>NC_056739.1:737340975-737687044 GCF_019279795.1 Protopterus annectens
TAATTGTAGAAATTATTGGTGTTGCGCAGGGAAGTCTTCATCGAAATCTTAGGGATGTTGAATCATTGTTACAGTTGAGGAAGGTGAAAACCTCGTTAAAAGTGTAGCATGTCACAATGCGACAGATAGTATTATGACATCTGTAGTGGATACTAAGGAAAGCATATGCAAATGAGCTCTACAGTTTCAGTGCTGGACCTTGCCAAATAGTGTCTGATGTGCTAATTTCAACGTTGGAGGACACTGCAGTACATTTAACAACTTCTAAAGCATTAAAGCCGTATATGCCAAGGAATAGAAACAAGTTGTCTAAATTAAAAGAAAAGGATTTGGTTGATTTGACATAAGATATCATTAAAATGTGAGTGTTTCATAATTGGATATACTGAGGAATTAATAAACAACTTTACAGTGGTCATTATTATTATTACACTGGGAATCCTGACAATATCTATTTCTCCCAATTTGTACTAGTAGATGGCACATTCTCCTTATCAAATGAATGCAGACCACTGTATTCATGGACTAATAGGGTCTACTGAGGACAACAGAATAGTTCAGTTGGTATACAGAATTCTATCAAAGTCTAAATGACTTCTGTGATGTGCAGCAGTGCACCTTTTCACCAGACATAGTCCTGACTAATTTTGAGAAGGGAGATGTCAAGTCTCTTTCAAAACACTTGCCGAACCACATTCCAAAAGGATGCTAGTTTCATTTATGCCATTTTGTGCCATTTTCTGAAAATAATTATATTAATGGTCATGCGAGATGTTATGGAACTCGAAAAAGGGAACTGCAGTCGATTACCTCCTCTTTGTAGTTTAAAGTTTCAGAATCACTTTGATACACCAGGTTGTGGCTGAATGTAATTGACAGACTGTACCATTGTCTGTGTAGCCTAATTGGGAGAAGGATTCTGGAATTGACTGGCATTCTCCAAGTTATACAGTTGAAGGAGAACCATGTGGAGGATCTATGGCACAGACTATTGTACAGTAGGTCATCACCACCTAAACGGCAACATCTCATGGAAAGGAGATTCTTTTTGTTTTTATTAACACGCTAGCCCAGAGGGAAGAATTTACACAGAGAGGATTCATGCAGTCTATATCACATCACATCACTGCTGCTTTTAGGTGAGTAATGTATACATGAAAAATTGGAAGTACATATACACCTATTGGGTCTATATCACATTATTGAAAACTCACAGTCTCGAACGGCCAAAACATCGAAAGTGCTATTCATCAGAACTGTTCTTGTGGGGGGCTAAACACCCCCCCGCTAAATATATATATATATATATATATATATATATATATATATATATATATATATACCAACTCCGAGATCACACTACATTGAGGAAAGGGCAAATTTACTGATCCTCACTGAACCGCGATCCCACAAGAACAGTTTCGATATATGGCATTTTTGATGGTTTGGCCGTTCGAGAATGTAAGTTTTCGATAATGTGATAGAAACCCCACTTATTCATTCTATTTAGTTTCTGCCTGTAATGTTTGACATGACACCTTTGTATGTGTAGCATTCCTCCAGAATGTTTTTCAAGCACTGAGATATTATTAACCAGATACTATTGTTGAATGCTAAACAGCTATCATGACATACTGCCTGCCTTACAAAAATGTAGTATACATAAACATTACTTGTCCCTTCACGAAGATTATATGCATCTCGCCTACAATCTACAGATGTGCAGCTGATAATGGCATTTCACTCTTTGGAAGTGATATTGCAGTACAAAAAAAAGAGTATTTTGAATCCCATATTTCAGGATTTACTCACATCCATCATTATCAACTTCATGCAATGTAACATATGCTGTGTGGATTATTATGTTTCATTGTAGTGTGACATAGTATTATGATAGTAAAACATTGAAGAAGTAGTATGTATAGCAGACAGAAGATGAAATTAAGAGCAATTCGGAGGCTGTCACCCTTGTATCTGAGGTCAGTGACAGAGAAAAATCTGCTTAACTTTGTCCTCCTTTTCTGCTTCTTTCTGTATTACAAGTTTGGTTAAGAGAGATGATGACAATTTCTCTTCATAGTCTTTTTTCCTGCATTTCCTACGGACTGGCCTGTAATCAAGAATGCACCTCAGGGCCTTACTCTCTGGGTATCATTTTCAACCTGCAGGTCCAGCTATTTTGAGTCTGTAATCACTGAATTTTTTACTATAGGACACTTATTTCTTCTTATTCCTGCTGTAATAAATGTTCAATGTTGACTTTTGCTGGATAGCAGAGTTTAATTGTGAACAATCTGAATCTAATTCTCCTTCAACTCTCTGTTTTGTTTCCATTCTCCAGTTTAGAAGTCGTCTTAGCATTTCTTGACTTCAGTGTACCAAGCTGCCCAATGTAATGATGAATTGATTGAATTAGGGGTTCATCAGGCTGTATTTCTCCCAGTAAGCTGATAGCATCATCACCATAGACAAATTCATAGGCCATGACTAAGTATATGGTGGCTTATTTCCAGAGACTCGGGAGTCTGTGCACCGTTTAGGTACAGAATCTGGGTTTGATGCTCTATCTTAAATATAAATTCTCTTTTGTTCTACTTCAGCCAGTACATTTGAATCCAAATTACATAATCAGTAATCAAATGCTTGACTTTTGTAATTTTCCTTTACTCAAAGATAGATTGATTTTAGATTTCTTAATAATATGAGTATCTTCACCAGAAGAAGTAAGAACGTCTTTCATCCTTCCCAAGGGTACCTCTTGATTTTAAATCAGATCTCATATGTAGTACATCATAAAGTAAATAACTTACAAGTGCGTATTAATGAACATTTTTTTGTAAAATGCTATGCAATTCCTTCAGTTCTGGAAAATCTACCTCTAACACCTATATACTGATTTCAAGCTTATAAATATGATAATACCCTTATTTTTTTGTATTCATTGGCTTAATGTCAACCCAAACATGAAATTAAACCAAATTAAAAACTCTAACTTTAATTAAAAAAAAAAACATTGCTTTCAAGAAATTATTGTTTACACAGTTCATGATCCTCAACAATGCATATATGACTCGAGCTAAATCAGCTCATTACTTTCCTTACAGATCACCCTCTTGTACAGCCTGTAACTTTCATAATGCAGATTTAATCCATATGTTGTGGTACTGTAAGTACTTACACCAGCCGTAGTGCTTCCTAATATTCAGATTGGAAAAGATGGGGCTATGAAAAATCTACAATTTCCTGGGAATTTGCCCTACTTCACATTCCACCTTTACTGAATTATCACTTGTGACATAGGCATGCTTACATTTATATAAAAGAAAACAAACCATATTAACATGCTCGCATTTACAAACATTATATACATCACGTATATTCTTCTGTACAATGTAATTAATCCAACATTACATAAGTTGGTCAATTTCTGTCTTGCCTTAAGCCTCATTTCTCCTTCGTAACATTATTCTGCATGTATTGTTCCCACAGTTCCCATTTAGTCTGCATGTGTCGTTCTCACAATTCCCATTTTTCCATGTAATTTGCTCAGACCCATTTCTAAAGGGCCCTGTTCCAATTCTTTTATCTCTGTATCTTCGAGTATAGTCAGTTTAGAGTTTGATTTCCATTTTCTAGTAATTGCTTTTTTGGCAGCCACCAGAATTAACTTAACAAGGCCTTACTGTGTCTAGGCAATTCAGATCATGTATCCTAAGTCAAAAAATAATTTCTTTAGTTACACTCATTTGATCAACCAGTAGCTCTGACAGAATACAGAGGAATTTTTAAAGTCTAACTCATTGCCCTCTCAAAACATATGTTAGTTACCTCTTTCTTCCCCATCACACCGCCAACATTTGCTATCTACCCAAGGAAAAAATTCTTTGGAGTTTGCTTGGAATATAAAAATATCAATGCAAACACTTCCAGGCAAAAATCCTAAATTTTCACGTACGTTAGATGTTGGCTAAGGACCAACTTTTCAAGGAGCCTATCAGTGGAAGAAGAGTAGTGCAGTGTGAGTCTCTAGTGAGAAATGAAAGTAGATTTTTCTTCATGCAGAAGCACTAGTGCATTTTTCCATTGAAAGGAATGGTTCTGCTGATATGCTTCAGTTTAGCATGAAGTTAACAAGGTAGGTATATCAGCAGTTAACTACAAATTTAGGCAGGAGTTGCAGCAACATTGAAGCGCTTTATCTTTCCTTACATGGTTCTGCCAAAATGTGTGCTTATAGGTGTATGGTAGTATATAAATAGTGGTGTTAGAGGTCTCTGTTATTATTTGCTAGATTGCAAGCAGATGAGTTTGCAAAAATGTAAACTGGAAGATTTAGAAGTGTCTGACAGGGAATGATGTGGAAGGGGTTGGTCAGTTCTTTTGCTGTTGAGGTAAGTCTAGGTGTGGCCTTCTAGAAGTCCTTTGAAAAGATTTGTTAGGATGAATAGTATGAATAAAGGATTTCTTGCCTTTATATACTACAGGTTTGCAGTTGTTCCTCAACTGTCTGAATTAATTGGAGTGCAGGTTGTCCTTGCAGTACCTTTTTCTGTGTTGAATTATTTGATCGTGAGAGAAATGAGGAGGTTGATAAGTGTTTTAGAGGTGTCTTTCATGCACAGCCTGATGAATTTCGGTTTTCCAAATAGCACTTGCCAAGATAGAGATTTACCAAATTGCTTTAAATAACAGTGGCCATATAATATTATTAAAATAAAAATAGAAACATAATGTTTTTGTGGACAGGTAAGCCTCCCATGCCTCACACCCCTACTAACTCTTATGATATACTCATATTCCTCCTTCCTCAAGGTAGTGTGACCATAGAGTTACCATGTATTGGGGGGAGGGGTTGCAAAGGGAGCATGATGACCCCTGAAGAAATACAGTGTTGTGGGTATCCGTAATTTTTGCTCTGCTAGTATTTTGGTAGGTGATCATGATATGATGACTTTCAGAGTGCTGAGCCTCAGTAAGACGAAGCAAGTCCTTCTTACTGATGGCACCCTATCATTGATAGCAAGAGTTTTACTGAAGTATTCTGTTAGGTCTAATAGTTAGACTTTATTAACAGGACTTCTGTTGGTGTTAGTTTCAGCAATTGTAGGCATTATGGCCATGTTTTTTTCCCATAGGGAAGTACTAGGCAAGTGATCATGGGAACCATAGGATGCCTAGCCAGATACACTTTAGGTAGACAAACTTCAAAGTAATGACCACCCTTTTCAAACATTTCATATGTTTACCTCCCAAATTAAGCAGGCCAGTAAATGATAATCCTGGGGTAAATTTGTGTTGACCCATCCAGTCACGAAGGTTAAAATTAAAGGTAGCTGAAGTAGAACTTTGTTTGACTTGTAGTGTTAATTTATTCCATAAGTTAGGAATAGATTGAATTAGAAACCTGTCCTTCCAGCAGGTCTTCTTTATTTGTTGCTATAGCTTTAGGTCCGTAGAGCACATGTTTATAGAGCCACTGGTTTTGTGAAGAAATAGGTCAGATAGTACTAGGTCTTTCATAGCTGGGAAAGCAAGACACTGGTCACCTTGCAGCAACCTTAGGCTACTGAGAGTATGAGAGTTGTGCTAATCTGTTGGGGTACTCGAAGGATTTAAGACCTTCAGTTTTCTTGTTTAGAAATATTTGGGGCTTTTCCAGTTGAATAATATGCTTGGATTTGTACATACCAAAGTGGCAATGTATTTAAAGATGGATGTACTAAGGGAAAAGAACAGTGGTAGAATAGATCTTGAAGATATTCCCTTGGAAATGAACTGGGCCAAATAGGATTTCCTAACTGTGTTGGAAACATGATGCTCGAATGAGAGAGAGCTCATCTACACATGTGCCTGGGTCTGTTATGACTGTGTCTGTGTGAAGAGGAGAGTACCACTTATAACATATAAGATTGGAGCTTCTTTTCTACCTAAAGCTACTATGCTACATTTTTTATTTGGTTTAAGACAGTTTTTCATATGACATGTACATGCATATTCCAGCCTTTACTGGAACTGTTTTTTATCACTGTATGAGTGGATGAATGAATTACAGTGCCCAGGTTACATTCATCAGCAAACTTCGTCATCCACACTTCCGAGAAACTGACTTGGATGTCTGCAAAATAAATGCAAAATAGGAGCCAAAACTGATTTGTGTGGCACCCCACTAGTTACAGCTTTACATTCAGTGAGGGAACCAGCAACTTTCACAACTTGGACTCTGGATAGCCAGTTTGCAATCAAGTGGACAGTATATGTGTATACATTAGGCTTTGTCATAATTCCACATTGAGGTCTTCAAGTATGTTTGGACTGAATGAATGTGGTTAGTTTTCCAGACTGCAGAAGCAGAGTCGTACTCACTAGAGGTCCAACTAGAGAACCTGCAGATTTGTAACAATTTAATGATGTTATACCCCCTAGATTAACTAGCTTACCCCACTGCAGACTGGGACTGCCAGCTTGGGACCATAGCTGCTGGAGCAGTCACACATGTTCTGTGAGAAGGACAGGAGATGTAGGTGCATCAGTGGAGCACCATCATCTGCTGCACTGAAGAGGTTTCTTTTATGCCCTTCTATTTCCCTTAGGGATGGAGTATACAGTTTTGCATCATTCACTACTCATGTTTCCCATACATTACACACAAATCCACATGCCCAACCTATTCACAAATATTTACGATGTTATAGTTTTCCTTTGTCTGTACTACAGAATGGAACAGTGCCAAAAACTGTAGCCCTCCCACATGAGGCAAGTGACTGGTCATTGGCTGCTCAAGCCCATCTCCACTCCTCAGCTGCTTCTCCATTTTCCCAAGTTGTTATTCAGTCCTAGGTTGCCGGTGTCACTGGTAGATACCCTGTGCTAGTGAGTTGGCTCTGTCAAGATGACATATTTTGCTGGAAGTGTTGTCAATCCTAGTGGCATGAGTCATTGTTTGAACCAACCTGTATAGCATTTCAGCCTTATGTGACTGTTGTACAGTGCTAAAAGCTGAACTAGGATTGTTGTTACCAGTAATAATTTGTTCCTTAGTTGTAATATTAGTAAGCCACTGTAGAATGTCATACAGAGGAAGGGATGACTAAAGTGTTAGGAAACCTTTACAAAGGCCAGTTTAAAATTCTGTATCAACTAATTGATATGCTTATTTTAATAGCCTTCCTGCCTTTTATGTCTGGTTGTGAGCGGGACGCAGTAGTTATATTTGATGCATGGTATTCTCTTCTTCAAGTAGTGTTGGTTTGGATTTTGAGTTCCATTTTCTAGTAATTGCTTTTAAGCAGCCAGCAGACCTGTGTTCCAGCTCTGAAAATAATTTCCTCAGTTACACTCATTTACTTGCCAAGCATTCCTGACAGAGTACTCTGTAGGGGATTTTTAAAGTCTGCCAACTCATTACACTGTGAGAACATATGCTCTCGGGTACTTTTTTTTCCATATTACACCTCCAGTATTTGCTATCTACCCGAGGAAAAATTCTTTGGAGTCTGCTTTGGGTATAAAAGTATCTATAGGCAAACACTTCCAGGCAAAAATCCTAAATCTTCTAGATTTTGCTGCATATTTGTGAACAAAATATATTTCCTATTATTTCTGTTAATCGTAAATTGCATATTTAATCTCTGTTCCCAAGCTTTTCTGACCTCTTTTGATTGATTGTTACCTCAAAACACAACACCTGCAACACATAGACCTCACAGTCAGAGTGTCAAACAGTCACAGCCCTTAAGGCCAAACACAATGCCAGACACACTAGTCATTGGTGACTCCATAGTCAGACACACGGAGAAGGTCACAGTAAGCTGCCTGTGGCGCGCTAGAATCCACATAACGCAAGCCGACCTGAGACGTACCTCCTTGGACTGAGACATTGAGGAGCTCTCTGATTATGTAGCCCAGGCAGGTATGACCCTGACCTTGAGCAGTATCCTACCTTCACCAAGAATGATGCCACAATACAAAGATAAGATGATCAGTTTTAACAATTGGCTTAAACTCTGGTGTCATTCAAAGGGGATCATGACATGCTGTAAACCTTCCACCCTAGAACACAAAAAGGAAAAACTAAGGGTAATGCTGCTCAATGCCAGAAGTCTCAATCTCAAAATGCACTCCTCAGTATGGAGAACATCGATGTCTGTGCTGTGACAGAAACCTGGTTCAAGGCTCCTGAGAGCACCCCAGCAGACAATACCAAGAAAGGAGGGGGTATCCATATTCATCAAGGATACTTACACCTCAAGATTGGTGGCAACGCACGATGCATCGGAGACCATCCAGGTGCAGTTAACCATAGGCAAGACTGCTCTACAAATTGTAGCATGTTACAGGTCACCCTCACAAACTCAGGAATCTCACTTGGCCTTCCTGAAAACACTGGAGGGCATAAATGTATCCCTAATACCATCATACTAGGTGACTTCAATTACCCAAATATAGACTGGGAATGCTACTCAAGCCCAAACACCCTGGCCCAAAAGTTCCTGGAATTCATAAACTCAAATGCCATGGAACAACTAGTCACTATCCCCACAAGAGGAGAAAACATACTTGATCTCATCATCACGAACATGGGAGCAAAATGTTCAACACCAGAAGTATACCCCTCACTGGTGAGATCAGATCACAAACAAATCTCGCTGGAGGTCCTCATCCCACCTCCTGAAACAAAGACCACAGTAAAGAACTTGCAGACTTTGCACTTCTAAAGACTAGTGTGGTCTCCTTTAAAAACCCCTGAGCGGGTGAAAAAAAAGTACTCTAGCCGCTGAATCACTTACAAATGCCCTCTACCAGCACCTGCAGGACTGCATGGATAAGGCAATCCCAAGCAAAACAAAGACTCTTTGTGTACCAGGGCAAGCGTCCAGTCTGGTGGACCCGATCACTATAAGTAAAAAGCTGAGTGCCCTCATAAAATCATCCAAAGCAAATTTTGAGAGAAGAATAGCTAAAGACTCTAAAGACAATCATAAGGCCTTCTTTAGCTATGTTAGAAACCTGGGAGGAAACTCCCAGATATGCTCAGAATTAGTTCAAAATGATGAGAAGATTACTGATCCTACAGACATTGCCAACATACTGGCTGACAGGTTCAGTGCAATATCTATACCAACAGATTGCAGACCCCCAAACATCTCTAATGCCCACAGCATCCATGGGACCTGATGGTGTCCCGGGCTGTGTGCTACATGCACTCAACGAGGAATTAAATCCTCAGTTAGGACAGCTGTTCAGTCACCAAGGCCATTGATGAGGGAAAGGCAGTCCATACGCCTACCTCTACCTCGGAAGGCCTCGACACAATAACACCCACTCGGGTATCATTGAAAAACAGGGTCAGAGTTGCGGTGCCATGTCTGACTCTAAGCCTGTCTCAAGTGGTGTCCCACAGGGCTCAGTCCTGGCCCACTCTTGTTTGGCATCTACTTTGTACAAGCAACACGGGAGGGTTATGGCTGACAAAGTTTGCAGATGACTGCAAACCACATCTGACACAGATATCCTTCAGAAGGGTCTATAACTGGTGCCAGAGCCACGCCTAAAGCCTAAGTTAAATGCCAAAAAAAACAAGGTTACCCCTAGCTACTATAGGTGGAAATCCACTGAGCACAGAAGAGGTTATTAGGGACCTGGGGACCCAGGTATGTTGCAAAAATAGTTAGGAAGACCTTCTACATTGCCCACCTTATCATATTCATCACTCATCCCACCAATGATGATTGTACAATGCCCCCCATGAATGTATCTGACCCGACACTTGCAGCAGCTGGAGAGGCACAAAAGTTCCTCACCAAGAGGATTATGGGTCTCAAAAATCTGACCTATGCTGCCAGACTGAAAGAACTCCAACTCTATTATTCAGTCGCAGCTTTGCTCAGGGTGACCTGAAACCCTGACTTGATGTACATGCTTCACCTCAAAAATCTAGATCCATCAGAGCCACAAGAGAGAGACAAACCCTGACACACACGCCTAATATAGAACGTTGTGGAGGGATAGATTCATTACCCAAAGACGAGGCAAAGCACCTCGCTGGCTTTGTTTAAGAGAAATCTAGTGTCACTGCTCGACAGAGGCACAGCAAAATCGCAAGCAAAAATAATGGGCATAGTTGGAAAGCCAGAAACTATGGGCTAGGCTTGTAAATGCCCTCGGGCAGATAGCCTAGTATGAACCTATGAACCTATGAACCTATTCCTGTAGCTGTCATGGAATATTTTATATGTCCTACTAATTATCCCTTTTTTAACAGAAGCTTCTGTTCTAGATTCATTTAAAAACTCAACCAGTGCAGGTCTTTAATTTAGGATTCCCCTGTCCCTTTCTCTTGTCTATATTCTGTCAATCCCTGATAAGGAAGGCTTTCACTAGCCTGCAGTCCAAATGTCTTCTTGGCCTCTTCTCATTCTGTTACCTTTCCCTCTCTGTTTGTTTCCAGTACCTTGGTTCCTTTGCCAGATTCCTCCAGTAAACTCCATCCTATTCTTGCCTATTCTCTGTAACCCTAATTGCAGTAATCCCTATCAGCAGAATCTACTTTCTTCATTCCAGTGTTGGCTTAGTTTTTAATGTACTCTCTGCTATGTTAGGAATATAATATTCTGCATGACTGTTATTCTCTTTAAGGATCTGCATTCAAAATCCCATGCTTTCTTTATTTCTTGAATTTAACCCCCTGCTTCATCATCCCTTTCAGATTTGAAATGTAGCTTTCTGTTTGTGTGTTGTGTAAGAGCCTTAACTGTGCAGCTGTAAAATACCTCTAAAATATCCCTCCAAATCAGGTAATCCTAAACGTCTTGTTCTATTGGGAGGATAAACTTACCCACTTGAATCTTGCTGTCCCTAATAAAATCCTTCAACTCTTTATTAATTACTATCCACAACTTCTCTGGTTGATAAAACTGTGCTTGACTTGTGTATAAAACTTAAAGGGACTAAAAATGTTTACTGCTTGTATGTTGCTGTCTGTATCCATAAGCAAGAGTGTCCAGTTTCTCAGTTTTTGTAGTATGTTTTGCTTAGTCTCTTCCCATATATTGCTAGCTGTCTTAACAGAATTCATTTTAATCCATATTCCTAAATACTTCATTTATCATGTCTCTATAAATATGGGTATTGCTGAACCAGTTCATATGTGGGTACGTAGTTTATAGCCATAGCCTTTGTTTTATCTTCATTAAATTTATATCCCAAAAAACACAGAACCATCTTCAAGTGTTCCACAGTACTGAGATGTCCTTTTCTGGTTCTGTCAGGTACAAAATATCATCTGCAAGTAAAGATGACTTTTCTTGAACACCATACCAGTTATATCCTTGAATTTCTGTGTCCCTTATTTTCTGTGTCAGTGGTTCTAAGTATTACATAAATAACAAAAGGGAATGAGGACACCTGCTCAAACACACCTTCACAGAGGAACCCACCGACTTGATTTTTGCCTCCAATCCATTATATGTTCTTCTAATTAACCTTATTATTGTATCAGGAAATGCAAATGCTTCCATTGCTGTACTCATAAAATCCCATCTTACTCTGTTGCATTCTATAGGTTCATAGGTATGTAATAGGCTAACGGCCCTGGAGCCTATGTAAGCCTAGCCCAGGAAGATTCCCTGGCATCATGCCACCCAAAGTTAGTTCCCAGTGCCCCTGTCAAGCAAGGCCACTGAAGTACATCAGGACCCATCAACAACAATGGTATTTTCTCACATTCTGCTTCCCTCTGGATCATCATTGTTTTTTTAATGTTGTTAAATGTCTGCCTTCCCTCCATGGGGATGTGAGATTTTAAGGTCTGTGAGGATCTGGTTGATAATGAAGCAGTGTCGTATATAGTTGTTCAGTTTTGCTGTACATATTTTTATACTGAGGTGTAGAATCTTTGAGGCATGTGCTAATTGCCAGATTGAGGCATTTTGTTTGCTGATATCTTATGAAATGAATACAAACTGTAAAATATTTTATACATACATACATATATATGTATATAGCTACATACACACACACACACACACACATATACATATATTTTTGTATTAACAACATAACAGCATACTTATTCAAGAGTCAGCTGTCATGTATTTATGAAATAAGTTTTCATGTGACTTAGATTTATTCTGTCATGCTGTTCAGCAGTGTCGTGGAATTATATATTTTTTACAGGTAATTCTTTCCCTCCCCTTCCATCCACTAAGTGCCGTGACCTGGTACCCCATGTCAGTCTCCACATGAAGGTGGAGAGAAGGTAGGGACACCCTCATAAGGCACTATCCTGATGGTTTAAGTGGTCTTCTCTGATTGGCCTCCCCTTTACCTTATCTCTACTGTGCACATAGCTTGCAGGGCTGTCAGTGAAGCTTAGGTGAATATGCTACCATGGAATCTCTAAGCTAGAGTCCCATGCCCCCACTAGGGGCTGTATCCAGGCATGAAACAACCTTCCACTGGCTTTTCCTGTATCCTGAGATAAAAAGACCTGGCCATATCTAAATAACGAGCGTCCCCCAGTCACTAGCCCTGTAGCACATTGCTTGCTGTTTGAACAGTGATCAGAAGTATTGTGAAGGAGAACTCTTCCTCTGCATCAGCAGGCTGACTTAGTGTTGAGAAGTGATGTACAGGTGCTATGACCTTACCTGGGTCCAGAGACGGAGTGATGTACACATGCTGTGACCTTCCCTGGGTCCTGAGATGGAGCAATGTACTGATACTCTCCTGAGTCTTGAGACGAAGTGATGTACAGATACTGTGACCTTCCCTGGGTCCTGAGACGTAATGCAGTGAATTATTCTTGTGTCACGCTCATGGGCTTAATCTGATTGAGCTCATTTCTCAACCAGAAAGTCAAAATGCAGCGGTTCATGCCAAAAGGAAACGCTGTTCGTCCCCCAAAAGTGACGTCATTGATTTGGAGATGAACAATGAACAGACGAGGAACGAGAAAAACGAGGAAGACATTATGCTACAAATTTCGGATACTAACATCACTTCAAAATGTCCGCAAGGAGCAGAGGGGGGCCCCAACGCGAATGGAGAGATAGCAGAGGCTATGAGAATGGGGGCGAAACCTAAATCGAAGGATTATAAAGCACAACAGCAGGAGAATTTTCACAATGGGTTCGATGGAAATGGCAGAGATTCCTTTAGACGCAAAATGGACACAAAAATAACTGGTAAACATGTGAGTAATGTAGAGACAATTACAACGACCAATAGTAATTATACTGGACAGAACAAGAAATTTGACGGTCTGTTGGGCAAGCAGTTTACATTTTCGGACAATGTAGTGATGAGTAACAAGTATGCTGATATAGGTGATTTTAATGATGTGAATGAAGGAAATGTAAAACAAATGATTTTCACCTTTGAAACTAAAATGTTACAAATTAAAAAAATTACAGCTAGAGAATGTATATTTGTCTGAATGTATGGCAAAAAAGGTTGTACCTAGAGGACTGAGAATTTATAAATTTCCTTTCGGTTTAGAGTACGACGACAAACTGATTGCAGAATTTACTGAAATGTTTAATAGACATGGTTTGGAAATGATGGGTAAAATTATTAAATTTAATGACATGAAACTGAGTCATCTTATAGAACAAGCTGAAATATTGAATAGAATAATTACTACTGATCTTTTATTTTCAGTGTATGAAAATTTATATTATAGAAAAATGGATAACATAGATTTTAAATGTAATAAACTATATGAAATTAAGTGTAAAAAAATGCACAGGGACTTGACAAAGTATAAAAACCATAGAGCATATATATTGAACAATAACAAAAATAAAAAAGTAATAAAGGACAAGACAATGAATATTATAGAGGAAAGTTTACAGAATTTAACAAAGAAAATAGAAGTTATGGAAAGAAACACAACACTGAAAGATATGATGGAGATGTGTGTGAACCACAAATTTTTCAATATCAGCAGGAATGGGATGTGGGGCTACAGGAGGTAAGGAAACATCCAGAAGGGTGGAGGAACCAAGGAAACAGGAACAAAAGGGAGAAATGGTAGGGAATATTGTTCAAGATGGAGTGAGACACACACTGTTAGGATATCACATTTACAATTTTGCAGGAGTTGAGCTGTCTAAAGAACACTTCTCTCTCTGTATGAAAGGTTTGAAGTTTGTTCCAGCTAGACAGTTTGATTACACACAAACAATTATTGAATTAAAAATGTATTTAAGGAAGCTCAATTTAGCATATATGTTTGAAGGACAAAAGATACTTAATAAAGAGAAGATAAAGTATGAACCCAAGAACAAGAGTGTTTGTAACCCGCTTCTAGATCCAATTTTATTTAGTTTGGAAAAAGCAATAATGGAAGATATATATAAACTCAAAGGTGGAGAACAAAACATTTTTAAAAATAAAAATTTGAGTAAAGAAGAAAATGAAATATTAAAATGTTTGAGAGAGGACAAGAGTATTAGAGTGATGCGCCCTGACAAAGGAGGTGGTATGGTGTTCTATGATGGCTTAGAATATTCCCACAAAATATTTGAAATGTTAAATGATTCACTGACTTACACGTCAGCTTCCTTAAATGAGATTAATATTAGTAATAAAAAAAATAGATTTTTATCTAGAAGAATATATATTAGAGGAAAGAATTTCAGATGATTTATACAATTTTTTGAAAGTTACGAAACCTCTAGTGGCTACAATGTTTGGAATACCTAAGACACATAAAGGACTAGAAAATTTGAAATTTAGACCTATTGTGTCAGGACGAGGGTCCAAAACGTATCCCTTTGGGATGCTGATAGATAAGTGGTTAAAAAAACAAGTTATTAATGCAGACCACATGATTAGGGACTCTTGGGATTTTTTAGGTAGGATAAATAAAGATTTGTGGGATAAAGATATAACATTCATTACTATTGATATAATTGATTTATACACATCTGTTCCAAAAAAAGAAGGTCTGGAACGTTTTTTTGAGAGTTTAAACAAGTATACAAAATTATAAGTAATAAAATTGAATTAATTATGGAATTTATGGAGATTGTTTTGGACCATAATTACATATTTTTTGAAGGAGAATATTTCAGGCAACACAAAGGGGTGGCTATGGGGGCGTCATGTGCCCCCATTTTTGCAAACCTTGTGTTATTGGACTGGGAACATAATGTTGTGTTTAAAAGTGTTTTTTTTCAATATATGAAATTATATGTTAGCTTCTTGGATGATATCTTTATTTTGTGGAAAGGTCCGAAGATTAAGGTTCAAGAAATGATTAAGTATTTCAATGATAGTACAGAATTTTTAAAATTTACCTATGAATATAAAGAGAATGGTACAAACTATTTAGATGTAAATATTCAAAAGGAAAGTGGGTCATTTAAATCTAAGGTTTATAGAAAACCACATTTTAGTAACTCATACCTACATTATTTGAGTAATCACCCAACAAAACAAAAAAATAGTATTTTGAAAGGCCAGCTCATTAGGGTAGCAAGAATGACATCTAATGAGGAAGATATTGATGAAGAACTGGCAATAGGAGCTAGATTATTTAAGGAAAGAGAGTATCCCACTAAAAACATTAATGACTGTGTTAAATTTGTAAGGGATGAATGGGGAAAGAAATATAAGCCCCTATTAGGGAACCCACAGAATATGGGTGAAGATACAAACAAAGGACCAGAAGATAATAAGGATTTTGAAAAATCTATGGTCATTCCTTTTGGAAATAAAACATATGAGGTGGAGAAAATTATGAATGACAATTGGGTTATGTTGAGAAATAATTTGAAGCTATGGACTGTAGTGGGTAATAAACCAAATTTTGTTTACAAAGTTGGACCTACTCTGAAAAAATGTTTTGAAAGTGAATTTAAGAATAAAAATAAGAACAAGTATGGCACTTCAAAATGTGGGCGGTGCTCCCAGTGTCAATATATTTACACCAGGGAGAGTATTACAGTAAACAATATTTTAAGGACAGAAATAAAGTTTGAAAAGGGTAATTGTCAAACTATAGGTGTGATTTATTTGGCGCTGTGTAAAACCTGCCCTAGTTTCTATGTCGGTAAGACAGAAAGACATTTAAAGGACAGGGTTTATGAGCACACTTACCAAATACTTAATAAAAATCTAAATAATGCTTTGTGTAAACATTCCACAAACTGCTCTGGTTTTTTAGGTTTTGAATTTGCCATCTTAGAGAAGGTTTTAAAGAACCCCAGAGGGGGTAGTTTTAGAAGTTACATAGAAGAGAGAGAGCTAAGATGGCAAATTATGTTGCAAGCAAGTCAAGTCCCTGGGCTGAATGAAGTTATTTCTATTAAGCCCTTGTTATATAAAAAAGTGGAGTTAATGAAATAATGTTACATAGAAAAATGTACATATACATATATATATATAAATTGTCTAAGATATATTTATCTGTTTTTTATAGTTATATTGTTTTTAGAACTTTATATTTTGAATGTATTTTGAATGTATTTTTATGAATTTTATTAATGTTAATAGGATGAGTCACCAGGTCTTAATGATGTAATTTACTATTTAAGGGGAAGTTTTGGAGGGAAAAAGTTAGATTCTGATAAAATCCCTGCTTAAGAGGGAAGAAAGCACTCAAACAACTGGTTTTAAGGATTCTACAATAAAGGAAACATACTTAGAATTCATATGCAGTAACAGTGCTTTTTTTCGAGTGATTTTAATCTGAAAAGGGTCTGATGAAATCATCACTGTATGCTAATTAACAAATTAAAATCAAATAAATACATACCCCTTTAGCCAGCAAGATTGCTTTATTTTTTTTCTATGCTAATTAACAAATTAAAATAAAATAAATGTATAACCCTTTTAGCCAGTAAGATTGCTTCTTTATTTTTTTCCTTCTACCCTTTAGCCAGTAAGATTGTTTTTTTTTATTCTGTTACACTTGTTATACATGTTTTTATATTGTGTTTACCAATGTCATTGTGGCTAGGGGTGCTTTTGAAGAGGATCCGCAGTGGAGCTAGTTAACAAATTACTCAGCCCAAAGTTTTCAAAGCTTAACCTCTCTGCTAGCAGGGAGCTATGTGTTGTCATTCCCATCTCCACAGAAACAAGTTACTCTAAGGATTAACTCCTTTTCCTCTGGAAATGGACTTAGAATGCACTCGTAGGTAGTTTTGTCTCCTTGTTTTCTTTCCCAGCTGATGAAACTAGGGAGAATGGCTCTTGTACTTCCTTGGCTATACAGTCTCTAGCCCTGTAGCACATTGCTTGCTGTTTGAACAGTGATCAGAAGTGTTGTGAAGGAGAACTCTTCCTCTGCATCAGCAGGCTGACATAGTAGCATGGTGGACCTATCCAGGAGCTGGACTTCATGAATTTTTGAAGTGTCTAACAGATGCGATGAGTATTTTAATGGTTTTAGGTGTAACCATTTGCATTTTAGAAAGAAAGAGTATTTTTGCGTTGTATCATGGAATCATTTGCAGAATATTGATGTGGCAAAGTACAAAAAGCACTGAAAGCCATTGTCTTGCAGAACTGTGGTTTTACTCCATATATTTATGCATTAACTAGTGAAAACATTGCTGTATGAATTGTTTTTATACACTCAATATGTTGTGTTTTGCTGAACTGTCACCTTTCCTGTGTTGAAAAAACAAATCTTTTTAAGAGATGTAACTGCTGGATTTCAAAAAATCTCTCGCTTTCTGTGTGTGTGTGTGTGTGTGTGTGTGTGTGTGTGTGTGTGTGTGTGTGTGTGTGTATGTATAGATATATATAGATACACACACACACACACGTATACTCATACTCACTTGTGTATACGTATATGTTTTTTAAGTGGCTTCTGCTAACATTTATTTTTTTCTTCCTCTAATAGTGCTGAATTCCTTTTCTCAAGAGGAAGTATCTGTCCGGGATATTCGGATTTTGCCAAACTTCAACACCAGTTATCTTCCCATGATGCCAGATGGTTCTGTGTTACTGGTGGATAATGTATGGTAGGAAAGTCTTGTGGCTTTTTTACTGTTTCTAATGCAATTTTAATCATTTTTGACATTGATGTGTTATCAACAATCATCAAGGATTACATTAGCAGTGGTGAAGAGGGACAGCTAAGAGCCAAACTCTCCACTGATCATCTCAAATGGCTGTAAGTTGTAGTGCTGAAAAATGCTAAGGGAGACTTGTTAGAGAGAGCTCTTACACCTACAAGGAGTGCATTTGAGTGTTACGTGAGGGGGAAAAACAAGAGCAGACAATCGTACATTTACGCAGGGTGAGCACTGTTGTGAGTGGGGTAAGATGAACAGCACTTAAGAGCTTCATACAGTCACTACCCTGTGTCAGAGTTTGGGGCATTAGCTATTCTGTTGGTTGCTCTACATCCAAGGCAACCAGCTGCTGGTAGGAGAATGAATGCAGCAGTCAGTGTGAGAAACAAGGTGGAGGAAGACTGAAAACCAGAACCCCTTCTGAAAATCTAAAAGAACTGTTTGTATGGGATGTGTTGTATTCCCACAGTTAACAAAACCTACTGTTCTGAAGGCAAAGTCTGAAACTGTGCTCAAAATGTTTGTGTGCAAAGAATTCAACAACTCCTCAAAAGCATAATATTTTCAACACCAAGTAATGTTGTTTTCAGTAAGGCAAGCGTGGCTGTACCCTAATACCATGTTTTTTAACTTCTGTGACTCTAAGGTCACATGGTGTCAGGAAAGAGAAACTACTTGATGTGATAATGAAACTGAGAATTGCTTTTTCCTGAGGTTCTGTGACCTGGGAGTCTGGATGAGGACATAGTTACCATCTGACTAATCTGTGCCCGCCCCCCAGTTTTTTTTTTTCTTCATTTAAAATATCAGAATTCTGACTACTTTACAACAACCGTTGGTGCCAAAGGATACTTCTCAGTGTTACTGCATGCTAAAATTGGCACTCAAAAACATTTCTTTTACCTTCATTACTTCCTTTTGTATTTCTTTATTTTCTTTCTTCTTAAATGATCTGAAAAATAAGCTTCCTTTCTCCCTCCTTGTGCTTTGTTTAATCTTTGTGATAACACATTTATTTCCTTCTTAATATTATATTTATTTTGTATCTAACATCCAGATATGTAATACTATCCAAATTATATTCATGCGTAAACTTAAGAAACCATACAGTATTATTGATGTATTCAAGAAAAGCATCTAGGATGACAAATTCCCCCTTCCAAATAATAAAAATACCATCCAAATATCGTGTGTATGCTTTAATGTACTTACTGTATTCACTAGTAAATAAAAAATGTTCCTCCCAATATGCCACAATATAATTGGCATATATAGGGGCACATGCAGCCCCCATAGCAACTCCAGTACACTGCCTAAAATAATGTCCTTCATATTGGGAGGAACATTTTTTATTTACTAGTGAATACAGTAAGTACATTAAAGCATACACACGATATTTGGATGCTATTTTTATTATTTGGGAGGGGGAATTTGTCATCCTAGATGCTTTTCTTGAATACATCAATAATACTGTATGGTTTCTTAAGTTTACGCATGAATATAATTCGGATAGTATTAGATATCTGGATGTTAGATTAACCATTGATAGGGCACATGGTAAGATCAAATCTAACATTTACAGGAAACCTACTTTTTCGAACTTATACCTCCAGTACAACAGCTGGCATCCCAACCATCAGAAAAGGGCCATTGTTAAAGGCCAAATGGTTAGAGCAGCCAGGATGGTCAGCGATGAAAAAGAATTTGTGGATGAATTAAATTTTATGATTTCCTTATTTTTCAACAGAGTTTATCCTAAAAACCTATGTCTGGAACTGTTCAATGAGGTTAAAAATAAAAGGGATAGTGGCTTTTACAAGTCTATCCTTAATTCTGACAGTGGCATCATATCTAGTGCACATTTATTAGGGAATACATCAATAATGTTTATTTTGACCTATAATGGGGATTCTGATAGGATTACACTGATGGTTGGTAAGAATTGGAGCATTTTACAATTGGACAAAAATGTTGGACCTAAATTTGATAATATACCTAGATTTATTTATAGGAAAGATTTATCATTTAAAGACATCTTTGAAAGATGCCCCTTTTCTAAAGGTGTTTCCACCAGTAGGGTTCATGGTAATTTTAAATGTGGAAGGTGTTCCGTATGTTCCCATATTTTACTGACAGGTTGTAAGTTAGTGGTTAACGGTTACCATATTTCCACCATGGGACATTTTGATTGTTATACCAAGAATGTTGTCTATCTTGCTAAATGCCAAGATTGTATGGCCTTTTATGTGGGTAAAACGTGCAGGCCTTTTAGAGAAAGGATTAGGGAACATCTTTTAGATATTAAACATCTTAAGCCTACCAATGCTTTAGCTAGACACATTGTTGGTCACACTGGACACATTTTCAAATTTTGTGTCCTACAACAGATTATCTGTGACCAACAGGGTAGGATTTTAGATGTACATTTGGACTTAAGTGAATTAAAATGGCAAATGAGATTGAATGCACAAAATTATCCTGGTCTTAATGACTATTGCACTATTAAACCCGTGCTCAAGCTCAAACATATCACGGGTAAGGGATAAAACACATATGTATATATAATTAGTCAATGTATTTGGTGTTGTATATTTATTATTTACTTTGTAATATAAATATATGTTTTTGTAGGGATTTTTTATTCTTTACTGCTCACATTATGGTTAGTATATGCTATTTTAACATGTTTGTATTGGGATTATCATATAGTAACTATTTAAACAGTTAATGGATTGTTGTCCAATATTTTAATTAATTAACTAAATTGTCATGTGGCAAGTTTTTCATATAAGGAGTGGTTTTATGCAGACTATAGTATTCTGAAGAAGTCTGTGTGTAGGACAAAACCTAGGTAAATCGTTGTGGTTGGTGTTTGTTTGCAATAAATTCTTTTTTCGGCTAGGACCTCGTTCTTCTTTGTTTTTTGTTGGTTGTTATCTGGTTCCTGGTTGTTGCAGGGAATAATATCCAGAGGGTGCAAAAGCCCACTATCTGTACATCCAAAAACCCAAAAAAGACTCCTGGATGTTCCACCCAATCACAGGGAAGCAGCAGTCTTAGAAATTCAAAAATTGCTAGACAAAAGAGTCATCCAAAAAGTCCCTCCAGACCAAATAGGATCTGGGTTTTACTCGTGCTCTATAGACATCCAGGACACATATTAGCACACAAAATTAGACATACTCTCTAGGAGGTTCCTGCACTTCATCTGGGAGACAGTAATTTCCAGTTCAGAGCACTGCCCTTTGGACTCACCCCCCCCCCCCCAGGGTGTTCACCAAATGCATGGCAGTGGTTACGGCTCATCTCACAATGCAAATGATTTTGAGTTTTTCCATATCTCAAAAACTGGCTCATCACCACTACCACCAGGTGTCAGTTAGAATGGGCAGGAGATTACACTCTGCATCTCTGTGCATTTCTAGGCATCACAGTAAATTATGAAAAATCAAATTTACAACCTTCTCAACAATTAGAATTCATCAGAGCTTGCTTAAACACCATTACAGAAATTGCTTCACTTCCAGTAGAAAGACTACAAAGGATCTGATCCCAGATCATAGAAATTATCCAAAACAGAAGGGTTCCAGCCAGATTAGTCCTACAAGCACTAGGCTCGATGCCAGCCTCAGTCATTCTTGTTCCTCTAGCAAGATATCACATGCAAGTCTGACAATGGTTACTTGCCTCCCAGTGGTCTTTCATACATCAACCAATGTCTCACCTAATCATAATTATCAATTGCTGCAAAAAGGATCTCTCGTGGTGGCTCCATTCCAACCAGATTATCTTGGGATGACCAGTCATTATTCCACAACCCCAAGCCACTGTGTGACCATGGATGCTTCCCAGATGGGGGGGGGGGGGCATTATCTGGGAAAGACAGTCCAAAGCACGTGGTCCCAACTGAGGCTGGTGATGAGGGCAGTGCTGGCAGCATTGCAAGCATTCCAGGATGCCCTTTCTCTAGGAACAGTAGCAATTCAAATGGACAACATGTCGGTAGTTTGGTATATCTTCAAACAAGGGGAAACAAAATTTTACCCATTATGTCGAGAAGCCCATAGAGTTTGGCAATGGGCGATTTCTTCCAACCACTTTCTCACAGCAATGCACATTCCAGGGGGCTGCAGTGTGATAGCGGACAAACTGAGCAGAACCATTCTCATGCCTCACGAGTGGTCTCTCAATCCTGTGGTGACGAAAGAGATTTTTCATCACTGGGGCCAACCTTGCTGCAATCTTTTTGCATCCCCCCCTAAACAAGTCCAGCAGTTACTTTGCCCTAATCCTCTTTCTGGGGGAGTCACCTAGAGACGCTCTTCTCCACAATTGGCCCTCCAGTCTCCTCTATGCCTTTCCCCCAACTCACGTGATATCCCAGTTTCTAAAGAAAGCCAAGAGTTTGAATAACTTAATCCTCATTGCCCCCTTTTGGCCTTGACAGGTTTGGTTTCCCTTCCTTTGGCCTCATCTTCTTCAGGAACCATGGATACTGGACCCAGCTCCTGACTGCTGTCCCATCTGAAAGGCATGGTTCAGCCAAACCTCCGTCATCTCAAGTTCACAGCATGGCCTCTCCAATTCCCATGATTGCCAGGCATGCATCCCTTTCCTCTCCTGTCCGTCAAATAATTGCAGCACATCAGAAACCCTCAACTAGGAAACTCTATCAAAGTAAATGGAAAAAATGTGCAAATTGGGCCCTTATGAACAGGCTTGATCCTTGTACGACACCTGTTCATTAAGTCTTGGATTTTTTTAGTGAACCTCTATCAATCGGGTTCTTCTACCTCAACAATTAAAGTTCATCTAGCGTCAGTTTCGATCTTCCATATAGGGTTTGACGGGTCATCCCTTATGTCGTACAAACTTTGTAAAGCCTTTTTAAAGGGAGTTCTAATGTTAAGACATCCATTTAAAGAATCCATTCTCCCTTGGGATCTAACACCTTGTTCTTCACTCCCTTACTTTGTCTCCCTTTGAACCATCAGCTTCTTGTGACTTAAAGTTTCTGACATGGAAAACTTTATTTTTAGTGGCTGTAACATATGCAAGAAGTGTATCTGAACATCAGGCTCTGTCCTCCAAACCACCTTATATAATGTTTCATGAGGACAGGGTTTCCCTTGGGACTTATCCATCCTTTTTACCAAAAGTAGTCTCAGAATCTAATATCAATCAGACACTTCAACTTCCAGTCTTTTTCCCTAATTTTTCCAACAAAAGGGAGTGCTCCCTCTATTTGTTAGACATTCACAGACAGTTATGTTTTTATCTTCACAGAACAAAGGACTTCTGAAAATCTGATCAATTGTTTCCTTTTCTTCCCTTTCTTTAGGCTGTCCAGTTTCAAAGGTTACCTTGGTGAAGTGGCTCAGACTGCATTACATTTATTTGTCAGTCGAATAGGCTCCATCGTTGTCACCCTGTCAAAGACTATTCAGCTAAATCTGTGGCAACTTCTGCAGTTTTTCATACCAGAGCCTTTCTACATGACATTTGTGCAGCAGCTGCTTGGGCTTCTCCTTATACCTTTATCACTCATTACAAACTGGATCAGGTCTCCAGGGGTCAGGCATCATTTGATTCAATGGTGCTCAGGAATATTCTTCCGTGAGACCTCCCAAGGTTTAGCTAGCTGGGAATTCTGTCCCAGAGTCAAGGATTATGTAAAGATTGACAACATCAGATAAAGAAGTTATATCTTACCATAACGTTCCGTTTGTGTTGTCAGTCTTCACTAATCCTTGACATTCCCTCCCTCCTTCCCCCAGCCTGAGACTCTTAGTGGATCGAATTGTTACAGGACTGGTTTCTTGTTTCAGACACATATCTGGTCTTCTCTTCTTATATTCTGTTTGTCTGCCACTAATTTAAGCAAACTCGATCTGAGGTAATTTTGAAAGGAGCATTATGGGTAAAAGCCTGGCTCGAGCGTTTGGGAGGTGCAAGCTGAAATCAACGTCAGGGTCCTTTCTGAGGCTCAGAACTAAGCCCACAGTCAAGGATTAGTGAAGATCGACAACGACATAACTTATTTTTTATGTGGCTGGGGGGGGGGGGTCTGTTCCACAGCAGCAGTATCCTCTGAGAGATATACCTCTGTCTCCAAACCATTCTATTAATGGTTTAGATCCCTAAACTGAGTATTCCTAATGCCATTTGACTTGCTGATGTGCAGTAAATCCATCACTAATGGGCTGGAGGGTGGCTTGTATGCTAGACATAGGTCACCTCTCAGCAGTCTGTAAGACGCGAGTTTAGTGACAGGGATTTGAGGCAGTCCGTGTAGGATATTTTGTTTAGGCCTTGTATCCTTTTAGTAAGGTATCTCTGTAGGCTTTCCAGTTGTGTGTCTGGACAGATGCATGCCAAAGGGGGCATTATATTCAATGCCTAGCCTAATGAAGGCTGAGTAAAGGGGGGCAGTAACATCCCAAGGTCTAGAAACCATCCATTTGCTTATAGGATCAGAGGAAGTTACTAGGCTATTGCCCCTGAGGCCCTTACAAGCCTAGCCAAGAATTTAGCCATGTTCCAAGAAGTAAGCACCCGATGCCTCTGTCCAACAGGGACACAGGTGGAATCCCAGGGGTGTAGTTTATGTTCCCCATCCAGTTTGCGCTTACAGGGGTTAATGAAGTACTCTGCTTGACATGGACAGGAAGTCTGTCCCACAGAAGCTAAGCTAAATTATTACCATTCACATTGTCATTTAATAATATAGTATTTTCAGCAGCATGACTGTTACTTTTAGTCTGTTCAGCATTTTGACACATTTCATTCTTTTCCTCCTCCTCTTGCTAAATTTCTAACTCCTGTGAACTGTGACAGGCAAACCAAAATTGCCCTTTTGTATTGCACTTTCTGCACACCATTCTTAGTTGAATCCTCATGCTGTGCAAATTGTGTACATTCTTGTTAATCATTCCCTCACAAAAAAAATGTTTTGGATTGTCCCCAGTACTTCACATTTATTCCCATTAATAACCAATATACTAAGTAAATGTATCAGTTTCCCATGCTTTACAAAGAAACCCACTCTTCCCACCCATTGTTTTGTACCTTCGTATCATCAAACTTTTTCAAACATCATTTTGACAGTTGTCAATGAAATACTTTGACTTCATATTCCAGTACATCCATAATTCCGAATTGCACCTTTTCTGCTGTATATTTAGTCCTATGCATGCACTGTGCCTTTTAATCACAACTGTTCAAAACCTTTTCAGCAAGTAAAAGACTTAAATGTCCACATCACAAAAGGGCAGAGAGGTTATCATCCTGTCCCATATAACATGTTGGCTGTCCATTTTTCCATTCATATGAGCAATTGAATGCAAAGGAAGCAGAACTACCACTAAGGAAGTAATTACATCAGTGGCTATGGCTAAAGTTATCCAAAGCAGCTTGCATATTCAAGTCAATAAGCAAGTATAACTGCTGTGACTGATTAAAATAACAGAAGCAGCCAGGCAATTCCTGTGACCACAGTTAAATAAGAAAGTACAGCTTTCTGGGCACAGAAAAATATCTGTAACAGCAAGGTCAGTTGAAAAAAAAAAGCATGTACCATAAATGACTGGTGGACGGGTGAAAACTTTGTTGTGAAGAGAAAGACCCTGATGGATCAACTGCAGGTTAAGTAGTGCACTGCTAGTAAAATCACAGCTGTTCCAGATAACATTACCACAGTTATAAGTTTAACAGCATTAATGGCCATTTGAAAAATGGCTAGTGATAGCACTATTTACTCAAACAGCAGATGGGAAAATATTGCATCCTGTTTTAGATTGCTGTCAAATAGTAGCTTGTTGGAGCACTTTAAAGGTTGCAAGACCGAACTGCATGAGAGAAAACAGTGCACAGCTGAGCAGCTCCTTGTCCTTTGGTCTTTCCATAGCCACCAAAATATTTTAAAAATGTCTCGTTCTGGTATTCACATATTTAAAGATTTAAGGGATTCATATATACACTTGTCTGGATGATTGTCTTATCTGGGTACCTCCAACAAAGGGTGTTTTAGAGGTCTGTAGACTACACTATGCTTTATTTTACCAATCTGGGACTCTCCTGAGTCTTTCAAAATCCAGCCTATTCCTGAAGAAGTCAAGAACTTTCCTGCTGCCACTGTAACAGACGAGGGTCAGTTGTACCCATTGAAAGACCAAGCACTTCCTTTTAAAGTAGATCTGAGAGAGAAATCACACATGTTATCTAGGGCCCAGTTCAGGGTATCTGGCCACATGTCTTCCTCCATCCTGATGGTTCCTCTGTGTAGACTGTATATATGAAAAATTCATTGGTATCTTAGGAATGTATGGAATAGCACGACCACTCTCTGCATTAAGTGATTCCTCTGATGCCCTCCATCAGGAAATAATTGTCTTGGTGAGCTCAGCTCATGGACTGCAACCAGGGCATGGTCCTTGTAGTCCTACAGGGGACACACGTCTATAGCATGGATGCCTTGGGTTTTGCCTGAGGGATGCATTTGGCACAGTTGAAAGTCAAAGAACATGGAGCAAGTCCATGTTTTACAAGAAAATCAGCCTAAAGGAGATGATCCCTTTGATCTTAACCTTAAGAGTGTCCAGATCAGTATTGCTGCTAGGAGCCATAGGGATGATCATGGATAATGCCACAGTGTTGTAGTACATAAACAAATTGGGTAGGGGAAACTTCACAGTTACCAGCTGTTCAGATTGGCACTGATGGTGTTGAAAATCACTTTCCGGTGGGGCTTTTTATACAGGCATCCCAATACACATTGGCAGATAAATCTAAGTGACCTACCTGGTAGTTTCTGTCAAAAGTTTGCATTTCACTTATCTTTTTAAGGAAGATCTCTTCCAAAAAATGCCTTTCATAGCCATAATATACTCTGTCCTCATTGATTACTCTGCAGGATGTTCTGGTTCCTTGCTGACATGCTAACGTCACATTAGGGTCATCTGAGCCCATTATATATTCAGTGAGAGGGAGAAATGAGTACAGTGAGTGGATTTTCAGATTGGGCCAATTTTGCTTCTTTTTTTTGTGTAATTTTCAATTTTAGGGTTGGTCATACATTGTTGGTTAATCTGGTATTCAAACCACCGTGCATTCGATGTCCCTTTTATTTGAAAACAAAGTTGAAGGCTGCTTTTGTTTCACTGTCACACAAGCACATCGTGTACAGTACAAAGTCCATGCCTCTTAATCCTCTCTAATTTTGCCTAATATCATGGAAAACTATTTTTCGTCTCTCCATGATTTTTGCAGCATGCCCCTGATTTTGCTTCATATTTTCACCCTGTCCATCTCTCTCAACTTTCTGATTTAAAAGCCCGCATTTGCACTTTTTTCCCCCCTTTTCTTGTAAATAGTTTAGTCCAGATACAGATTCTTAGTTTTAGCACTTGAATTTGCTTATTCGTGCTCAGCACTTGTTCAGAACTTGTTGTAAGCACTAAATAACCTACTAATTGCTACAGCACTCAACCTTCCTCGTTACCTAAAGGAAAACAGTTTTGGTACTTACTTTCCTCACTTGCTTAGAGAAAAACAGCTCTTGTACTCACTTTCCTCACTTATCTAGAGGAAAATAGTTTTTTATTCAGGCATGTCCAAGGGTCAGCTCCCAGTGTTCTCTCCTGTATATCTAATGAATTTGGGCATCTTGGGGCAATGTAGAAATTGCCTCATGTACACGGACAACCCTCTCCTCCTACCACCCAACACTACAACCTGTGAGAGATGCACTTATCTAGCCAAACTGGAGGTAAAGCTCTCTCCAATCAAGACTGAACTTGACAGTCAAGAGGAGAAGGTAAACACTTGCACCACACCACACTCATCACATAGTCTCACTAAATCTACACCACCAAAATCTACACATAGTAACACAAAAACATTTGCGGAGGCTCTCAATAATAATCTTTCTAAGCAACAGAGACCTCCAAAGCAGAAACACAAGCAACCTCCATCCCCCAACACAACCCAAAGGACACAAAGCCCGCAGACTCAGTGTGCCACTGAACCACAGCCAATAAGGCAAAACAATGTACCCAACACACTAGTCATAGATGACTCTATAGTCAGGCACACTGATATCCCACTCACCAGGCTAAACAAGGAGAAGGTTACTGTCAGCTGCCTGTCGGGTGCCAGGATCCGCCACATAACCCACGCACTCAGGTCACTCCACAACAAGTACAAATATGACTCTGTCATTGTCCATGTTGGTGTGAACGACCTGAGACATACCGCCCTGGACTATGTGAAAAGAGACATGGAAGGGCTCTCTGATCTTGTAGCCCAGGCAGGTATGACCCAGAAAGATGCCGCAGTGCAAGGACAAAATGATTGACTTCAATTGGCTAAGCTTCTGGTGCCATTCTAAAGGGATCCAGTATCTGTCTGCCTGGGATGATATGGTTGACAGACCACGATGCATTGCCAGAGATGGCCTGCACCTGTCACCCCTGGGATTCCGGATACTGGCTAAGGTCTTGCCGCCCCTATAGTGCCTTTTTTAGGCAAGGTTCAAATGACAAATTCACCACCGTAACAGGAACAGGCAAGCAAAAACTGAGGGTGATGCTACTCAATGCTAGAAGTCTAAATCTCAAAATGCACTCACTCAAGGCACTCCTTAAAATGGAGAACATCGATATCAGTGCAGTGACTGAGACATGGTTCAAGGCTCCAGAGAGCACCTCTGCACTACCAGGCTATAACTCATACCACACATTTTGGCCATGTAACCTGGACCAGAACACCAAAGGCAGAGGTATGTCCATATTCATTAAGGATATCCACACCTCTAGGCTAGTTGCTCAGCATAATGCAACCGAGGTTATCCAAGTGCAACTAACTCTGGGCAAAACTGCAATCCAAATTGTAGCTTGCTACAGATCACCCACCATGCCCCAGGATTCCCACTCCTCTTTTCTTGATGTACTGGAAAATATTAGGGTTCAACCAAACACCCTAACCCTAATAATGGGCGATTTCAACTACCCCACCATTCACTGGGAAAACTACTCCTGTACCAACTCCTTCGCTCAACGCTTTCTGGAATTCATAAACTCCAATGCCCTGGATCAATTTATCCACACCCCACCAGGGGCAACAGTATCCTAGATCTAGTCATTACCAACATGAGTGACCAGTGTTCCACACCTGAAGTCAACACCTCATTGGTCCGATCTGACCATAAGTTAATTACTCTAGATATCCACATCCTGCCCCCACCTCCCATTAAGGAAACCATGGTAAAAAATTTCTCCAAAGCCAACTTCATGCTTCTTAAGACAGAAGTGGTGAACTTCATGACACCCATGTAGATGGACAATACAGTTACGACTACTGAATCCTACACAATTGCACTTTATAAGCACTTACATGAGTGCATGGATCGTGCTATCCCAAACAGAACCAAGATGCTATCCTCCAAAAATAGGAAGCCAATCTGGTGGTCCCCTGCCATAAACAAACTGTACAACAGAAGGAAGAAACTGTTGTAAAAGAGAGTAAAATCCCATGAGTGGAGGAGCTCCCTTGTCAGCCTCAGTTAGAAGCTGCGATCCCTGATAAAATCCTCCAAAGCTAGTTACGAAAACAAAATCGCCACTGAGTCTAAAGTTAACCACAAAGCATTCTATAGCTATGAAAAGAATCTCAATGGCAACACTCAGATCTGCTCAGAGTTACAGCACAATGGCACTAAATATACAGACCCAACTGATATTGCCAACATCCTGGCAGTTAGGTTCAGTGCTAACTTTACCCCCCTCTCACCCCCTAAAGAGCCCATCTCTATACTGGAAGAATGCAAAGTTCCTGTAATCACGGCTGCACAGGTAAAAACCACACTCTCCAAAGCCAAGAACACAGCATCCATGGGACCTGACAACATCCCAGGCTGCGTTCTATACGAACTACAGAACGAACTGGCACCCCACCTAAGTACCATGTTCAATCATAGCCTCACCTCAGGCTTTGTGCCTGCTGAATGGCGCACAGCGACAGATGTCCTTCAAGAATGCAACTGCAGTCCTGACATATGGGTTGTCCTGCCTCAGGCAGCCCTTTGGTCGGCCGGATTCCAAAGTCTGGGTCCGGCGTCGGCTAATGTCGCCTCCTCCCCGACGTCAGAGCGGCTGGAGTATAAAGGCATCCGCCGACGCCATCTTCTTCAGTCTTTCTTGCCGCGCGGTGCCCGAAGCAGAAGCAGTTCGCAAGTGCCGGTCGGTCAGCTCCTGTGTTTTCAGTTACCGAAGTCATCTAAAAGCTAAGTACCTCGTTGGGAACATTTTTTCTTGCCTCAGCCGATGTCAGAAAAGATTGAAAAAGTTAATAATTGTTTGTCTTGTGGTAAACAAATACCTCATAAGGACTTCCATTCTTACTGCCTCCCTTGCCTGGGCCCAGACCACGACGTCTTGGCCTGTGCTTGCTTTAATAAGTGCACACTCAGGCGCCGGGCAGAATTTGCCGAAGACTTTTTTGTCGAATCTTTCGCTTATATCATGCTGTCGGAACAACCGACAGCACAATCTACCAAAAAACGCAAGGACCGGGACCGACATCCTCGGCCCGCGTCTTCCACTGATACCACACCTAAGGCCTCCGCGAGTGCTTCGGTCCCTTCGGAAGCGGTAATTCTACCGCCCCAGGCCGACGACACCGCTTTAACGCGTTCTTCGGTCCCGGAAATTTCACCGGTGCCGGTTGTTGATTTTCCTCCAGAAACCGAAGCTCTAGATTTACCCGACACCATTCCTGTGGACAAGGTTACCCCTGCACGAGGGGCAGCTAGGCCTCCGGTATCCATGTCCATCAAGGCCTTTGCACGTGCTAAGGCTGCCAGCCAGGCCAAGGCCCATCCTAAGCCTACTGCTCAGGGCCCCTCTTCTGATAGACAGATCATGACTCTTGCTGCAGATTTAATCTCTCTTATCAGGGGTTCTCAGCTGCACCCAGACAGAGGTTCTCAGCCGCCTGCAGATAAAAGGCCTAGAACTGAGCAGACCGACACCCTCTCTTCAGATGAAGCCTCTGGGGATTCAGAGCACTCAGATACCCAGGAAGAATCCTTCCAGGCCTATGAGGACTCGGATGCTGAGGATTCAATTCCCTCTGCCTCCCCTCCAGAGGATATTTCTTTTGGTGAAGTTCTCCACTCCATGAGAGAACATTTTCAGTGGCAGGGTCAGGAATTCTCTAATTCCAGGAAAAGGCTACGTACCTTCCTTAAGCTACCCCAACACAGACCTTTAGCTATTCCTCCAGTGTTGGATGTCCTTGATGATGTATACTCAGACTCCAGTGCTTCGCCTGATTCTCTCCCACCAGCTCATGTCAAACCTGACAGATATTACAGGGTCCCTGAAACCCATAAGCATCTCTTTAAGGCCCGCTCTGTGGATTTAGAGACTATTTCACAGGGCCCCAAGGCAGTGGCTTCTTCCTCGGCCAAAAACCCTCTGCCTGCTGACAGGGAAGCTAGGTCCCTGGAGAGATGGGGCAAAAAAGTTTATACCTCTTCCACCCTTGCCATGAGGTCACTAAACTGCCTTTTTCATATGTTTCAGTACCAGGATTACTTAATGGATGATTTGCAGAAAAAATTAGCCTCTCCTGAGCCTATAGATAGAAAGGCATTGCAGGATTTGGTTCATAACACTCAGCAGGTTAGCAATCATTTTCTTCAGTGTGGTTATGATGCATTGGAAGCTTCATGTAGGGCAGCCATGACAGGGGCCGTTATACGTAGACATGCTTGGTTGAAAGAACAGCCACTGCCAGACCATGTTAAAGTTAAGCTCCTGGATGCACCTCTGGAAAAACAGAAGCTTTTTGGTGCTAATGCACAGGATGTGTTGAAGTCTGTTGAGGAAAAGGCAAAATCAGTACAGACTGTCAAGGATTTCCTCCAGGTTCAGCCTCCCAGATTCAGCAGGAATTGGCCTTCTAAGAATTGGTCCTTTCCAGACTCAGACAAGTTTCAAAGGGGAAAAAAGCAGGCGTGCTCGAGGTAGAGGGCAATACCGAGGCTCCTACAGGGGCCGCCAATGGCAACCACCAAATCAAAGAAGTGGCGCAGGGAGTTCACCTGCACCACAGGGACAATCACAATGACTTGACTATCACTCCGCCTACCAAGGCTCAAAGAGAAGCACCTCTAGGTGGAAAATTATCCTTATTCTCAAAGAACTGGCACATTTTAACCAAGGACAAATGGATTCTGGACATAATAGACAGAGGTTACAGGTTCCACTTCCACACCTTACCAACGAGACAAGGCATGCCAAACCTGCCACAAAATCAAAGGGCAGAGGCTCTCTTACAAGTTGCAAAGCTGTTACAAATAAAAGCTATAGAAAAGGTTCCTCCTCAGGAACAAGGCCAGGGATTCTATTCAAGACTGTTCCTTGTTCCAAGAAAAGAAAATCAATGGAGGCCTATAATGGACTTGTCTGTTCTAAACACCTTTCTCATTGTGCCAAAATTCAAAATGCTGACATTACAGCAACTCCTTCCCATGCTGGGCAACGGGTCTTGGCTGGTTACTCTGGACCTCAAGGAGGCATACCTGCATGTCCCAATCAGACACAGCTGCAGAAGATACCTCAGATTTCTTGCAGGAACAGAGCATTATCAATTCTCAGCATTGCCGTTTGGCTTATCTACTGCGCCCAGAGTATTCACGAAATGCCTGGCATCAGTAGTTGCACATTGCAGACTCCAGGGGATTCAAATTTACCCTTACCTGGACGACTGCCTCATACAAGCAGACAGCAAACAAACATTGGTAAAAAACTTGGACTATGTCATACAGTTGCTACAGGCTTTGGGATACACAGTCAGCATTCAAAAATCAAGACTATTACCATCCCAAAAGATTATTTTTCTAGGAGCAAAACTGGACACACAATCACAAATGGCTTTCCTCACAGAGGAGAAACAACAGCATTTACCAGATTTCTTCAAAGGCCTAGCAAAACTTACCCAGCTGACCGCAAGGAAGATCCTGCAGGCCCTGGGTTTCATGGCATCTTGCATCCTTCTGATCCCTCTGGCAAGACTACACATGAGAAGGCTACAATGGTATCTAAAAAGCTTATGGTCTCAACACAGCCACAACCTAGAAGATGTAATACCACTCATTCCATGCCTGCAAAGGGAATTTTTGTGGTGGGCTCAAGCAAGCCATTTAAACCAAGGCATGCCCTTCAACAGAGTTCAAGCAAGTCAAACCATTACAACAGATGCCTCAGATCATGGATGGGGGGGCGCACATGGATGACAGATGCATTCAAGGTCAATGGACTCCCACGGAAATGCCTCTGCACATAAATCAAAAAGAGATGTTGGCAGTGATGCATGCAATAGAAGCCTTTGGAAAATCTCTTCAACAAGGCCATCTGCTAATAAGGACAGACAACACCACTGTCATGTGGTATATAAACAGACAAGGAGGCACTCATTCGTATCCCCTCTGCAGACTAACAATGGCTCTTTGGGAAAAGTCCCTGAAACTGAACATCCATTTGCAATCCCAGTTTGTTCCGGGCAAGGACGATGTTCTGGCGGACAGGTTGAGCAGAAATTTCGTGGATCCACACGAATGGATGCTGCATCCACACATTTTCTCACAAATAACAACTGCATGGGGAAGACCGGACATAGATCTATTTGCTTCTCATCTCAGTCACCACCTGGACAGCTTCTGCTCAAGGACACACCATCCTCTAGCCTGGAGAACGGATGCTCTCTCCTTCAGCTGGACTACCCTAAAAATCTATGCATTCCCTCCTCTACCATTACTGACCAACGTGTTACTGAAGATCAAAGCAGAGCAACCAAAAGGAATACTGATAGCTCCAGACTGGCCGAGGCAGCATTGGTATCCCTTGCTACTGAGCATAACTCACACCAAACCGTGGCCCTTGCCCCAATGGCCTCTGCTCCTAACTCAACACAATTACAGGACTGTTCATCAAAACCTGCAAACATTACAACTGACAGCTTGGAGGGTTCCATGACTTTGTCCCATGTCCCCCTCTCCGAAAAGGTTCAGGATATCTTGCTGGAAGCACGCAGACCTTCCACCAGAAAAACCTATTCGGCCAAGGGGAAGAGATTCATCATCTGGAATGCCAAAAAGGGACAGGATGCATCAGTGATGAGCATACCTCAGATATTAGAATACTTGGCAGAAATGTTTCATAATGGCCTCTCATATTCTTCCATTAAAATTCACGCTTCAGCAATCTCAGCAAATTACAACTGTGACCCACCTGTGTTTTCGCATCCCTTGCTAAGACAGTTTCTAAGAGGGATAAAGAATATCAAACCTCCCAGAAAACCACCAGTTCCTGCATGGGACCTCAACTACGTCTTAGAAAAATTAACTCTTCCTCCTTTTGAACCAGCAGCATCTTCAGAAATGCAATTCCTCTCCTGAATAACGTTTTTCCTGTTGGCAGTTACCTCAGCAAGAAGAGTCTCGGAGATACAGGCCCTCATGGCAGTACCTCCCTTTCTCATTTTCCATCAGGACAGAGTTTCTCTAAGGACCAATCCTTCATTCATGCCAAAAGTGATATCCAGGGTGTCTCTAAATCAAGCAATTCACCTGCCTTCTTTCTTTCCCAATCCTCAAAATAAAGGGGAAAAGCTGCTGCATACTTTAGACATACACAGACAATTACACTACTACTTGGACAGAACAAAGACCACCAGGAAGTCTGACCAACTATTTGTAGCCTATGCTGCCGGAGTGCAAGGAAAGGCAGTCTCCAAACAAACAATTTCAAAATGGATTGGACACTGCATCAGATTCTGTTACTCCTTCCATGGAAAGGGTGTGCCAGCCAATATTAGACCACACTCAACCAGAGCTATAGCCACATCCACAGCCTTTCTAAGAGGAGTGGCTACAAAGGACATTCTAGAGGCTGCTACATGGAGCACCGTGCATACATTTACCAGACACTACAACCTGCCTTTATACTCCAGATCCCGAGCAGGCTTTGCTTCTGCAGTCCTGCAGGGTCTTTTAGCTACACCATCCCTTGCTTAGATCCTACCACCCCAGCTTGGCTATGGTATTCAACCCATATGTCAGGACTGCAGTTGCATTCTTGAAGGACATAGTACAGTTTTGTACCTACCATAAATGTAGATGTCCGATAGATATGCAACTGCAGTCAGGTTTTCCCTCCCTCTTACCCCTCTGCTTTTTCCCTTGGGTCCTTTCCCCCTCTCCTATTTAGCTGGGGATATCTGTTATGGTGTATCTGTTTATTACTGTTGTGCATGTCTGGAAATTTTTGGTTATCCATTCACAAAACTTAGCCTTCCTTGGAGGGCACCTGGCATCTGGGGCAAGAAACACTGAAGAAGATGGCGTCGGCGGATGCCTTTATACTCCAGCCGCTCTGATGTCGGGGAGGAGGCGACATCAGCCAACGCCGGACCCAGACTTTGGAATTCGGCCGACCGAAGGGCTGCCTGAGGCAGGACATCCCATATGTCAGGACTGCAGTTGCATATCTATCGGACATCTACATTTATGGTAGGTACAAAACTGTACTTTATCCCACTCCACAATGGGGGAGCCACCACGGACCCCGGGAACTACCACCCCATTATTAGCCTGACGAGCCTAGTCTGCAAGGCCATGGAATGTATCATCATGGAACTTATAAACAAAGACATTGGTAATCTCCAAACTCTGGACCCCACCCAGTTCGGGTTTGTAAAAGGCAGATCATGTCTCCTAAACCTGATAGACTTCTTTGAAGCAGTCACCAAAGCCGTAGACAAGGGTAAGGTGGTTCACACAGCCTATCTAGATCTTGCCAAGGCTTTCGACACCATCCCCCACTCTGGAATTATAGATAAACTCACTAAACTAGGTATAAATCCCTATGTCACAAGATGGGTTGCCAACTGGCTCACTGACAGAACCCACAATGTGAAAGTAGCAGAATCCAAATCTGACTTCAGACCAGTGACAAGTGGAGTATCACAGGGCTCAGTCCTGTTTGGTATGTACTTCTCTGAAGTACAGGCTAACACAGAAGGTCTTTGGCTAACAAAGTTCGCAGATGACTGCAAACTAGGAGCCATAATCGAAACTCCTAACGATGTGGACATCCTACAAAAGGGCCTCACTGAGACAGATGCCTGGTGTCAAAGCCATGGCCTCAAGCTCAATGCCAAAACAGTGCATTGTCATCCCCTTTGGTAAAAACTCTGTACCCATGAACTACAACATAGGCGGTAGTATACTTAACACCGAAAGTGTGATAAGAGACCTTGGGACACAGGGGGACACTAGTCTCTCCTTTGATAATCACATCGCCACAGTAGTCGGGAAATCCTTCTACGTGGCACACCTCATCACAAAAGGTTTCTCATCCAGAAAAAAAGAGGTAATTGTTCCCCTCTACTCATCACTCATTAGACACATTATAGAGTACAACACCCCTTTTGGAATGTACCTCATAAGACATCTACAACAACTAGAAAGGTCGCAGAAATACCTCACAGAGAGGATTACTGGCCTCAAACAGATGCCCTACGCAGACCGTCTCAAAAAACTCCAGCTTTACTCCGTCGCATATCGCCTACTCAGAGATGATCTCTGCCTAACATACAAAGCTATGTCAAACCCAGAGCTGTTGGACATGTTCCACTTAAAGAAAAATCCCTCCGAGCTACACGCTCTAGGGACCTAAACCTTGTCACCACAATAAACAGAACATGCCAGAGGGATAGATTTCTGTTCGAGAGAATTCCCATACTCTGGAATAAACTGCCTATCTATATCAAACAAAGCTCCTCATTAGCACTCTTCAAGAAAAATCTTGATGATTGGATGGGAAATAGGAAATTCACCCCAGGGATCACCTTTGTGGCTCTGCTTGACAGTGGCACAGGAAAATAATTTTATTGGGTGGCAAAAGCCAGGGTACCTTTTTGGCTGGGCTTGTATAGGCCCTAGAGCCGATAGCCTAGTACCTACCCTATGAACCTAATTACAGTCAGACATTAATGCTAGATAGTAAAGTTTCATAGTTTATAATTCAGTTGGTTCAGAAAATGCATTCTGATGTAAAACTTGTTCCATTAGTAAACTGACAGCCTCTGTGCAGCACTAATGTTATATTTACTTATATAAAAACACAAGAAGGAGGCCCAACCTGCTAGTGCAGGAAATCCAGAAAAGACCCAACTTTGCATCATCAAAGTGACAAGTGTGATGATGCCAGTACTGCCTTTGTAAGTCAGTGGAGAGACAAAGTTTGCTAACAGGAAGTGGATTTGAAGAATTAGAAGCCACCCACTCAGCCCAGAAGAAAGTGACAAACTGTATATAAGTGCAAAAAAAGTGGTTACATTTGATATTTAAGTAGGACCATGCATGCATTGTTGTTAGATCCCAAAGTCTTACAATCACTAGCTCAGAAATGGTGTCTTCCACTAACAGACCTCTCTGCATCAGGGAAGTATTACCAAATGGGCAAGTATGATCCAGGTCCACACGTGGGAAGAAAAAAAGAATTGGTGTTTACCTCTGAAATTTATTGAAAGCTGGTGGTGGGGCCTCTACTGCATGCTTTACTCTGTAATGCCTTATCCACAGAGTGCTGCAGGAGATCAGAGTGGACAAGACCAGAGTGTTTCTGGTAGCTCTTTGTTGTGGCTGAAAAGGTTGTGTTCTCCCAGCTAGTTCAACTAGCAGGGGAAGGCCCTTTTCTGCCCCCATGTTGGTGTACCCTCCAGACACAGGATAATGAGACTGTGGTGCAACCCCAGTCTGAAGAGCCTCATACAGATGTCTTAAGTCTTTTGTCTAACTAAAAATATTTTCCTGGTTCTGAACAGCGATCTCTGCCTAACATACAAAGCTATGTCAAACCCAGAGCTGTTGGACATGCTCCACTTAAAGAAATCACAATCCCTCTGAGCTACACACTCTAGGGACCTAAACCTTGTCACCACAATAAACAGAACATGCTGGAGGGATAGATACCTGTCCCAGAGGCTTCCCATACTCTGGAACAAACTACCTATCTATATCAAACAAAGCTCCTCATTAGCACTGTTCAAGAAAAATATTGATGATTGGATGGGAAATAGGAAATTCACCCTGAGGAATCACCTCTGTGGCTCTGCTCGACAGGGGCACAGGAAAATCATTTTCTTGGGTGGCAAAAGCCAGGGTACCTTTTTGGCTAAGCTTATATAGGCCCTATGGCCAATAGCCTAGCACCTACCTATGAACCTATGTTCTTCCAGGTGGGTAATCCATACAGAAGTCAGGGAGCTGAAGCTTTTTCAATATCTAATGGTGTTGTTCTAAGGTTGCCTGTCATATGTAACTTTTGACAATCATCTTTCAGCCATTGGTACAGTCTACCTCTGGACCTTTTTTTTTTGTCCCACTCTGTTATTAAACAGTTGCTAAAAAATGTGTTGCACTTGCCCCCCAACTGCTGCCTCACCCCTGCAGCCAGTACCTTAGGACCTTAATTTCGTAATTTTAAAGTAAAACTCTGGCCTCCTTTAAGCCAAAGTCCTCCAAGATCTTTCATTATTTTTTCTAGGAAAAACATGTTTTTGATGACTGTCACATCAGCTAGAACAATATCTGAACTGCAAACTTGTATGTGCGGAGCCTGTCCAGTCTTTAATAAGGACATGGTGATTCGTCAAACCATTCTTTCAGGACAAAAGTTCTCTCAGAACCAGCTCTTAGACAAAGTTTTCAGATTCCAGTCTTGACTCATAACTCATGGAACTATGGGGAAAAGGTACTGCATATGTTGAATGTTCTCAGTTTAGGTGGTATATTGTACAACTTAAAGAATTTCGGCAAGCAGATAAGCTTTTTCTTTCCTTCATGCCTGGAAAGATGAATGCACTAGTTTCAAAGCAACCCTTACGAAAAGGGTTGTCTGTCCATATTTGTTTTATTGTGATACTAAATAGGAAGTTCCTGCAGATTCCATTGAGGGCCCAGTACACCAGGCAGCAGCTGCACACGAGCAACTTTTAAAAAAAAATGTGTTGTCCCAAAACAATCATGATATCATCAGTGAAACACTTGTTCACATCTTTCTCAGGCATTAAAAACTGCATGTACAGTCTCCATAAGCAGGAGGGGGTTTGCCACTGCAGTGCTGCAGGATATGCTTTATGAATCTGTTCTAACTGCATTAGCATTGATGTTCATCGTGTTTCACTGTTGCAGTCGTTACACTTGGGTTATCCTGCTGGCAGGCTACCTGCAGTCGGCCTGAATTCCAAAGTCCTAGTCCGGCGTCGGTTGCTGTCGCTTCTTCCCTGACGTCAGTGTGCCAGGGGTGTAAAAGATGCAGCCGACGCCATTTTCTTCAGTCTTTCTTGCCACACGGTGCCCGAAGCTAAAGCAGTTCACAAGTGCCGGTCAGCCGACTCCTGAGATTTTCAAAATCAAATTTCAGATCTGAAGTCTTCATTAAAGCTAAGTTCCCCGTTGGGGAAACTTTTTTCTTGCTCCAGACCAATGTCAGAAAAAGTTAACAATTGTATTTCTTGTGGGAAGCAAATACCTCATAAGGATTTTCACTCTTACTGTATTCCTTGCCTAGGCCCTGACCACGACGTTGCTAGTTGTCGGTTTTGTGCTAGATTTAACCAACGCACCATTAAGCGTCGGTACGATTTTGCTTTTCATTACTTTGGCCGAAGATTCAATTATATAATGCCGTCGGAACAGCCAACGACCGGAATTTATAAAAAGCGCAAGGAAAAAGAAAAGGACAGGCATCCGAGGTCCAAAACAGATGACGAGGCTTCTCGCCGGTTCTCAGTGAGGTGCTTTCACAGCCCCTGATGCTCGCTACCTCAGAGCCACAGGCTGCTTCCGACTCCCACGTGGATCCAACTGGGCCTCTGGAAACTCAAGGTATTGGACACTTGGAAACTATTCCCTCAGATGGGTCCGGAGCCGCTGTGCAGGCATCGGCTTCTGAGGGTGTTTTCAGACCTACACAGTTGTATGTAAAGCCAACCTCAGCTTCAAAGGCAAAGACTAAAGCAGCTCTAAAGACAAAAAAACAAGTACAGCATTCTCCTGGACAGACTTCCATGTCTAAAAAACAGATGCTTAAAATGGCTGAAGACCTTATTACTTTGATCAGGGGTTCCCATCTCCCTCCTGATAAGAGGCCTAGGCAAGAGACAGAATATGAATCTTCAGATCAGGTTTTCATTTCCTCTGACTACTCCTCTGAACAGGAATACTCTCTTCCTCCCTATGAGGATTCTGATGGTTAAGAATCTATCCCTTCAGCCTCTCCTCCTGAGGATTATTCTTTTGGGGAAACCCTGCATACCATGAGGGAATATTTTCATTGGGAGAGCCAAGATTACTCAGAATCTAAGAAAAGCCTCAGAGATTTTCTTTTACTACCTCAGCACAGACCTCTTGCTATTCCCCCTGTTCTAGACATTGTAGATGATGTATTTTCAGAGTCCGGCCTGTCTCCTGACTCTTTATCCCCTGCACCTGTTAAGCCAGACAGATACTACAGGGTCCCAGATTCTCATAAATTTCTATATAAAAACCCTGCTGCTGACCCAGAAACCATATCTCAGGGTCCCAAGGGAGTCAAGGCTTCCACTGCAAAAAACCCTGTCCCCTCTGATAGGGATTCAAGGGCACTGGACAGATGGGGGAAAAAGTTTACACTTGTGCTACCTTGGCTGTAAGGGCTTTAAACTGTCAGTTTCGTATGCTTAAATATCAGCAATACTTAATGTCACTGTTAAAACAGAAAATGTTGGCAAATTCTGAATGTCCAGAAAACAAGGAAATGCAGGATTTATTGCATGCAGCTGAACAAGTGGGAAAGCATACTTTGCAATGTGGTTTTGATTCTCTGGAGGCCTCTTGTAGGGCTGCTGTTACAGGTTCTGTCATTAGGAGGCATGCTTGGTTAAAGGAACAGAATCTGCCTGATCATGTTAAAGCAAAATTATTGGATGCTCCATTACAGCATGAAATTTTGTTTGGTGTTAAGGCAGAAGAGGTGTTGAATAAAATGGAGGATAAAGCGAAATCTATGCAGACAGTTAAAGATTTCTTACAGGTACAGCCACCCAGATTTAGCAGGAACTGGCCTACAAATAATTGGTCCTTTCCAGTGTCAGACAGGCCACAAAGAGGCAGATACCGACGCCCTAGAGGCAGATCCCAGCCCCAAGGCTCATACAGGTCTAAGCAATGGGGTGCTTCTACCTCCAAAAGTGGAGAAGACAAATCACTGCCATATGGGAAACAGTCCCAATGACTTTCCTCTGCCAGTACCAAGCACTTATCTTTTGGCAGCCCCCTTAGGGGGAAAACTAGCACTTTTTTCACAAAATTGGCACATGATCACCCAGGACAAATGGGTCTTGAATATAGTGTCTCAGGGCTACAGGTTCCACTTTCACACCCTGCCAAAGGCAAAAGGTATGCCAGACCTGCCACACAATCAATGGGCAGAGGCACAAAAGCAAGTTTCATCCCTCATGGACATGAGGGCCATTCAGCGAGTACCACAGCAAGAGCAGGGACAAGGATTTTACTCAAGACTTTTCTTGGTACCCAGAAAGGACAAAGCCTGGAGACCAATACTGGACCTGTCTATACTAAACACTTTTCTGGATGTTCCAAAATTCAAAATGTTGACTTTGCAGCAGCTTCTGCCCATTCTGGGAAAGAAGGCTTGGCTTGTAACTTTGGACCAAAAAGAGGCATACCTGCATGTCCCAATAAGACAATCTTGCAGAAGATACCTCAGATTCATAGCTGGCTCAATGCACTACCAATTTTCTGCACTGCCATTTGGCTTATCTACTGTGCGCAGGGTCTTCACAAAATGCCTGGCACCAGTAATTGCTTTTTGCAGACAAAGAGGAATTCAAATATATCCTTACTTGGACAACTGCCTTATTCATGCAGAGAACACGGACATTCTACTAAAGCATCTGGCGTTTGTAAAAAGATTACTAATTTGCCTAGGGTACACAGTAAATGAAGAGAAATCAAAACTAGTACCCTCTCAAGAGATAATATTCCTGGGTGCAAGCTTAAATACAACTGCCCAGATGGCTTATCTCACACTAGACAAACAAAGGCAACTGACTTCTTACTTCGAAATGTTGGCAACAAAGACCCAGTTATCTGCAAGAAAAATTCTGCAGGCTTTGGACTTCATGGCATCCTGCATTCTGCTAATTCCATATGCAAGACTGCATATGAGGAAACTACAGTGGTATCTAAAAAGTGTTTGGACTCAACATTGCCACAGCCTGCAAACAATAATTACCCTCATTCCTTGCCTGCAACAGGAGTTTCGATGGTGGGCACAGGCCTGCCACCTGAACAAGGGACAGCCATTCACTCTACCCACAGCCAGGCAAACACTAACAACAGATGCATCAGATTATGCCTGGGGGGCCCACATGGCAGAAAAATGTATTCAGGGCACATGGCCCACAAGCCAAATACATCTTCATATCAATCAAAAAGAGATGCTAGCTGTTCAGAATGCCCTGACAGCCTTCAAGGATCTACTTCATCCAGGAGAACTGCTGATAAAGACGGACAATACTACAGTCATGTGGTACATAAACAAGCAGGGAGGCACACATTCCTACCCCCTCTGCAGACAAGCCATGACTTTGTGGAACACAGCATTGACTTATCAAGTACACTTGCAAGCACAATTCCTGCCAGGAAAGACAAATACTCTGGCAGTCGAACTAAGCAGAAACCTCATGAATCCTCATGAGTGGAAACTAGACCCACAAATCTTCAGCATGATAACAAGGAAATGGGGATGCCCAGACATAGATCTATTTGCCTCCCCTCACAACTGCCAACTACAGAGATTCTACACAAGGACTTATCACAAGCAAGCATGGAAAGTGGATGCTCTATCATTGCTGGAAAACCCTTACAGTGTATGCCTTTCCTCCACTGCCTCTCCTCCCCAAGGTACTCAGGTCAGACAAGAGAAGCCAAAAATAATACTGATTGACCCAGACTGGCCCTGCCAGCACTAGTACCCAATCCTAAAGAGCTTGTCTCAAGGCCCTGCCTGGACATTGCCTTAAATTCCTCATTTACTGACCCCACAAAACAATCAGATCCTGCACAGCCAACTCAGAACCCTAAATCTGGCAGCGTGGTGGATAATGTAACCATTCAAACACACCTCTCTCTAAAGCAGTTATGGGTGTTATTTTGGTGGCCAGGAGGCCCAGCACCAGAAAATCTTATGCAGCAAAATGGAAGAGATTCTGTGCTTGGAACCCGGCACAGGGAATTGACACGCTTGTACCAAATATTCCTCAGATTTTACAATACCTAACTGAGATGCTGGACAAAAGGCCTATCCTTTTCATCAATTAAGATCCATGCCTCTGACATTTCAGCTCATTACAATACAGACCCACCTATTTCTTCACATCCACTACTAAGGCAGTACCTTAGAGGGGCCAAAAACATAAGACCTCCAAGGAGACCTACATGGGACCTCAATTTTGTCTTGGAAAAACTCACACTGCTTCCTTTTGAGCCAGCCAATACAGCTGAGATAAAATTCTTATCATGGGAAACAGCTCTGCTCCTAGCAATAACTTTCGCAAGAAGAGTCTCAGAGTTACAGGCACTAATGGCTGTAGAACCTTTTATAATTTTCCATCCAGACAGGGTTACTCTAAGGACAAACCCAACATTTATGCCTAAGGTGGTGTCCAGTGTGGCTCTTAACCAAACCATTCATTTGCCTACCTGTTATCCAAACCCACAGAATAAGGGGGAGAGACTTCTGCATTCTTTGGACATGCACACACAGCTACGCTTTTACTTGGACATAACTAAAGCTTTCAGAAAGACTGAGCAACTTTTAGTGGCATATGCTGCAGGATCACAAGGAAAAGCTATCTCAAAGCAGACTATTTCAAAATGGATAGGCCACTGATTCGTTTCTGCTATTCACAACATGGCAAATCAGTGCCTAAAGGCATTAGGCCACATTCAACCAGAGCAGCAGCCACTTCAGCAGCCTTCCTCAGAGGAGTACCAACCAGGGACATTTTGGAGGCTGCAACTTGGACTTCAGTGCACACTTTCACAAAGCACTACCACTTACCTCTTTACTCTAAATCCAGAGCAGGCTTTGCCACTGCAGTTCTGCAGGGCCTCATAGCCACTCCTAATTCTTTTTAGGCCCAGCCACCCAACCTATGCTTTGGGATTCAACCCAAGTGTAATGACTGCAACAGTGAAACACAATGAACATAGTACAGTTGTGTACCTACCATAAATGTAGATGTTCAAGTGTATTCACTGTTGCAGTCCAGGTTACCATCCCACCATCCCCCTTTCACTGCTGGGACTAATCTGTACTTCTCTATCCTATGCAACCTATGTGGTGTATTTGCGTGTAGATGAAGGTAATGTTTATGTTAGTGCATGCTTTTTTATTGGCATAATTTTTAGCCTACCCTCTTGGGGGCACCTGACATCTGGGGCAAGAAAAACTGAAGAAAATGGCGTTGGCTGCATCTTTTATACCCCTGGCGCACTGACGTCCAGGAAGCAGCGACAGCAACTGACGCCGAACCAGGACTTTGGAATTCAGGCCAACTGCGGGTAGCCTGACAGCAAGATAACCCAAGTGTAATGACTGCAACAGTGAATACACTCTAACATCTACATTTATGGTAGGTACACAACTGTACTTTCCCATGGTTATGTGTACATACACCCGCACACTTTGTCTATATATATATATATATATATATATATATATATATATATATATATATATATATGGTTGCAGTGCATTTTGTCAAGTGATAACATGTTGACAGGCAGGAAAGGAATCACTATCGATCAACATCATACTTTATTGATTACTGTTGTAGTCAACATGTATAATATTGGTTACAGAAGTCTACATGCTATTTCTTGATAGTTATATTTGAATGTTTTAATCTTCCTTTTGCCGTCTGTTGTGGTTTCCTAATTTGGGGTTGTGAACAAATCTGTAGTAAGTGGAACTTTGTTGATGAATCAAGTGTTGATGAAAGTGGAACTCAGTTAAGCTCTATATACTTGGTGAATATTTTTGGCCTGTTGCCTTATGACTATCAAGTCGCAATATCCTATAGGCTCATTCATTTTTCTTTACTCCCCCAAAGCATCCTAGGACACTGAGACAAGGTGAAATCTAGGGATCTTAAATGTCATCTAGTGGGTTTAGGAGATGTTTCATTGCATCTAACACCTCTGTGTTGGCTGAAAAATACAGTGCAGTGTCGGTTGTCTCTCTGAGTTGCAAATTGCACAAGCTACAAGTTTCTCCCCTCCCCTGTAGAACTTCTGTTAATAGACTCCACCCATACCCTTGCCAAGGTTAAGGGAGCCAGTGCTGACCTCTCATCCCAGTTCTGTATAATCAGTCTTCTTCAGCACTTAGGCTTGTAATTGAACTCTGGTCATTCTGATGCAGAGTTATGTCAAACACTTCTGAACTATGGTGCCAGCAAAATATGACAGCCTGCCTAGTGTTCTTTTCAAGCTAATTTAGCATTTACCTTCCTTTCCACTGTTGCACCCATCCTTTTCCCTCTTGAATTCCTGTTTGGATTCCCTCTCCACCAGCCATTCTGGTAGTCCATTCCTTGGCTGTGTTACTACTTGAAATTCTTTTCACATATCCACATATTCTGCTGCCTGTGCTCTTCCCTCATTCATACTCAGCTGTGTGCCTTCATGTCTTATAGACACAATTTTAGAGATTTATGGGGACATGATAAAATGAAGTGTTTAGAAGTATGGATTAAAAAGGATTATGTTATGGTAGCTAAGGGTATGTGGGAAGAGACTAAAAAGATAATACAAAAACTAAGAAACGGAAGCTCTTGCATGTAGATAAAGGATAGCAAGATGCAAGAAGTATAAATGTTTTTATCCCTTTAATTTTATACACAAGTTAAGCATATTTTTGTCAATCAGAGTAAAAGTTGTAGATAGCAATTAATAATGAGTTGAAAGATTCTGTTTGAGAGGGAAGAGGGCAAGAGTCAAGTGGGTTAAGTTGCTCATTCCAACAGAGCGAGGATTACCTGATTTGAAGGGATATTTTAGAGCTACATAATTAAGGCTGTTACATATTATGCAAACAGCAAGCTAAAATTCAAAGTGGAAAAGGAGCTAAGCCAGTGCTGGAATGGAGAAAGTAGATTCTACTGATAGGGATGACTACAGTTAGGGGTACAGAGAATAGGTAAGAGGGGACTGAAATTTATTGGAGGAAGCTGGCAAAGGAACCAAGGTATTAGGAACAAATAATTAGAGAGGGAAAGGGAAGAGGCCAAGAAGACATTTGGATTGCACGCTAGGGATTACCTTCCCTATCAGGGACTGATATTGGAGTACAGATAAAGAGAAAGGTAGGGGGATCCTAAATTAAAAACTTGTGCTGGTTGAGATTTTAATTAATCTAGAAGAGAAGCTGCTGTTAAAGAAAAGAGATAATTAGCAGGGCATGTAAAATCTTGCATGATAATTATAGGAATCGATTTGAAGAGGTCAGAAAAGATTGGGAAGAGATAGATAAGCAATTCACAATGAAACACTGGGAGGACATATGTATGGCTCCCAAATATGCAACAAAATCTAGAAATTTTATGATTTTTGCCTGGAATCGTATGCATAGATATTTTTTATACCCCAAGCAGACTCCAAAGACTTGTTCCTTGGGTAGATGGCAAATGGTGGTGGTGGTGTAATGGAGAAGAAAGAAAATACATGGGAGCATATGTTTTCAGAGTTTTGGGAGTATAATGAGTTGGCAAACTTTAAAAATTCCCCAGGGTACTCTTTCAGGAATACTCGGTGAGCAAATGAGTATAACTAAAGAAATTATTTTTTGAGCTGGGATAGAGGATCTGAATTGCTTAGACATAGTAAGGCCTTGATAAAGTTTGTCTGGTGGCTGCCAAAAAAGCAATTACTAGAAAATGTAATTCAAAATCTAAACCAACTGTACTTGAAGTAATGAATATTGTAACGGAGACAAAAGAACAGGAAGTGGGTCTTATAAAAGAATGGGAGTAAATTTCGTAGAAAAAAGGGAAATTGTAGCAATACATGCAGAAAAAGTTTTGGACAAGGAATGAGGTTTAAGGGAAGGCAGGAATTTATGTAATGCTGGTTTGTTTATATAATAAATAATACATGTAATGTATAATGTTTGTAAATGTGAGTTTGTTACTGTGGCTTGATTATTTTTACGTAAATATAAGTTTGCTTACATCACAAGTGATAATTCAATAAAGGTGTTTAAAAAAAAAAGCAAACAAAGGAATAATGTAATACCAGACTGAATGTAAGAGACATCTTTTAATTTGGAGTTATTGTTCAATGTGTGTGTTAAATTGCTTCAGAAAAGCTTTCTTTTTACGTTTGATTGAGGACATTAAATGCATATAGTTGTGTGTTCCACAACATAGTCAGGGAACAGTTCCTTTGTGGTGTGCTGAGATAATTTCTCTGTGAAACGTGGACGCTCAAAGGTGGTGATAAACTGGTACTTAAAGCAGAATGGCACTTTGCTCCAGAACAGTCTAAGGAACCTTTGAAAGAAAATGAAATGTACAAGTCTTACTCTTTAGTGGGACTTGAAGTGACACTTACTGTTTCACAAACGTTTGCACAATTTATTTATTTATGCTGTTACAGAGGGTGGTACAACCAGAGTCCTAAGGCAGAATGTGCTTTTTTATTATCTTTTGAATTCTGACAATGTGATACCGTTTATAAGTCACTATTGTTGTTTTTAAGTAATGCTCACATCAATGTAGAAGGTAGAATTGATTCTGATTCCCCTTTTCTTTTTGCATTTTGTATGGTTATAGGATTATGACAAAATGTTACAGCCATGAGGTTCTTTAATTCACAGGAACACTGCTGTTTGATCAGTGTTATACTAGTTTGTGTTATATTTCCCTGATTGTAGGAGACTGTAAGATTGTTCAGTTTACTCTTTAATTACATTTAATTTTCTACCTTCTCTCAGTCGCTCACTAATACCCACCTATGCTATAATCCTTTGAATGTCATTAAGGAGTTCCTCTGCACTATCTATTGTGGTAGTCTATTCCATGGTCTGCAGCCTTCTCTGTGAAGAAGTGCTTTCAGGGTTCCAAAGACAAGCAACTGCATAAGACAGTCTGACACACACGCACAGTACATATAAACCCCGCCATGACTCAAGCTTATGCTGCTAAGCGCACCTTTGTTCACTTACATGTAGACTCCCAACAGTCTGCTATCTGTGTTCTGTTCTGCCTTCTCTACTCTTTGTGTAAGGACAGCTTCTGTATTTCACCTTGAAAGGATCTTATGAACCCATTAACTGCCACCACTGCTTGCTCTGGTCTCTAGAAAGAAGGGCTTTGGCTCCTGTAATCCTTATTGATATCCTTCCCTCTCAGTCCCATGCACCCATCTGGTGGCCTTCCTTTAGACTCCTTCCAACAGCCTGATTTGCCTGTGCTTGTATTGCCTGTAGGGCTGCACACAGTGTTCAGGGTATGATCAGACGGTAGTGCAGTAGAACTGGAGTATTAACACTTGTTCTGGAGTGTGCCCCCAAAGATACACCCAGACATTCTGTTGAGCCTTGCCGCTGCCCTTTCACTCTGTTTCTGGTATGATCAGCACCCCTTGCTCCTTTTCCTTTTCTCCTACCGTGTGTTCCACTTCACGTAGCTGGTACTTGACACCTGGAATGCTGTGGCCCAGGTGTAGTAGTTTACAGTTACCCTGTAAGTTCACACATAGTAGTCTTCCTTTCCAGATCTGTGCTGTTGCACACTATTTCCCCATCCTCTGCTGTTGCACCTATTTGTGTCAGCAGCAAGGAAGCAGCTTCTGTTACATCACCATCAGCTATGGCTGAAACGAGCACTCTGAAGAAGTACGCAAGAGGGATCCATGTGATACTCCAGTTGACCTTTTACTTATTCCTGCCATCATCCCTCTTACAACACTCTGACCTACCATTCAACTGTACAGCATTCTACTTCTGTAATGTTGATCATTCTTTCATGTCCCTCCTGTCTGTCAGCTTTTGTGTAGGACTGATTTTACATGCAAGCAATAATGCCCAAGAGGGTGTGTGTTACTGTGTAAATAATGCATGCCCATAGGTGTTCAGAGGCCCGTCGCCTCAAGGTGGAGGGCCTCTACACCCCTGGAAGGGCATTATTTAGAAAGTAACACACACCCTGAAGGGCATTAATTCACTTCGAGAATAGGCTATATATAAAATCATTGTGATCTGATGTCGTCCTTTTCATTCTTTCTTCACTGATGACTTACAGATCCAACACTTGGCTCTGATTTGGCCAGATTTTTCAGACTTGGATCCTAATCTTAAGCTCCTCCCTCTCCCTGTAATGCTCTACACCATCCCCCTACTCCTCAGATTTCATTTGCTGCCATTGTGACAAGACATGGTTCTCCAGAATCCCAAGCTGTAGTGAAAGTTGTGGATGATTTGTCTTCTGTTTTTATTGCCTGCTGTAATTTAAAACTAGGTACTTCCCCTTTCCCTCTTCCTCCCTCTAAGTCTTTCTAGTTTTCCCAGGCATCATGACTGATTTTTTTTTCTCTGTTCAACTCTGTGCTGTGTTTTCCTTGTGCCCGTTACCACTTTCTATTCAATTTAGTTACAGTATTATATAGTACTGTACAGTTTAAAAAAATTTTTTTTTACCTTTTGAACTTTTGATTTTGTGTGTGCGCGACTGGCTCACCAGTTAGAGGGGGCGCTCTTTCTGTCTCAGTAGAATGCCAGAAAAACCTACTGGATTCAAGAGATGCACTTCTTGTGGGCATACAATCACAAATTCGGATACCCACAAGAAGTGTGTCTGCTGCCTGGGATCAGAATACCTTGAGTCCCAGTGCGACATTTGCGCATCTTTCAACCCTCGCACCCTTACTGACTGGCACAATAAAGTTATCTTAAAAGGTTTCTGGCTTCATCTCCTTCTTCATCTGTGGCTCGACTCCCACCTCCAAAGCACACAGCTGCAAGGAAACCACAAAGTGAGCCCTCTCCATATCTCTGAGGGCATCTTTGGAGCCTAAGGGGAAACTTAAAAAAAACTTCAGCTCCGGCTCCTTTGGATCCGAAGAGTGTCACCTCCCACTCTGATCCATTGACTGCCTTGGATCTGATGGAGGTTATCTCAATAAGTGCTTCTCCTCCTCCATAGATTCCGAGGTTGGATCTCCTAGCTACTTTCTAAAATCTGTCTTACCGGCCTTGCCCTCCAAATTGCTTCAGACTCAGACCAGATATTCCAGGCCTGCTTCCTCAGCTTCTTCCAGATCCTCTAGGAGCTTGAAGGAGGCTAATATGGACCGGGTGATGTGGAAATTCCACAGGGCTCAGCTCTAGATGGGGGTCTTACCAGCAACATCCCCTCTTGGATCCATGAGTGCCCCTGCTCATTGTATACAGTTTCCTTCTCCAATCCAACCCATGGTTTTGGAGCCCCAGGATCCTAGTTACCCGAGAGTCTGCGTCTGATGTGAGGAAACCCCCTTCCTCAACTCTGGCAAGGTCCCTGACCAGCTGTGCTCCGATGCCATTGGCTCAAAGTGGGACTCTGATTTGAGAGGTCAGCATCAGGTCTGGGAGGTTGGGTTTGGCTCCAACACTGTTGAATCCGACTGTGCCTCATGGTGCCTCTGCCCTCAACAGCTCGGATCCAGTTCTCTCTAAAGGGCACTGATCAGCGGTGCGCCCCAACCCTTAGTCCTCTTCCTGGTTCCAGGGATGTAGGGATGGGGTTTCCTCGGGTCCGTCAGCCTTTCAGGTAACAGAATGGGCCTTCTTGTTACAGAGAGATTTGTCCTCTCACATCTCGCATACTATCCCTTGCCCTGCATTGGGTCAGAGTGCCAAGCCCATCATTCCTGCTTCTTCAGGTCAGCCTATCCTTGGAAGCCTTCACATTCATTCTCCAGAGGGTTTTCCACATTCTTCTGATATCTTTCCCAAACACCCAATGGAGAGAGGTACCTCAAAAGAAGACATGCAAGAGGAGGTACATAGACTCCCTGACGGAGTCCCTCACTGAAGACACACCAATTTTGATGAGTGAAGCAGATCCCTGCAATCACCACCTGATGATGTCTCCTTTTAGAGACATCCTGGAAGTCATGAAACAGAAAGGTGGTTGGACTACCCAACCTCCTCCTTCTAAGGAGTTGGTGTTTTTGGAGGTTTTTGGGGCAAGCCCATCTACGTCTTGGGTGTCCCCCCTCTCTGTCAGCTGAACTTTTTGACCTAGTTTCCTGCCGGCCTGGTAGGATCAGGACACCGACGAGCCCATCCTCAAGCATCCAGAAAAGTTTCTTGTCCCCCCAGCAGACAGAACGCATTGGAGCAACGGTGTTCCCTGTTGATGCTATTGTTGTGGCAACAGCCACTAGGAAGGAGCTAGCTGAGCAGAGCTACTCTGTCCATCCACCGAACAGGGAGTCCAGGGTGATGGACAGTTTTGGAAAGTGCATCTACGCCTCAGCCACTTTCGCGCTGAGGTCATTAAATTATTTGGCACATTTTACCAGCTTGAAAAGAGATCTGATCAAGGAGCTTTCAAACTCTTTTGCTGAGACCGTATCGGCGGACAGCCTCAAAAAGGTCTCACACCAACTGGCTACTCTGTCATCTGTTTCCAATGCTTCGATGAGACTGATCTCCCACACAGTGGAAGGTACCTCTCGAGCAGCCGGTTTAGGCATAGCTGTAAGGAGATATGCTTGGATGAGGCTATGTGACTTTGTGGAACCCTTTAAGGTGTCCTTTGTTAATGCCCCCTTCAATGGCTCCTTTCTGTTTGGACCATTGGTGGAAGATACGCTTACCCGCAGCAAACAGGAAGGAAAGACCCAGTCTGCAGTGGGAATTAAGTTTTTTACTTCTCAGAGGACCTTTTCTAAAAACCAGCAAGGAGGGAAGAAAACTTGGTTCCAGAAATCTCAGGGTCCTTTTTAGGACATGTGCAGGGACACTTCCTCCAGAGGCAGAGGAGGAGGTTTCAGTGGTAGACTCAGGGTAACAGAGATTTTGTCTGCGACAGGCCCCATCAACGCTCCTGAAGCACTGCCCGACTGTCCATCTCTGGAGGCAGTTCCGCTCAGTCAGAGGACATACACAGCTCAAGAAATTCAAAAGCTGCTACTAAAAAGAGTCATCCAGGAGGTCCCAGCTGAACAATTAGGATTCGGAACTTCCACTTCTTTTTGATGCCAAAGAAAACAGGGGACCTAAGACCAGTTCTGGATCTCAGCAGTCTGCAGTCTGAATCTCTTGTACAAAGAAATCAATGTTCTGAATGGTTACAATTCAGTCCATCCTGCCTGTTCTGTGCAAGGTCAATTGGATGTGCTCTATAGATCTCCAGGATGTATACTATCACATCAGAATTGACAAGTGCTCCAGGAGACACCTGCACTTTTGGCTGTGAGACAATCCCCTACCAGTTCAGAGTACTGCCCTTTGGACTCTCCACAGCCCCCTGGGTGTTCACCGAATGTATGGCAGTTGTAGCATCTCATCTGAGGCTCAAAGGATTCCAGGTGTTTCCCTATCACGATGTTTGTTTGGCTACTCAGTACCCCAACAAGGCATGAAATTTTACAAGCCAAGGATTACTTGCCTTAGATCTCCAACTCCCTAGGCATCACAATACATATTGAAAAAATCTAAGCTGACTCCTGTACAAAATCTAGACTTCATAGGAACTTAATAGAATATGACAAATCAAGTGGCTTCACTACCTATTCATCACATTACATCTCTGAGAAGTCAGGTGTGGGACTTTCCATCTTGTCCTTCCCCACCAGAGAAAGTAGTGTCGCAAGCTCTTGGATCAGTGTCAGCTGCCATTATTGTAGTTCCTCTAGCAAGATTCTGCATGCGAATTCTCCAGTGGACCTTGGTGGTATAATGGTCTATTCTTTACCAGCCTCTGTCTGTCCCCATCAGACTCACTCCAATTTGCAAACATCATATTCGATGGTGGATAAAGTCAGGCGATCTATTTTTGGGCAGACAGTCCCCCCCCCCCACCAAATAGCCACAGTGACCACTGATGCCTCCCAATTGGGGTGGAGGTGCATTAGAGACCAAGCTGCATATAAATGTCCTCAAGATGAGAGCAGTCCTCCTAATGTTGCAAGCCTTTCACAACATTCTCCATCTGTAGACTGTTGCTGTCCACATGGACAACATGTCAGTAATCTGGTACATCAGCAAACAAGGACGAACCCATTCCTATCTGTTGTAAAGAGAGGCCATGCGGGTCTGGGAATGGGTGAGCTCTTCACACTGCTTTATAATTGCAATGCACATATCTAGGAAAACCAACGCACTGGCAGACAGACTCATCAGGTCCATTCTGATTCCTCACGAGAGGTCCCTCAATCAATCAGTAGCGAACATGACATTCAGTCATTGAGGCCAGCCTTGTTGTGACCTATTTGCCTCTCCCCTCAACAAGTGCAGCAGGTACTTTGATCTGATCCCCCCTCCGGGGGAGTCACCAAGGGATGCTTTGATTCACGACTGGCCACTGGGTCTCCTTTATACCTACCCCCCCCTTTCATTGATCCCCACGTTTCTGCAGAAAGCAAGCAGGCTGAAGAACTGAGTTATCCTGATTGCCCCTTTCTGGCCTCTGCAGGTATAGTTCCCCTTCCTATGATCTCACCTGAAATATCCTCCACGGATGTTGGAGCCCAGTCAAGATCTCCTATCTCATCTGACAGATTTGCATCATCCCAATCTCCACACCCTCAAAGGTGACCGTATGGTTTCTCCAATTCCAGTGATAGTACGTCGGTCCAGGCTCGCTCCCCCTGTTCATGACATCATCTTGGCATCTCAGAAGCCTTCTGCTAAGAAAGTGTACAAGAGGAAATGGAAAAGATTCACTATATGGGTCTCTAAAGAGACATTGATCCCTTTTATGCCATCCTTCTTTTCCTCAGTACTCTTAAAAGTAGAGGCTAGCTTCTCTACTATTAAACTTCAGGTAGCAGTAATATCCAATTTCCACGCTGGAAACAAATCCACCTTTTTGTCAACTTCCAATCTATGTAAAGCATTTATGAAGAGAATCTTCCTCCTTAGACCTGCCATAAAAGACCCCCCTCCCCTCCATGGGACCTCACGGTTGTTCTTCAGGGGTTAACTCAGAAACCTTTTGAACCAGCAAAAAATTGTGATATGAAATTTCTTTCTTTCAAAACTGTCTTTCTGGTGGCTATCACTTCAGCAAGAAGAATTTCTGAACTCCAGGCATTATCAGCTAGACCACCTTACATTGTTTCCCACAAGGATAGGGTTTCTCTATGCACTAACCCTTCTTTTATGCCTAAACTGTTAATACAAAAAAGCCCACTTGAGCCACCATGGCATACAACTTAAAAACTTTAGTATAAAAACTACAAATGACTGCAACGGATAAGCGCTTTCAAGCTAATGCCCTTCATCAGATCCATGTTCAAAAATCTCATTCTGTCCATTAAAAAACAGTTCCAGTCAATTAGAATAAAAAAACTGGCCTACAGCCATGTAAAACACCAACAAATAAACCAGAAATGGCAAAAGAAACTGTAATCCAGAGAAAATTGGCAGAAGATAAAAACTCAGTGAAAATGCACCAAACCAGTCAAAATAGCGTATAAAAATATTTAATCACCGCTTTCATCTCACGACTTCATCAGAATACAAATAAACTGAAAAAACTAACTTCTTAAATACAGACTTAATCAATCAATTAAGACAAGATAATTAAGATTTAAAAACATACTGTTCAGTTTCCAAAGAAACTTAATAAATCATGATCTTTTTTAATACATAATTCACGGTGTTTTAAAAAACATTTAACATTTACTGTCTCATTTAAACCGGGACTCTTATCAGAACTTAATCTAACCTGCCATAATGTCTCTCTTCGTTCTACATAATTTTTAAAGTCCCCTGCCCTCTTATCTGGTTTACAAACTTCCAAGACTGAAAACACAAATTTTTTAAAATGTAAACAATCAATTGAATGCTTGTATAAAGCATTATTCTCATCCCTGCATTTTATACTATAAATATGTTCCTTAATACGAGTGGCCAAACTACGTGTAGTCATTCCAATATAGAATGCTGGGCATGATATACACATCCCAATGTAGACTACCCCACTAGTATTACAATTAACAAAACCGGGAACTGTGATAATTCTATCACTACTGACTACTGAAATGTAAGGACCAACTGATATATAGCGGCAAATTTTGCATCCTTGACAGCAAAACATACCTTTCTTAACTGTAATATTGTTGTCAAGAAACAACTCAGTACACTCTAATATTTTTTTAATATTGTTAGTGTTCCTAAACACAATTTGTGGTTTATAGCCTACTATTTTTATAATGTCGCTGTTACCTTGAATCACTTTCCAATTAGTATTAAGTACAGATGTAATACTGCTCATATCACCACTCATATCAAAAGAGCAAACAACCTTAGAATCAAATATCCCTTCTTTGAGGTGATTAGTTTGAAAACAATTAATACTCTGTGAGTCATTGAGAATGGCTGGGTAACTAGTGAGACGTTTACTTAATATGTCATTACCATCTTTAACCAAAATATTTTCGTTGTAACCTCTATCTAAAAACATGGATGTTATGAAATGAAATTCGCTAACCAAATCATTAGTCTTACTGGTCATCCGGCAAGCTCGAATAAATTGACCCCTTGGAATATTATTAATCATGTGTCTAGGATGACAACTTTTATGGTGTAAATAACCATTAGTAAAAGTATGTTTTCTGTGTATTTTGCTATGAAACCTACTTTCCTGAACATCCCACCATAAACACACATCTAAAAAATTCACCGACAGGCCACTATCACCCTTGGTGAAAGTCAAAAATTCAGAAGACCTATTAATATCGTTTAAGAACATATCAATAGTTGTATCATCACCTTCTATGATAAAAATCAAATCATCTATGAATCTGCTATAAAAAATGATGTTAACTTTTTCATATAACATACTTAAAATTTCAGTTTCCCACCATGCCATCACAATATTAGCAAAAGATGGGGCAGCAGAAGAACCCATAGCTATACCCCTCTTTTGTTTATAATATTTGTCATTAAACATAAAAAAATTGTTCTCAAGTATTATTTCTAAGAATTCACATATAGTGGAAATGACATGGTTAGGAAATAATTTCTTTTTAGTTAAATACCAACGTACAGATTCTATGCCGTCATCATGCGGTATACACGTATACAATGATACTACATCAAGTGTGAAAATGATATGCTTAGCAGGATCAAAGATTTTGCTGTTAAAAAACATTTTAATTTTCTCTAAAAAATGCCATGAGTCTCTTGTAAAAGAAGAATTATTATTCATTAATGGCCCCAGCATAGCATCAATAACCAAAGAGATACCTTCGGTTACAGAATGTGGTGACGACACTATGGGTCTAAAAGGCGTTTTTTTTTGGGTCTTTGTGTAATTTTGGAATACCGAAAATAACTCAGATTTTTGGGTCTTCTATTACACAGAAATTATATAAATCAATACTAATGTGTCCTGACATCAATAAATCATACAGTAATGAGTTAATAAAACTAAATCGCCTACGGATCTCATATAAACTTGTTAATTGATATTCTTCCTCATTATTCAAAATATTTAACATATTAGTCTGATATAATGATTGCTCCATAATTACAATATTTGAGCCTTTATCACTTTTCATAAATCTATATGTATTTCTCAAAGATTTAAGATTTTTTAAGGCCTTTCTTTCATCAATATTCAAGTTATCTTTACAACGCCTTTTATTTTTTAATATTTTGTTTAAATCTTCCATACATAAGTCCTCAAACACTCTAATAGTGTGATGTAGTCTTGGTGTATAAGTTGAAGGTTTGATCAAAACTTTATTAGAATTCGGTATTTCATGCATTAAATATGTTAAATTTAAAATTCTGGTAAACTTTTTCAAATCAATAACAGTTTTACTGTAATTAGCTTTGCTATAAGGAACAAAAGTAAATCCATACTTCAAAACAGTTAATTCAGTATCAGTAAATACATGTCCAGTTAAATTAATAACATTAAAACAATTTATTTGTTCAGTCAAGCTTCGTCCCCCGACGAATTTGATTCCAAAAAAGTGCGGCTGCGGGTCAATACTGTCAGTCTGTTACCATTACTCACTTGATTCTTCTTAGTGGTTAGAGAGTCACAGGAATTTTTATTCTTGGTGCTACTGTCTTTTAAAGTCTTTAATGGAGACTGTCTGTTGATTAAGACATCTTGCTGTTCAATGCTAATACTAACAGCTTTGCTATTAGATGCATTGGTAGCACTATCAGTCGACATTTTTGAAATGGCACCAGTAACAACAAAGTCATTAGCGTTTTCCTTAATATTTGAAGAAGAGCTACTGCTTCGTACATTTGTAGCAACAACAATATCACTAAAAGAACGCCGATTAGAATTATCGGCCATAGATGAAACCTGCCCATTTATTTTAGTACTACGAATATTAAGAGCAAAATTGTTGTACGCTGTCTTGTTGTTATAGGAAGCAATGTCGCGTCTCAGTTTTGAATGCTTCCGACTAGTGACCTCAGAAGCATGTGTGTTTACTTCATTAGAAAAAGCTTTAAACAGTGAATTGAAACTGTCACTAGATATTCTAGATTTTATATAAGCTTCAACATTGTTAATTTCAGTTCTCAACAAATTCATTTTTTCAATGTTGTTATCAATGAGTAATTTTAAAAACTTTAAACCAGCCTCATTGAAAAACGATACCAATGTACTGAACATGGGACTACCAAGGCCAACCCCATTAGGGCATTTAAAGAATCTTAAGCCCTTCGGAACTATGCCAAGGTCTATGCACCTATTAAAATAACAATTCTCAAGATGCAAAGATTTGTACCTTTTCAACAACCTCAGTAGTTGTTCACGTTGAGCTGAAATAATTTTGTTGTTGTTATCCTCATGATAACATCCAGAGACATTAAACGGGTTATCGTTTTTGTTCAGTAACTCATCGTAACAAACGCTAACAGTTCCACGGACAGGATATGGCAAACGCTTGTTCTTTGCTCCTTGTCCGTTAGCATCCGGTGCCGGACTTCCGAGATCTATTACTGTATCACATTCATGGAACGAAGTAGTCGGACTGGAAGTCTGTAAACCAACATTCGGCTTGTCTGCTTTAGCTAATAATATTTTCAACGATGTTTGAATGTCAACCAATGTGGCAAGCAGGATATTATTAGTGTTATCGCCCCCCGCCGAGGGTGTAGCATGAATAGATAGATTTAACAAGGACTCATCTGCAACCTCCGCCATAAGGATTGCCAAAAAAACAACAAATAAACCAGAAATGGCAAAAGAAACTGTAATCCAGAGAAAATTGGCAGAAGATAAAAACTCAGTGAAAGTGCACCAAACCAGTCAAAATAGCGTATAAAAATATTTAATCACCGCTTTCATCTCACGACTTCATCAGAATACAAATAAACTGAAAAAACTAACTTCTTAAATACAGACTTAATCAATCAATTAAGACAAGATAATTAAGATTTAAAAACATACTGTTCAGTTTCCAAAGAAACTTAATAAATCATGATCTTTTTTAATACATAATTCACGGTGTTTTAAAAAACATTTAACATTTACTGTCTCATTTAAACCGGGACTCTTATCAGAACTTAATCTAACCTGCCATAATGTCTCTCTTCGTTCTACATAATTTTTAAAGTCCCCTGCCCTCTTATCTGGTTTACAAACTTCCAAGACTGAAAACACAATTTTTTTAAAATGTAAACAATCAATTGAATGCTTGTATAAAGCATTATTCTCATCCCTGCATTTTATACTATAAATATGTTCCACGTGTGGAGCCTCAGTACTACTTCTGTCTATCCTGTCTCTATTATCCAGTGAGCAGTAAGGAAACAAACTCAATCTGAGGAGTAGGGGATGGTGTAGTGCACTATGGGTAGAAGGAGAAGATCAAGATTAGGATCCAAGTCTGAAAAATGCAGCCAAATTGGATCTGAGGGTCGGATCCATAACCTGTCAGTGAGGAAGAATGAAAATGGACAGCACAGTTATGGTAAGTACATAACTTTTTAATTTTATGTATTTTTTTAGCACTGTTATTGTATTATTTATAGTTTTGATGTAAAATTGCTCTTCCATCTAATGCTTCAAACTTGTAGTATACATAAATGGTGTTGGAAAAAGTATTTTACATCCACAATGTAAGATTTTCAAAAAATGTCCAGCTATTTATCTAATTTTTGGTACCTTAAGTCATTGGAGATTGAAGTCACTGAAAAGGACATACATTTGAGTTTCAGACTATTTCCTTTGGAAAATGCATATAAACCAAATCCTTTTATTCTAGTAGCTATTTTATAACAACAGTGGTTAAAATCTGTACCTGGTTTTGAGTCTTTATCCCTCCGTTATTTTAGGCTTTATCCAGATTTCTTGAACTAAGAGGTTGAGAATCTGCATACCTCTTAACAGCTATTGCCACTGCTCAATGTCACTCATCCTCTCTCTCTCTCACTCAAGCACACTTCCACTTTATTGCATGCAAGCACACATAGACTCACATATGTAGACAGAAGCATAAAAATGCACACACACACACACACACACACACACACACACACACACACACACTATTCTTTTTTTTAATGTTTCTTTTAATTTTATACTCAAACAACAAGGGGGCTGTTTAGTGCTTAGCAAGTGTAAAATAATGTCTTGATCGATCTCGCTATCACTTTCACGCAAAGACACACACACTTTTTTTTTTTTAATTTTACACTCATTAAACTGCAAAAGCACTGCTTAACGAGCATAAAATAATGGTGATCATTAGCTTCATTACAATCCAATTTCCACAGCAATTTAATATGCTACCGAGAAGCAGCGGACTCATTTTTCAGTGTGCATTACCTGTGCATTAACACCGTGCTGGAGAACGTTCATTCTCCAGTCAGACTGGCGATGTACAGGTAACCCATTTTCTAAGCCTTATTAAAGTACAGGATTACCGCATTTATTGGTATACCCTGTCAGTTTCTCCTCTAATCCTGTCAGCAAACTGGATCATGTTTCACTGGCATCTTTTTCTAGCCCTGAAGCCGTGTTTTAAGTTTTTTGAGCTTGTTGTCGTCCTAGAACAGCAGCTAGATTTTCACTCACAATTCTCTCCATGACCTTTCCAGGCACTAATGTTAAGCCCAACTGGCCAATAATTCCCTAGATTGTTCCTGCTCCACCCTGCTTACAAGGTTAGCATACCTGCTTGTCAGACATCAAGCAGCTGTGCACAGGCTAGTGATTTAATGTTACCTTCATCATTGCATCTGTCAGAACACTGGCCAGTTTCCTGACGACCATCAGAGGTAACCTGTCTTGTCCTTGTTCTGTATGCTGCCTAAGGGAATTAAGGGCAGTCATTTCCCTCTCCATCCCCACCTCCTTCCTTTATATCCTGTTTTTTGTCCACCATTCTTCCCACCATGTCCTCCTTCTCTTACAGTACATCACTATCCCTTTGCTTTTGTTTGCAAAGACTAAAGCAAGTATTCATTCATTGCATCTATTTTCCACCCGGTCTTCAGTGATCTCTCAACCATCTTTGCTCAGCTTGGCCAAATGTTTACCTTCCTTCCTTTTCTTTAACTAAAGAAGCCTTTGTTTAATCTCATAACCCTTGTTTGCTTTTGCCTTTGCTGACCTCACATCCTTTATCTTCCTGCTTGCCTCCTTGCGTTCTGTCTCCTTCACCTTACCATTATCTCCCTTTAAACCCATATATGCCCGTGCTTTTGCACTACTATCTAGTGGCACTTTCCTGTGTAGCTGCATTGGCCTCCTCTTTTTGCCTCTTTTTTTAAACCTGTGTATACAGTACTTGAGTGCAACATTCTTAAGCAGTTCCCATAGCTGTTTACTTATTTAGTTTGTCTCCATTCCCCTAGCTCAGCTCTGACTCTATCCCTCACCTCATTTTACCCCACTCCCCTAAAATCCTACATCATCAGCTGTGTCATTTTATTTTTATCCTCATTCCACTGTAAGTCACACAGAATTAAGACTACTGTTAGCCAATGGTAACTCTGTTTGAATATTTCTGACCCCCTCCACTTTGGTTTGTATTGTATCCTTTGCAGAAGCCAGTTCCATAGAGTACATTGCAAGTAATTGGATTAGCAGCTGTGATGCCTGTAGGAGCTGGCCGGGGAGGATAGGAGTGAGTGACCGCTGCTGGCTCACCTGTCCTTGGGGGTGACTTGGCTCGCCACATAGGGTGACACCTAGTGGGAGCACTAGGTGTTATCAAGGGAGATTGTGCCTTCCAAGCCTGCACTGCCACAGTGCAATAGCACCTGTAAGTTGAAGGGGACTTAGTGTTCATAGACATGCTTCTCCTCAGTGGACTGCAGCAGTGGGCTCAGCATACACACACACACACACACACACACACACACACACACACACACACACACACACGTATATATGTAAGTATATAGGTATGTATGTGTAACAGAATGGACAAGGGGAGCAGGAAACTGTTCTCCATGCAGGTAGATGTTTGACTACTATTTGGTGGAAGCCAGGCGTGAGTGCAACAAATGTATCATGAAGGGAGGCTTGCTGCTGCAGACACATTGGTGATAAGTCTGTGTGTAGGTGGGCACAGGTACTCTTAGCAGCATAAGTGTGGGTCATCAGGACAGTTCACTGTAGCATAGATGGGTATCCCTCTACCTCTCTCTCTTTCTGCCATAGCCCTTGTGCAGGCAATAGTTGGAAATCTGTGATAAGGAACTGCTCAGAGATGGTCCTTGGTGACAGTAGAGTTTGAAGCAAACTTGATATAACTGCACTCTGTATGGTGTAATCAAGCTTTTTGTTCTCAGGGCAGACATGCTCTACTCAGTTGTTTCCAATTGCAGTATTTCTGTACAGCAGTTGCAAGGTATTCTATCTTTTATTTTTACTACTTTTTTTCTTTTTCTTTTCTTGTTCATCAGCCACCAGTCTGGTGATGTATCTATGGCCTCCGTCTACAGGATAGACAGTGTCTCTTGCAGTCTTCCCTGCACGCTCAGCGCACTTGAAGGGCACAACTTCCTGTTTCAACTACAAGTGAATGAACGGCCCCAAGAAGACACCAGAGAGGTAGAACCCCTTTTAGGAACTGTAAATCTTGTGCTGTGTTCACTCTGAAATGTTTAAAACTTTTTAAATCTTGCACATGTCATGCTATGTCTTTTTGTGTGCATCTGTTTTACTGTCTGTTTTGTGAAAGAACAAGTCTCTCTGTGCGTTTGTGCAGTGCTAAGATAAAGGTCAGTGTAACTTTACTTGTTCTTATGATGTGAATGCCAAAGTAGTGTGTGTGTGTGTGTGTGTGTGTGTGTGTGTGTGTGTGTGTGTGTGTGTGTGTGTGTGTGTGTGTGTGTCTGTGTGTCTGTGTGTGTCTGTGTGTGTCTGTGTTTCTACCCAAGTCAATTAGTTGCAGTTCATCCTGATGTATCTCTGGTACCTTTTTGACCTTAGTAATGGGACAAAATCACGGTGGTAGTAGTATGTGACCAGTTATGTGTACTTCTAACCCTGTACTAAGATGCAAGAGGTTTGCATTACATATTAACACCATCTTTACAGAGAAGACTTGCATCTCCACGTTATTTCATACCGGTCTCCTTATCACACAGGGGAAAATCAAGGAGCTGTCCATAAGGCTGAAGTTTTATGGAGAGTCTTTAAATTGGGTATACCTCTTGCTAATGGCACTAGCTTCTGCTGATCCAGTAGTTAGAGGACATGGCTAATCTAGAATATTGGAGAGATGCCTGTGATTTTTTTAATTCATATTAGTGAAAGAAAGTCAAACAAAAGTGAACAGTAAGTGATTGGCTTTATAGGTTCATAGGTTGGTACTAGGCTATCGGCCCTAGGGCCTATACAAGCCTAACCATAACAATTCCCTGGATATTTCTTCCCACAATATTTACTTCTCTGGACCCCTGTCTAGCAGGATGACTGACATGATCCCCGGGGTGAATTTCGTATCTCCCATCCAATCATCAAGGTTCCTTTTGAAGAGGACCAAGGAGGTGCTCTGCTTGACATGTATGTTTTGTTCATTGTGATGACAAGGTTTAGATCCCTGGAGCGTGTGGCTCTGAGGGATTGGGATTTCTTTAAATGGAGCGTGTCCAACAGCTCAGGGTTTGACATGGCCTTGTATGTTAAGCAGAGATTGCCTCTGAGTAGACAATATGCCACAGAGTATAGCTGGAGATTTTTTTATACGGTCAGCATATGGCATCTGCTTTAGGCCTGTGATTCTTTTAGTGAGGTATTTCTGTGGCCTTTTCAGCTGTTGCAGATGTCTTGTGAGGTACATACCTAATGGGGCATTATACTCTATAATGGGTCTAATGAGGGATGAGTACAGTGGGACAGTGACCTCCTTTTTTCTGGATTAAAAGTCCTTCGTGATGAGATGTGCCACATAGAAGGATTTCTTGACTGTTGTGGTGATGTGGTTATCGAAAGTGAGACCCACTGTCCACCTGTGTCCCTAAGTCTGTCATCACACTTTCGATGTTTAGTGTACTGCCACTATAAAGGTCTTACTTTGCCTAACCTTCAAAGAAATAAGTTAGGTAGCATTGAGATGACTTGTCAAGAGAGGTGACATCTTCCTGTGAACTTGAAGGTTTGCTTCAGCTATTGTGGTATAAGGATTGTGTGAAGGCTACATCCAGACACGGGGTGGTCGTGCTGCTACATTGAGTGGTGGCATAGTGGAAAACATTATCAGAGGGATTTAATTCAGTGTAGTGGATGAGCTTAAGAGGTGCTAATGTAGGCTGTGAGATTGGTCATCGATGTGCCAGCTGTGTTTAACAGAGTATGAGGGTGGCAAATAAAGGAAGTTAAGGAACTTGTAGTTAAAATCAGTTTTATTTAAATGATAACCTTCCACTGACTTGTTTGTTCATTTAGTTCTTGGCTTCTTTATTCACAGGGCTTGGAAGTACCTTTGGTTGCAGTGGTCCAGTGGTCAACACCGAAACTGCCATTCACAAATTGTATCTACACACATTACAGGTAACTGCAGTGTATATGCTGGCATCATTTCACAGGTTCTTAGAAAAATATAATTTCATTTGGATTAGTTACTGTAGATTGTGCACTAAAAAGATGGAAACCAGGGAAGCCCTCGTATGGCTGGTGCTTGTCTAATCTGTGTAGACATACATGCTTTCTTGGTCACAGACAGTAGTAGTGTCAGAAGTGTATGTAAGAGTTCAGCTTTGGAGGTAATATTAAACCCCCCAGAGTCGGGTATCGCATCTATAGTGAAGCATTTACTGCTGAACAGTAAGAATGTAGTAGATCAGATGCTCATCAGAAGGATCATTGTTGCAGAAATCCTAATACTACATGGTAGCTGCAGGCATGTGAAAGTACATCCATCCTGCACCTTCCAGTAATGAAATGTCTATAGGGCATGTGAGGTAGTCTTGAGTCTTGGCTATTAGGAAGAGGACTGCTGTAAAAGTGCCATGCACTATTACTCTGTTCTTTCTGACTTCCACAAGGCAGTGGTTGCTCCATTGTCCTTCATTAGTTCACTTGATTGTTTCATGTCAGTTGATGTTTGGCAGTGATAAATACAGCTCCCATTTGTTTAGTCTGTCTGATCTGACCTTTGGATACACAAACCACTTGCTGGCTCTGACTTGGTAGCATTAGTGCTCTGGCCCTCATTATGTACTACATTAGTGTTCCTGCCCTCATTATGTACTACGTTAGTGCCCCTGCTGTCATTATGTACTACGTTAGTGCTCCTGCTATCATTATGTACTACGTTAGTGCTCCTGCTGTCATTATGCACTACGTTAGTGCTCCGGCCCTCATTATGTACTATGTTAGTGCTCCAGCCCTCATTATGTACTACGTTAGTGCTCCGGCCCTCATTATGTACTATGTTAGTGCTCCTGCTGTCATTATGTACTACGTTAGTGCTCCTGCTGTCATTATGTACTACGTTAGTGCTCCTGCTGTCATTATGCACTACGTTAGTGCTCCGGCCCTCATTATGTACTATGTTAGTGCTCCAGCCCTCATTATGTACTACGTTAGTGCTCCGGCCCTCATTATGTACTACATTAGTGCTCTTGCCATCATTATTTACTATGTTAGTGCTCCGGCCCTCATTATGTACAACATTAGTGATCCTGTCGTCATTATGTACTACTGATGTCACATCCTGTTTGCACATCCTGAAGTCAACTCTGATGTCACATCCTGTTATACATAAAATATTTAAACTGACATCACTTTTGTAGTGAAACGCTACAAGCAACTCTGATGCCACATCATACTAAATATAAAATCTTATAAAATGTTTTAAAATATTTAAAATATATATGCGTGCAGACATTTTGTAAACAGTGTGCAATAAAAATGTTCTAAAATAACATTTCACCCTACTTGTGACATCAGTAGTTGACTGTAGCATTTTGCTATAAAATGGATGCTAGTATGTTTGTTTGTTAGTGGCCTGATGAAGATTCGTTGAAAGCGCTAGCCCTGTGTTCTAATTATTTTAATAAACGTGGTTTCTACTGGACGCTTGGATTTATTTCTACATGCTGGCTGCGTGTTTTTTCTACAAGTTATTGCCCAGTGGATGAGTAGGTTCGAATGAACATTCTATGGTGATTTTGACTCTTTTTTTTTTGGATTAAGAGTTCGCAAAGTAAAGCGGTTTGCAGGTTACAGCTTTGTACCTTTTTGTGGAACATTTGGTTACCGTTTGTAACTGACTTGAATTAAACACAGCAAGTATACTTCCCATTATTTAAGCCTGGTTTTTTGTTGCATTTTAAAAAGTAATAAGTCATGGGCATTCAGAAGCCATGTATTTGAAATACTGGTATGTCTTTAAGGGATAATTTGCATATATCCCACTGGCATCCACTACATGAGATTTAAGGTATTACAGACTGAGGACTCTGGCTTGGCTGGGTATGTCTTGCAGTTTATATATACTTCTCACTCACTCAGTCTCTCTCTTTATATATATACAGATATATATATATATATACACATACAGACATATATAATTTTATATATATATATATATATATATATATATATATATATATATATATATATATATACATATATATATATATATATATATATATATATATATATATATATATATATATATATATATATATATATATATATATATATATATATATATAGTGTATGTGTGTGTGGTGTTCCCTTGTAAATTGCTTTTCAAGTCTTTCTTTTTGATCTTTTCTAACCTCCTCTTATTTATTCTTACAGTTATTGTGTATTATACAATGGCAGGTCATTAACTTTCAAAAAAGTGCACGCTGATTGGTCAGTCCAGCCAGCATGCTCATTGTAAATCGAGCATGTACCAATAGAAAAACGTCCAGGCACCGGTACTTTCTTCTGTTAATATATGCTAAGGCTTTCCAGTTTTCTTGAGCTAAGAGGTCGAGAGGTAGGTCTGAAGAGCAGGAAAAATGCAAGGAAAATCAAGTACATTATACAAAACTAAAGATATATACCTGATTTTCCTTGTATTTTTGCCCTGTCTCATACCCCTAAACTGACAGAATTTCACAGTGTCTTTTAAAAAAAATAGATGCAATGGAGATCTTCCCATCTCCGTTGCTTGCTTTCCAAAGCACCAATGTACTGTGTAAGTGTGAGAACGTAAGTCTCATATGCATGTGCAGTACATCAGCAAAGCTTCAGGATATGGAAACAACATGGAAGAACACCACAGTGCCATTATGCAAAGACATTATTTAAGAAAAGTAAGTAATTTTTTTTCTTAAATAATGTCATATAATAGCAATAACCAGCTCCTAGGTGTGATATATTGAAGATTTACCCACAGTTTTGTTTAATCAGTTGGGCTTCACCCTCATGATTAAACCACACCAAGCATGGTTAAATCTTCAGTATACCACACCCAGTCATTGGTTACTGCTATAATATTTTATATGCCCTACTAATTATTGTTTTACCAGCAGCTTCTTTTCTAGATTCAGCTATAAACTGTACCAGAGCAGGTCTTTCATTTAGGATTCATGATTCCTTTCTTTTTGCCTTTACTCTTAACAATCCCTGATTGCCTTCCCTATCTCTAGCCTGAAGTCCAAATGTCTTCATGACCTTTTCCCATTCTTTTACCTTTCTCTCTGTAGTTATTTGCTCCCATTACCTCAGTTCCTTTGCCAGTGTTCTCCAATAAATTTCATTACCCCTTATGCTTTTCTGTTCCCTTACTTGCAGTCATCCCTGTTGACAAAATTTCCTTTCTCCATTTCAGTGTTTTTTGTAGAGTATTTTCTGCAACTTTATAAATATAGTATAATATTCTGTGGTGGTTGTTATCCAAAATCTCACTGTCTCCTTATTTCTTGAATTCCCCTTTTCCTGTTTCATCATCATCATCCCTTTCCACTTTGAATTATAACCTTCTGCTTGTGTTATGTATACGAGCCTTAACTGCGTAGTTATGTACGTGAGCCTTACCTACATAGCTCTAAAATATCTCTTCAAATCGAGTAATCCTAAACTACCTTACTTTATTGGAGGGTCAACTTTTTTTTTAAGGAAACTTTTTTATTAAATTATCACATATGACAAAGGCAGTCATACATTTATATAAATGAAAACAAACCATATTGAAATCATTTTAGTTCCAAACATTATGATGCATCACAAACCATATTGACGTAGTTTTAGTTGCAGTTATTATACATCACTTATAATCTATCCAATCATTGTCAGTCAGAATTTACATAGCCCATACAAATCCTGCCTTCTTTTAAACCTTGTTCCTTCTCTGCATGTATTTTTCCCACGGTTCCCATTTTTGTATGTAATTTGCTCCTGTCCTTTTCTAAAGATCCCAATTTCAGTTGTTTTATCTCTTTTACTATATTCACTCTTTCTAGTACAGTTGGTTTAGACTTTGATTTCCATTTTCTAGTAATTGCTTTTGTTTGGCAGCTACCATAATTAGACTCAGCAAGGGTTTACTCTGTCTAGGCAGTTCCAGTTCTGTATCATAGTTCAAAAAATCATTTCCTTAGTTACACCAGTTTGCTTACCCAGTGTCTATTGGGAGAATCAATTGTCTTGCGTAACTCTTACTCTCTTTCACTCACGGATAAATTCCTTTAACTCTCTATTAATTATTGTCAACAACATTTCTAGCTGATAAAAAATATGCCTGACTGGTTTATAAAGCTAAAGAGACTGCTTCCATCTTACTATCCATATCCATAAACAGGAGCTTCCAGCTTCTCAGCTTTTGTGTTTAGTCTCTTCCTACGTATCCTTAGCTGCCATAGCAGAACCCTTTTAAATCCATATTCCTAAATACTTCATCTTACCATGTCCCCATGAATATGGGTATTAGTGAATCAATTTGTGTGTGTGGGTGCATAATTTATGGCTATAGCCTTTGTTTTATATTAATTTTATATCCAAAAAGACCTGAAACGATCTCAAAATGTTCCACAACACTGAAATGTCATTTTCCATACACTTATGTCCTTCTCACCAAATGCTGCACCATGGATGCACAGAGAGTATCTTTTGCAGAAAGTGGAAGAGACCAGGATAGAACCATTTCCCAATCATTTGCTCAGGTGAATTGGAGCGACCAACGCAAGCACTTCTCCCAGACACTCTTATAATTGGAAGTGGAGGGAGAAGAAGGAGGCAGGCCAATCTTCCAGTATGTAGTGTACAGAGGTCACAGGATGTAAGGTATAGAGACAGGCCCATTTCCCATTCCTCAGTGTACATAGACCAGGCCAGTGCCATCCAGTTATCTGTCTTTCAGTCCTTGATGTCCATTTATGGTTGAAAGGCACAGGCCAGACACATCTCCCAGTCACTGATTTGCACAAAAGATGGAAAACACTAAGCAGGCCTTCTTCCCGTTCCTAGTATGCACAGGAGTTTGTAGGACATGGGGCAGACCCATGAATGGGGGAGAGAACATGAGGAGAATTACATCCATCTTTCAGTCCCTGGTATGTTCAGGATGATAAAGAATGTTAGGTAAGCCCATTTCTTCCAATGTCTGATGCACACAAGAGGAAGGAGAATGTTAGGCAGGTCAGTGTCCAGATTTTTGACAGGCATGGGGTGGTTGGAACAGCCATTATCAAAGTCTGATGTGTATGGAAGGATGGAGGGTGTCAGGCAGATTATCAGCTGGTCTGTAATATACTTGTCAGAAGGGAAGGCATGAGACATCTCATCTACTAGAAACTACTTTGTACTGGAGGATATAGGAGATAAAAAGGGGTCAGGCCAATCTGTCAGTATCTGATATCCTTATGGATGGAGGACACACGAGTCAGGTCAGGCATCTAGTCCCAGATATATGTAGGAGATCGATGGACATGTCACAGACCCATCTGCCTATTTCTTGCATGCAGAGAAAGATGGGCAATACAGAGTAAATTTATCTCCTTGTACCTTATATGCACAGGAGTGTGGAAGAGGAAAGGGATAAACCAGTTTTCCAGTGTGTGATTTGCACAGAATGCTGGAGTCTGTGCTGTGTGTAAGAGTATGGAGATGACCAGAGGTCCAGTTGTTGATGTACACATGTGTGCTGTGTATAGGAGTATTTTGGATGACCAGAGGCTCAGTTGTTGATATGCACATGTGGTGCTGGAGTCTGTGCTGTGTATACGAGTATGGAAGATGACCAGAGGCCCAGTTGTTGACATACTCATGTGGATACTGGACAAAAGACAGGCATATCTCTCAACTCTAAGTCTTTTGTATTTACAACGGAGACCATGAGGGCAAGCCTAGTGCCCAGTATCTGTTACATGTATATGACTTTGGACAGGACCATCTAACTGTCTCTCTATCATGCAGATGCAGATGGAAAAAGCAAGCCTTATAGCCACTCCCAGACATGTGCCTGAGTAAGGGGCTTAACACAAGACCATCTCTCTGTTCTGATTGTGCACAGTGGCTAAGTTAAGCACAATGCCAGTTCAAGGGGCTTTAAACAAGACCATCTCCCAGTCCATAATGTGCACAAGTGGATTGAGCTAGCCTAATGTCCAGTACCTGACATACAAATGTGGATAAAGAGCTTTGAGGAAGACCATGTTACTGTGCTTGATGTAAGAAGGTGGGTATGATGAGCTCTGTGCCCAGGTCATGATATAATGATATATAGACACATGGACCAGTGGCTTTTATTGTATTTTATTATATATTATATATATATATATATATATATATATATATATATATATATATATATATATATATATATAAATAGAGAGTAAATATAATAAAATATATTTTATATTTAACTTTACTACCTCGTAGGGGGCCTGATCTAGGGGACCCCTTTCAGCCATGACCCAGAAGTTTGCACAGAGGTTAGACATAGCAATATTTGCAGAAGTTTTATACAGAGATGCATGCAGAGATTTATGTATACAGTATAAAGAAGACACAACTGTGATTTTCTTAGCCTATTTTAAGATAGGCAAGCTGAAACTGTCATGCACTTTGAATGTTAGTTAAATTTTTCTGCATGTAAACTTTCTAGACGGATGTAGAATGAACAGGTATTTACAGTACCAGTCATAGATTTCAGATAGCTTTAGAATAATCAAGTATTTATAAAACTATATTTTTGCATTGGGATATACTTTCTAAATGCATGATGTGAGGTTCAAGCGGGGTTAGTACCTATGAATAACCAAGTATTTGAACTTAACTGTTGTTACAGGAGAGAGAGTGAGGAAAATCGAAAGGAAAACAGAACGGTAAAAATGAATTCGCTGTCCCTCTGTTGCAAAGGGTGGGGGGTTATATGTACATATAATTTAGTTTAATGTTATAATTTTTATAACTTTTGCATTAAATGAGGCTGTAGTTAGGGCTGTGAGTTTTGTAGTACACAAGAAAAGTATGCTGTTAACCACTAAAATATTTGCAGCCAGTATTACTTTTTGAAGTAATCTAAAAGTTTTCTTGAATGCTTTGTAATCAGTAACCAAAATAATCCACAAGTATCCAGGCTGCGAAACAATTCCAATAGTAAAGATGAAGAAGCCAGGCAGAAGGCTAAAACACAGTTTTAATCTGAAAATCTTGAAAGTAACAAATCCACTTGGTTAAGCGCTTTCGTCTACATTAAGACATCCTCAGAGGATGTCTTAATGTAGACGAAAGCGCTTAACCAAGTGGATTTGTTACTTAACCAAGTGGCTTTGTTACTTTCATGATTTTTAGGTTAAAACTGTGTTTTAGCCTTCTGGCTGGCTTCGTCATCTTTATTATGCTTTGTAATCAGTTATTTTCTTTTATTAGGTGGAAGGTAGTTCCAGTTAGCTGAAACTGTCTTTGAGAAGCTTTTTTTCCTCCTGTGAAATCGAAGATCTGGCTAAGTTATAAGGGCTTATCTATTAGATCCCTTAGGATATATGTTGATATTTTGACTTTATGGATTTCATACAGTAATTTAAAAGTAATTTTAGATAGTTATAATGCTGCTGAGGATGTGACCGGTAGGCATTTGACTTTTTTTAAGGTAGAGCAGTGATACTCATTTCTAGGTGCCAGATATGTGATTCTGCAGATATGAATGCTTGTAATTTTGTAGATAGCTGCTGTTTTGGGATAAACTGAGGATGTTTCTCTCACTTTGAGTATGCTCTACTGATAAAGATATTTACTGAAACGAACAGTGTTGGAATCATACACGAATGTCACACTGGTGTATGGGGGAAGGGATGTATCGCAAGTAATTATGCTAATTGTCTTTTACAACACAGCTACCCTTGTAAACCACCCTATGCTTTTAAACAGGTTTACAAATGGAATGGTAAGTTTCTACACTTCATTCTGTTTTTTCCAACTATTTGGATCGCTTGTTTGTGTGTTTTTAATAAAGAAGATTCAACTTGAACCAGCTTGTGCTTTCCTGCTTTAATTAGTGGATTTATACTTTGGAAAGTAAAATGATTTCTACCACCTGTTATTAGGTTGAATATTCACATTATGGTTTTTATTAGGTACCTGAACTCTAGGGACTCTTAGATCTTCCACTGAGAGAAGTTTCATCATTATTAAAAGGATATTTACTGTTACAAATGTTCTTGCTTGTGACGGAAGATGATTGGAAGTTGAGTAAGATGCTTTTCTATTGCTTGCTTACTTTTCTGTGTGTAGTTCGAATGTCTAAACTAGGTTGAGAGGAAGAATGGGGTATTTATACTGGTCTGCTTATCGAATTTGTTTGTTGCAAGGACTTAGGAGTCTCAAACTTGGATGACCACTAAGGCTGCACAAGGACTACCACACTTAGACGAGAGCGACAGTCTCCAAAACAAAAAGAGAGGTAACCAGGGCAGCTAGGAATGTCATGCAGTCTCATCCTTCACACAAAACTGTACTAGTTTGAGAGCTGCTTGAGGACTGCAAGTTGAAGATCCCCAACGTAAAATGACTAGATTGCATTTTATTAGTGTTTGTGGATTGTTGAAAAATATGGAGACAGTTTTGGTGGTGTAGAACTATTGACATTTTGTCAAAGTCACTTTGTAACTTATCTGGGATATTTATGGTGTATTGGCTTGATCTGTACCATATGAGATCTACATGTAGGGTCAGTAGTTTTGGTGGTGATTGTATTGAAGAAACGGGAGTTGGCAAAGAATGATTCCTTGTGGAACTGTAAAACAGAATGCATTGTGTTGAATGACAGTCTTGCATGACTGCACCTTAAATGTTTGATTTGTTAAACAGCTGTTGAACAACGTTGATGTGTTGTCACCATATCCTATGTATTTTGTAAGTAAATAATAAACAACCAAAGTAATAAAATAGAAAAAACAGCCAAAAGGATCCGTAAAAGGCTTTATTGAAATCTTAGCTCCTCGAGTTCAAATAACTCTTCATGAGACAAACATAACTATTTATATGCCTATGGAAAAAAATAACCAGTCACAGAAAAGCATTTCAAGGCATATCCACATTTAACTCATAAAGTGCCAAAATTTTAATACACAAAATAAATTCAGCTTCCACCCTTTATAACACTGTGTTCTATTATTTCTTTGTATGTCTTGCATCTTTCTTTATTTGTCTTAAAACACAAAATTGTAAATCTTGATGTTGTCTCTCATGAACATTCCGCAAATATAAAGCAACTGCATTATCAAAGTTCTTATTAATACAGTCATTTAAGTATTCTAGAAACCTAATTTTAACTGGCCATATAGTCTCATTTATGTGATAATGAACAAGTATACAATATAGTGTATACTGCCATGGTAGACAAGCAAGTAAAATATCCTGAAACCTTCAAACTGACTGATGGAAACCAAAAAAAATGCTCTCTCATTACATAGGTACAAGTTTTGCTTTGCTATAACCACATAGTTATGTACCTAACTTAGATGATAATTGGAAATGTAATATTTAATTTTAGCTGTAACTTGGGCATATCAAATTTACTGTGAGCCCGACTTCTATAAAGACTAAGACCTATTCTAAAAGATTCTGCCTCTCCTTCCCTTCTGCTCTTCTCACAGCTCATCCTGGAAACGCTATGCCCCCTATGCTAGCATGACATAAGGACCCTTGCCTGTACACTTGCAAGCTCCTGCCCTCACAGTGAAGTCTGAAACCTGCTGACCACCCTAAACAAGTCTTTCTACCGTAGCTCTCAACCATACCGGATCTTGGATTTTACCAGTTTTTGAGGTCCAAATGATGGGTTGCCACGATTCCAGAGTGGCACCCTAAATTTCAGAATTTCCAGGCCTTTAATTTTTTTTCTCGTCTTTTTTCCGGACTGACATCATCACGCAGAGGCAGGTGCGGTGACATCAGCTCCGTGAGCAGCCTGCCAGCCAGACGGATTTCGGCTGATAGCTGCACTGGCGAGAGACTTGTTTATTTACATTTAGCATCAGCATGCACATGCTAGACATGTCATCACTCACACGGCACGCTGCAGGCTTAAGATAGGGTAGGGAATGGATAAGGAAGGAAGTAAAAGAGAGGCGGGAGTCCGGGGACTGTGGAGTACTGAGTTGGAAACAAGTTTTTGAATGAATGAATGAATGAATGAATGAGAGGGAAGCCCTGAGTCGAGCAAGCAGCTGAGTGATCTGATAGTGGGACTTGACTGTGCACAGCATAGTTAGGGCAGAATGTGTTTTTTATTTTTATAAAAATGTAAAAAACAAGTTACAGTTTTCATTGTTTGCTGCATACTAGGTGGTGCAGGAGGACAAGTGCACTACAATTCCAGGTCGGTAGTGGCACGCATGCACTCTTTCTTGCTGTTGAAGCTTACTTTAGTTTAGAGAAGGCTGACAGGCAGCAGGAATCAGTAAGACTCGTGAGTAGTGACCACCGGCAGCTGAACAAGAGCTCAGCTGACAAAGTCTAACAGTTACAGACTCAGAGCTGTGCGATGGTGAAATTGAATCCCCGGGCCGGTCTGAACTTAGGTTGGTTGATCAGATCACTCACCACACCACATCATTCATAATGAATAAATTTATTTCTTCAAGTTCTTTTTCCCTTGGCTTCTCCAGCACCATAAGGTAAATAAAATCATTTATAATATAAAGAAATGAAATGTTTACTTTTGACTTGTACAGTTGCACTTGAAGAGACTGATCTACACTCTCCACTCAGACTCACGTAGTTGCTTGTATTATTATATTTATACGACTGATCATTTTTCTTCTCATTTTTTTGTTATATTCACAGCACAGTAGTTGATGATGTGCAATCTCAATGGCGTGCCAGCCTGTGATGGTTTTGACTATTAACTTATGGATGACTGAGAGATAATCTGCTGAGAAAGAGGTTCAGTCATTAATAAGAAATTAGGGAGGGAGAGGGAGGCTCACCCCTGGTAGTACCTTTTGTAATGGAAAGAAGGGGACATATTTGTTTTAGCAAGGGGCAAGGGCTGAGGTATGTGACTATTTTACAGAGCCTGGATGACAATGATAAAGGAGAAAGAGATGCCAAAGATCCAGATTACCTGGTAAGTAGGTTCTCATCTAAAGGATTTAAAAACCTTCTTGAAATGTAGTAGCACTGCTATAGTATGGTTAAAGGATAATTGTTCCACTAGTAGAAAAGTAAATACAGCTCTTATATGGTCAGTACTTGATATGCCCAGAACAAAAAACAAAACCGTCTAGTGATGGCAAGATAGTAATATGAAAGAGGTTCATAGCTATTGCTTCAGGTTAGTTTATAAAGGAGGTTTGGTCCTAGTGGGCTGCATTGATATTATACTTAACCTGTCTTAGGAAAGCGAGGGATGATCTTAGAGTGAATGTGAAAATTAGATGTTTTCATTAATTGCATAGTATTTTATACAGTTCAGCATTGATTCCATGAATGCTAGCTGTTTTACCTTTTAAAAGTTTGCTGAATGACCTCTAGCACCTCTCTTATACTAATTAGGATAAGATCTGAATGACCATTCCTGTTTCTTGCTTAGTGGGCAGTGCAGTGCAATGCCATAAGCTATATGCAAAGTGCAAACAGATGTAGCAAACACACACAAACTGCTACCATACCTCTCTCAACTGTCCAGAGATTTTTATAGAATGTCCAGATTTATAGTAGCCAATTTTGTCTGATGAATGGCCACATGCTGTGTGGGGGTGATTCAGAAGCACACTGAGTGTGAAGGTGGAAAGACAAGAAATCAGGTGGTCTACAAAACATTACAAATGGTAGTATGATGACCTGGAGCGCAGCCGCATCCTGTGTTATTTTTATAAAATAATATATTTTAGTTTTGCACAAGTTCAAATATAAATATTACTATAAATAAAACACTATTGTTGTTCTTATTTTGTGTTTGATGTCATGATCATATTTTGGTTCTGTTCTTCAATTTGCATTTAAAAGTTGGTATCCCACAATTCCATTGAGTGGGTGGGGCTACATAATTATGTATGCAGATTTTATGTTAATCAGCGTGCAGATTTGTACCTATTTTTCAAGGGCTTTGTCCAGATTTTTATGGTTTCCAGGTTGAGAGGTATGCTTTCTACCCAACATTGTTCATGGGACATTCCATATCATACAAGAATTAAGCTAGTGTGCGGACAATAACTTTAGAGTTTGTATGTTCCTCATTTCAAATAATTACTTGTGCATGTCGCTTCTTTTATGAGAAATATGACAGTATCTCAAATTTGTTTGTGCTGCATGCACTAGCATATGTGCCTTTATAATGGCTGGCATAGTAGAGTTCCCAGGTGAGGCTTTCCCATTCCTGTCTCCACTATTTCTCTTTCCCACATTGCTGGCACTAGTTCAGTTTAATCAAACAGCAATTGCTATATATTGACTGTGTCATAGCTTATATCTATAAAAACAATGCAAAAGTGAGGTGTTTTGTCTTTAACGCATACACTAGTCTGCCTGCATTACCTTACTGATAGTTTCTTTTTCTTCTCCTCTTACTCTTTTTCACAGACCAAGTGCAGCCTGCTCTGTTTGCCCTCGCTGTGCTTGGGCTCACTCCCCACCCCTATCTAGCCTCAAGTCCCACCCAACCCCATTACTCCTAAAATTATTACACTTAACTCCTCCCACTATAGACATACTGACCAGTACCTATCTACTGTGCTACTGAGGCACACCCCCAACATCTTAAATTCCCAAACTAATGTACTTCACTCTTTAAATACCACCCTCCAGTCCAAGTCTCCCATTACCACCACTGTAATATCATGTTAATTATTCATAAACTGCCTCACCTATAATCAGCCCTGCACAACACAACACGACACATACTATCGTCCTCTTATACTTTGAGTCTCCTAGATAATCATATATCTCTCTTATATTCTACTTCATTACATCAAATTATTACCCGCATCCCCCACTTGTGTCCACCCTCATTCCTCTTCTATTACATACTAACTTCACTGCACCCCTAGCTCTCTATTTCTCTAACTGAAATCACCTTCCTTCACCTCCATAATGTCTGTCACTCATAGAAATATACTGCTTCTCTCCCATTTCACCCTATTTTGCTGTCTTTTATTAAATCTTACATCACTTAACTCGATGTCCTTTTGCTCCAAATTTACATCTGTCACATCTATCCAATCTCAACCATCCTCCAGCTACTCTGATGTATCCTCCAGTCTATTTCAAATAAGCATACACCTTTTCCCTAAATTAATAATTCTTCCTGTACAACACAATACCTATCATTTACCCTAGAATTACCCTTGCAGATCAAAAAGAAACCTATTACCGTTCATTTACTCAGATTTGCCTACTTACCCCTATGTGGTGATATCCACCCCAATCTCCATTCAACCCTACTAACTCTTACAAATTTCTAAATATTATTACACTCAACTTCCAAAGCTTTCATAACAAAAATCATTGAATTTCATGCCTTGGTATCCTACAATCAACCAGATATCATTGCTACTACAGATACCTGGCTAAAACATCACATAAATTACTCTGAATTCCTACCTCCTAGCTTTAAATCTCTAAGATCAGATAAGCCACGCAAAAAGGAGGCAGTGTCACACTGCTTTTTCCAAACACCTACAACATTTAAAGTATGGAGAACATCGATGTCTGTGCTGTAACTGAAACCTGGTTCAAGGCTCCTGAGAGCACCCCGGCACTATTAGGTTTTACCTCATATCATGCGTTCCGGCCCCAAAACCCGGACCACACCACAAAAGGAGGGGGTGTATCCATATTCATAAAGGATACCCACACCTCCAGGTTGGTGGCAACGCTAAGCTCGGAAACCATCCAGGTGCAACTAACCATAGGCAAAACTGCTCTACAAATTGTAGCATGCTACAGGCCACCCTCTCAAACTCAGGAACCCCACACAGCCTTCCTGAAGACACTGGAGGGTATAAATGTATCTCCAAACACCATCATATTGGGTGACTTCAACTACCCGAATATAGACTGGGAACATTACTCAAGCCCTAACTTTCTAGCCCAACGGTTCCTGGAGTTCATAAATTCAAATGCCATGGAACAGCTAGTCACTGTTCCCACGAGAGGAGAAAATATACTAGATCTCATTGTCACAAACATGGGGACAAAATGCTCCACACCGGAAGTATATCCCTCATTGGTGAGATCTGATCATAAACTAATCTCACTGGAAATTCACATCCCGCCCCCACCCCAAACAAAAAAGACCATAGTGAAGAACTTCTCTAAAGCAAACTTCACACTACTCAAGACTGGTGTGGTATCCTTCAAGGCCCCTGAGCCAGTGGAAACCACAACCCAAGCTGCGGAAGCCCTTACAAATGCCTTCTATGAACACCTCCAGGACTGCATGGATCAGGCAATCCCAAATAAAACCAAGACTCTTTCCACAAAGGGCAAACGTCCAGTCTGGTGGACCCCAGCCATTAACAAACTTTACAATAAGAGGAGAAAGCTATTACATGATAGAACAAAATCCATAAAAGGGAAGTCACCCTGATCATTATTAGTAAAAAAATACGAGCACTCATAAAATCAACTAAGGCCAATTTTGAGAGAAAAATTGCCATGGATTCAAAGGACAATCATAAGGCCTTTGTCAGCTATGTTAGGAACCTGGGTGGAAACTCCCAGATATGCTCAGAATTAGTCCAAAATGATACAAAAATCACTGAACCCACAGACATTGCCAACATACTGGCAGACAGGTTCAGTGCAAACTTCACCCCTCTCCCCTAAAGGAGAGATAACTATCCCAGCCGAGTGTAGCCTCCCGGACATCTCAAATGCGCAGGTGAAAGCTGCTCTCTCTAAAGCTAAAAACACAGCATCAATGGGACGGATGGTGTCCCCAGCTGTGTGCTACATGAGCTAAATGAGGAATTAAACCTGCACATAAGGCAGCTGTTTAATCTCAGCCTTACCACAGGATCGTGCCCAAGGAGTGGCGTCGGCAACTGTAGTCCCACTCCACAAAGGCGGCGCCTCACGGACCCTGGTAATTACCGCCCCATAAGCTTAACAAGTCTAGTCTGCAAAGCTATGGAGAGGATCATAATGGAGCTCATAAACAAAGATATAGGGGACTTGCAGACATTGGACCCGACCCAGTTTGGCTTTGTCAAGGGAAGATCATGCCTTTTGAACTTGGTCGACTTCTTGAAACAGTCACCAAGGCCATTGATGAGGAAAGGCAGTCCATACAGCCTACCTTGACCTTGCAAAGGCTTCGACACAATACCCCACTCGGGTATTGTAGAAAAACTTACCAGCTTAAATGTAAACCCATATGTCACAAGATGGGTTGCAAACTGGCTTAAGGACAGAACCCACAGGGTTAGAGTAGCTGGCGCTGTGTCAGACTCCAAGCCGGTCACAAGTGGTGTCCCACAGGGCTCGGTCCTTGGCCCCTATTGTTTGGCATCTACTTCTCAGAAGTACAGGCCAACATGGGAGGACTTTGGCTGACAAAGTTTGCAGACGACTGCAAACTGGGCGCCATAGTGGAAAGTGCATTGGACACGGATATCCTTCAGAAGGGACTCACGGAAACAGATAGCTGGTGCCAGAGCCATGGCCTGAAGTTAAACGCCAAAAATGTATAGTTATACCCTTCGGGAAAAACAAGGTAACCCCAAGCTACCATATAGGTGGCAATCCACTAAGCACAGAAGAGGTTATCAGGGACCTGGGGACCCAGGTTGACAGTGGCCTTTCTTTGACACTCACATTGCTAAAGTGGTTAGAAAGACCTTCTACATTGCCCACCTGATCATGAAGGGATTCACATCCAGATCTAGTGAGGTCATTGTTCCCTGTACTCTTCACTTATCAGACCAATGATCGAGTACAATGCCCCATTCGGGATGTATCTCACCCGACATCTGCAGCAATTGGAGAGACCCCAAAAGTTCCTCACCAAAAGGATAAAGGGACTCCAAAATCTGTCATATGCTGCCAGATTGAAGAAACTCCATCTCTATTCAGTCGCATACCGTCTGCTCAGAGGTGACATGTGCCTGACATACAAGGCCATGTCCAACCCGGAATTAATGGACATGCTCCACCTCAAAAATCCAAATCCACCAAAACCACTAGAGCAAGCGACTTAAACCTTAGCACAGATATAAATAGGACGTGCTGGAGGGATAGATTTATCACTCAGAGACTCCCTATGCTGTGGAATAAAATCCCGGTCCATGTGAGGCAGAGCACCTCGCTGACTCTGTTCAAGAGAAATCTAGACCTGTGGATGGGAGATCGTAGGTTTACCCCGGGAATCATCTCTGTGTCACTGCTGGACAGAGGCACAACAAACTAATGGGCACAGTATTTTTTCATATAAGGGGTGGCGTAAGCCACAAAAATTTGGGCTAGGCTTATAAATGCCTTAGGGCAGATAGCCTAGTATAAACCTATGAACCTATGAACCTATAGTTCCCTACACTGATTGTATTCCTCAGTTTTCTAAAGCCAAAATTGTAATAGCTTTCCTAAAAATGAATAAATGTGGGAAAAAAAACCTACGTATCATAGCCCTATATATTCCCCGTGGTAACAACATACCTCAGCTAGAAGAGATCCTGGCCTGGATCTCAAACAACATAAAAAATGAAACAATCATCTGAGGTGACATAAATATTAATTGACTAGACGTCTGCTCTAACTTCCCTTCATCTAATATTAATCTATTTACTTTTACTGAGCTTATCACCTCTCCAACTAGATCCAACAGAAACAAAGATAGGGGCTCCATTCTAGACTAGAGTCTAGTCTCTGAGCCCACTAAAATTTCGTTTGCTGGTACTCTACCCAACAGCCTTAGTGATCACCTCCCTGCCTTTATTCTTCATAAGGCCTCCTTCTCCCTTGCAAAGTCAACATCAGTATAAATAAATAAGAATTCTAACTAATTTGAACCCCATCTATCTTCAGTGAAATCCTGAAAAACATTAACTGGCATATGCTAACCCCCCCAAATGAGGCTTTAAAGTACTTCAACTCAATGTTTCTTGAAATTTTAAACAGCCTAGCACCACTTCATCAAAAAGGCCAAAACAAACCATGCCATCTGGCTCACTAAGCCCACCAAGCAACACATGATAGCTAGTGACAGAGCCAGAAACAATGGCAACTAAATAAATAACTCCCCAGACCTGTTAAAAATATGTACATTTTCATAATCAGGTAAATTCTGGAATTCCATCTCATCACTGCTAGATCCTGGCTCCAAGAACAACCCATTTCCACATCCTGACAAAATATCTCATGAAATAGCCACTGTCTTTAACTCATATTTTACCAATACTATATCAAATCTTACTGTTACTTTTCCTACAGCTCACTGCAACTCGGACACAACAGCAGCATCTTATTCTTCACACAACACCACAACCCACTCTCTCCTAGTTTCGCTTTCACTCCTTATACCTGTCACTACAATAAAAGTACTACTCAAGCTGAAACCCTCCTGTAATGCTCCTGACAACCTACCCTCTGAATACCTTCAAATGGCATATGATGCCATTGCCTACCCCATTAGTTAACAGATCCATCCAAGAGTCTTACATTCCTAAAATCTGAAAAAGGCATTTATTCTTCCTCTACACAAAGGTGGCAGCAGCACCAATATTTCAAATTTCTGACCTATTGTTGTTCTCTCTCATATCTCTAAGATCTTGGAAAAATATATACACATTCAACTTCTAAATTTTCTACTTCACAACAAAGTCCTTTCCCCAACACAACATGGCTTTATGCCAGGCCTTAGTACTACAACTGCCCTCGTGTCCTTCATGGACACAGAAAACAGAGCCTGAGACACTAGTAAAATTGTGTCCTCTGTATTTCTTGAGCTTTCAAAAGCCTTCAAGACAGTCTCCCATCCTCTAATTCTAACACAGGTTTCTAAACTCAATATCTTCCTTTCCCTCACTCAATCAGTTCTCTAGTTACTTAATAGACAATAGGCTTCTAAATGGCAACACTCCCCTTTTTTATACCTTAACACATCCACTGGGGTTCCCCGAGGCTATATAATAATAGACAACTTTGATTCAACATTTTCATGAATAGTTTTCACTCCTCAATTTGTCAAGGATCTCTTATTGAATACTAAGATGACTCAACTGTCATGTGCTCTGCTAACTCCATATCTGAACTTCAACAAATAACTCAAAAGGCCTTAACCTCTACTGAAAGTACTCTGGCATTGTTGACAAACTCATGAGGTTAGGTACAGACATGTATGTCACCCAGTGGATAGCCAACTGCCTCACAGACAGGACTCACAAAGTTAGAACTGGGAAGTCCACCTCTACAAAGAGGCCGGTCACAAGTGGAGTTCCTGAAGGATCAGTTGTTGGACAGCTCCTTTTTGGCATTCACTTCTCAGACGTCAAGACCAATTTCAGTGGTCTCTGGCTGACTAAATTTGCAGATGATTACAAATTAGGAGCTATCATTGAACCCACACTGACGCAATGTTCTCCAGAAGGGGCTGACGAAGACAAACAAATGTGTCAGAGCCATGGACTAAAACTAAATGCCGAGAAATGCATGATACTTATCAGGGTAGATGACTTCCCAAAGGATACTATCATATTGACAACACACACCTTGGAGTTGACTCAGTAGTCAGGGACTTAGGGACAGATAGTAATCTAGCCTTTGACCATCATTTGTCTACAATAGTGAGGAAATCATTCTATGTTGAGCGACTTGTAAACAAAGGTATGGCATCCAAGTCCAAGGAAGTCATTGTTCCACTGTATTCGACATTCTTCAAGCCTGTCACTGAGTACAGTTCCCCCTTTGGTATGTACCTAACCAGGCATATCCAACATGTGGAACATCCACAGAGGCTCCTCACTAAAAGAATACATATAAAATGTCCTATGCAGACCGCCTGAAGGCCCTATCCTTTTATTCGGTCTCCTACAAGCTTTTGAGGGGAGATCTATGGCTGGCATACAGGGCATTGTCAGACCCCACTCTGATGGACCTCCTGCATATCCGCAAAACAAACAGCACCAGAATTACCCATTCTAATGACTTAAACCTTGCCTGTGATATAAATAGGACCTGCTGGAGAGACGGGTATGTGTCCCAGAGACTACCCTGTCTGTGGAACAGGCTCCCCATCCATGTGAAGCAGAGAGTTCCTCCCTAACCCATTTCAAGTGCAGCTTGGACAGTTGGATGGGGGAACAAGAAATTCATCCCTGGTTTGGTACCTGTGTCTGTAATGGACACAGGCAACCTGTTGTAAATGGTTCATCTTCCAGGCCCCAACTTGTAAATGTTTCATCTCACAAACACCTGCTTACACTTACCAAGGGTATCAGAACTTGTCAGAGATTTGGGATGCATGGCTAGGCTTAAAAAGGCCCTTGTGGTATTTAGCCTTGGAAACCTGTGAGAATGAACTTATGAAACCTAAATGTACAATAGCCATCTATCCCTCACCCCTAACAAAACCAATGTCATACTATTCACCCCTAAGAAAACAACACCCCTAAACAAGGCATGATTCACTGTACACTTCCAAAATAACACAACAGTTGAGGTTGTTACCCATACAAAACTACTAGGAGTAATCTCACATGAACATCTGAAATTCGACTTACATGTATATAGTAGTATCAGAAGAAGTCACCAAAAGCTAGGAATCCTCTATAGGCATAAACACTTCCTTAGCCCCTCTGCAAAACATGCTCTTGCTTCAACCTACCTACTACCCACTCTCATATATGGTCCTCCTCTACTTACTAATATATCCAATCCTTTCTAAAATCCAAACTTGAGACTTGTTATGCAAAATTGCCAAGTTCGCAGCTAATGCCAAATACTCCACTCATCAGTGTACCGCCCTACACACACTGAACTGGCATTAACTCCCACATTAACTCTCCTACTTAAAGTTAAAAGCACACAAAATAATCTTCAAACTATTGGACTGCTCAGTTCTTACTTCAGTATTTAGTCACTAACATCCACAAAGGCCTCTCAGATCTGAGAATCGCCACCTTCTCAAGGTAGGAAAGCCAAAGCTGCCAACTGGTATACTCCTCCTCCTCACTAGCAAAATAGTGCCTCTTTCAGAGCTTGTCTACAGCAACACCTGTTTACCTTATGGCATTGCACTTGCACCAAGTCATCACCCTTCAATACCTAATTGCCTAGCTTACTACTACTATTGCTCGTTTGTAAACAAAAAAAAAAAAAAACTCTTTACCCTAATGCCAGATACACTTGCAATGTATAATTATTTGTCTTCTGTCAATTTGTATACTACCATCAATTCAAGTAAATATTAACTGTTTACTAATATTGTATCTGTACTTGACATTGTTATTACATGTTCATGTTATTGTCATGTTTACTTATGTTGTATTTAGATGTGACATTTTTATTGTATGTTCATGTTATTGTGGAGGCTTTCTCCCTGGGTCTCCACTGAAAATGGGCTCTTTTTGGCCCAGTTGACCATCCTGGTAAACAAATGCAAATAAACTAAATAGAATTTCTCTTTAATGTTTATCTAAAAGCAACACATTCCAATGCTTTTTTTTTAACAATAACCATAATATATTTAGATAAATCAGTATATAAAGTGACAAAATATCTTTATTCATTATTATTATTCTTTCCCATATTATATAATTTTTTTATATTCACTCAGTGTACCATGTGAAACAGTTATATTTATTAATGCAATAACTATGTCCTTGATACAATAACCCCTTTCGAAAAATGTGTATATTGATCTTTCTACATGATAGTGAAAGTCCTCTGTGGTATTACATAAAAGTTTAGCTCTAATGACTTTTCCTTTAGGTAAAGCTTTTAACACTATAAAAAAACTTCTTCATAAACTAAACCCTGTTCTAATACCCCTGATAACTTACCTTCCCACTTTCTCAAACTAGCTGCTGAGGGAATTGCTCTCCCTATCTGCATGTTAATTAACCGCTCCATCCAAGAATCCTACGTACCCCTCCTCTGGAAAAAGGCCTTCATCATTCCTTTACATAAAGGAGGTAACGACACTGACTTCTCCAACTTTCGCCCCATAGCCATACTCTCCCCTTCTCAAAAATACTTGAAAAATGCATTCACCTTCAACTCTTACCTTACCGTCATGACAGTCATCTCCTCACCGCAACACAGCATGGTTTTAGACCTGGCCACAGTACCAACACTGACCTCCTTTCATTCCTTGACAATATCAACCAGGCATATGACTCCAGTAGCATAGTATTTTCCCTTTTCTTAGACTTATCCAAGGCCTTTGATACTATTTCACACTCTTTACTACTAGATAAGCTGTCTCACCTTAATCTCTCCTCTACAACCATCAGTTTGTTTTCAAGTTACCTCTCAAACAGACAACAGGCCGTTAAATGGAATAACCCTACCTCCTCCTATTTAGACACCCTTAATGATGTCCCTCAAGGTTCAATACTGGGTCCTTTACTTTTCAACATCTTTATAAACAACTTCCATCTTTGCATCCCTAATACTAAACTCGTCCAGTCTGCTGATGACTTGACAATCATCTGTTCTGCTGAATCTCTCGCCTCTCTTCTACAAGCTACTTAGGCAGCCTTTTCTAGCACCGAGGCTTGGATGCTTAACAGTCGTCTAGCTCTTAATGCATCCAAATCCAAAATTATGATATTCACCCAACCAAAAACACCAGAATAGATAAGAACTCCATCAAAATAACTGGCCATAATATGACAGCAGATGAAGTAGTCTCCCATACCAAGCTTCTCGGAGTCATCATTGACGAGCAACTCAAGTTTGATATACACCTTCAAACTAGCATTAAAAAAGTTCACCAGAATCTTGATATGCTTTACCACTACAATCACATTCTCACCCCTTCCTCTAAGCTTACTCTCTCCACTACCTCCTTTCTCCCCTCTCTTATGTACGGCACTCCTATCCTTACTGATCTTCAAGCCTCCCTCAGAACTAAACTGGCATCCTACTACAATAAAATCGCAAAGTTTGCTACAGATGCCAAATCTTCTTCACATCACTGCGACTCTCTACATTCGTTTAATTGGCTAGAGCTTCTCCACTATCTTTGTTACATTCAAATCTCCACTGCCCACAAACCCATTTTCTAACCCTCCCATTGCCCTTCTCCAGCATCTTCCTGACTCAAAACCTTCTCAAAGTGTACAAACCATTACAAACTCCTGACCAAGTCCTATTATCTTACTCCTTAGCACGGAAATGGAACTCTCTTCCTCCCCACATTCGAACCACTCGATCCCCTCAACCTTTAAAAGCTTGCTTCACTCTTACCTCTCTTCCCAATGGGAATGCTCCTGCTCCCACCCCTCCTAATCTCTACACACAACTTCACCTCCATCTTGTATACCTTCTCCTATTCTCCTCCTAACACTAACTCATCCTACCTGTTCCCACTTCTCCCTACTATTTTATCACCTATTTCTTGTTTCTTCTCATAATCAAGTACAAAATTAATAACTTACCTATAACTTTGACATCCTATATAAACCACTATTTTTATCAAACATAAAATTGCTTGCATTAACTCCAATGATTTTACAGTCATAATACTCTGTTTTACTCTAGTAAGCAATTGTACATTACATTGTTTTGTCCACAGTTATGTACTTGTATTCACATGGAGCTTTTTTTTCCCAGGGCCTCCTTTGAAAAAGGGCTCACTATGGCCAATGGACTATCCTGGTTAACAAACTGCAAATAAAAATAAATAAAATAAAAATTTATGATGGATGGAAACCAGTAGCATATAGTACATTATTAGTACTTGTAGGTTTAATAAACTGATTTAAGCAATTGTCCATTATTTACCCTTATTCTCACATCTAAAATGGTAATTTCACAGTCAAATTTACCTTCAGATGTTATGCCCAAGTTATTACTATTTATAAACTTAAAAAAATGATAAGTATTCACATCTTCCTGAAAAATGAAAAAAACATAGTGTATACATTGTACGTACAGCTTAATAAATTTATAAAAAACAGATGCATAAATATATATTTATTCATAAAAATTCATAAAGATATTTTCACTGGTAGGGGCATGACTAGCCCATATCACCATTCCCCTTGTGCTTGTAAACAAAAATGACTATTATAAAAACAATAATTATGTGCAAGACAAAAGTCCAGAATCTGTAATATCACAGACCTTGGTAGTCCATTTGGTATATAATAATTAATTGTCTAAACCAAAATTATGTGCTATATTACTGTACAGTTAATTGATGTGACAAATTACAAAGAAAAAGGCATTTAATGCAGTCAGAAATGTGCTAATATTAGAATCTGCTTGTAAAACTAATGGTTGTAAGTAACTGTCCAGTAATTTACCCATCCTTTTTAAAAGGGTCCCACATAACAACACAATAAGATATATTTTTGGTAAGCTGTAGAACACTGGTATCATTAAATTACATGGCTGAAGGTGCATGTATTTACTCCAGATTAATAACACTTGAAGATGTACATTTATCTAACAACTTCTTGCATTCACTCCCAAATTGTGCTGTAGGATCTTGTGACTTTTTTTATAAGTTGTATTATTCAATATTGAAGCATTACACATACAGTTATTTTGTTGTGGTGTCATCCTAACAATATTAACAGCCTTTTCAGCATCTTTTATTATTAAATTAGTATTGATAGAAAGTTCCTGTTGTGTTTAAAGGCATGCAATTCCTGTTTCATTAAATTATAGATTTGAAGTATTTTACTTCATTTGCTTTTCAACCTGTGGGGTATACGGATCCGTATCAGATCCAAGACGGCAGTTTCACCAGCATCTGATCCAAGCTCCAAGCTCCTTCCCTTACCCATAATACCCCTTCATCTCTTTCCTTCCCTCAGATCTCATTTGCCGTGGCTTTGCCTAGCATCATGGTCTTGGAGCTCCAGGTGTGGTGCTTGTTTCAATAGTGTTTTTCTTAGGAATTTTGGAGTCCAATGGTCATAGTTATATCTGCCATTGACGCATCCAATGCGTATCAGCAGGGCTGGCAGGGAGTCCCTCCTCGGGTGGATGCACTCCTCGGAATTGGCCTAGGGATGCCCATTTATTGCAGTCCCTCCCCAAGCCAAGGGGACCACGGACGCATCCCAACTATGGTGGGGGGGCATTGCTTGTGAAGGACAGTCCAAGGCACGTGGTCCCCGAATGAGACCAAGTTGCATGTCAATGTCCTAGAGAGGAGGGCGGTCCTTTTAGCATTGCAGACCCTTCATGTCTTTCTCCCTCTGGAACTATTGCAATACAGTCAGACAACATGTCAGTAGTCTGGTACATCAACAAGCAGGGCGGACCTATATCTTATCCCCTTTGTCGCGAGGCCATGAGAGTGTGGGAATGGGCAATCTCCACCAGCCAGTTTCTGGTAGCAGCGCACATTCTGGGATGGTCCAACAATACAGGTGGACAAACTGAGCAGGACTATTCTGATGCCTTATGAGTGGTCTCTGAATCCTTCAGTAGCGGAGCAGATCTTCCTCAAGTGGGGTTGGCCTTGCTGCGATCTCTTTGCATCTCCTTCCAGCGCAAAATGCAGCGAGTTCTTCACTCTGAACCCCCCCGTAGGGTGAGTCCCCCAGAGACACTCTAGTTCATGTTTGGCCTCCCAGTCTTCTCTGTGCTTACCCCCTGTTACCTCTTATTTAGAAATTCCTCCAGAAGGCTCACAGGCTGGGAAACAAAGTGATCCACATTGCCCTGTTCTGGCCTCACCAAGTATGGTTTCCCTTCCTCTGGTCTCATCTTAGATCCGATTCCAGATCTTATGTCTCATCCCTCAGGGGTTACGCATCCAAACCTGGACAGTCTAAAGCTCACTGCTTGGCTGCTCCAGTTCCTGTGATAGCTAGGGCTCCCAGTTTATCTTCTCACAAATCATTTACCAGGAAACCTTACCGCAGTAAATGGAAGCATATTTCTATCTGGGGTTCTCAAAGGGATCTGGATCCTTTCACAGCTCCTGTCCCAATGGTGTTGGAATTCTTGGCATGTATATTTCATCAAGGTGCTAGCTATTCTGTGGTGAACGTTCAATTGGCTGCCATTTCCAACTTTCATATTGGGGAGAACATGGTTTCTTTAGCATCCTCTAAACTTTGTAAAACCTTTATTAAGGGTACATTCCTTTTAAGGCCCCTGGTGAAGGATCCTACTGTTCCTTGGGATCTGACTTTGGTTTTACAGGCTCTGGTTGTTCCACCCTTTGAGCCGGCTGTATCAGTGGACCTAAAATTTTTGTCCTGGAAAATGGCCATCCTAGTAGCTATCACTTTGGATAGGAGGGTTTCAGAACTTCAAGTGTTGTCTATCAAAGCTCCATATATGGTTTTCCATAAGGACAGGGTGTCACTTAGTACCAATCCATCCTTTCTTCCCAAGGTGGCTTCTGAGACTAATATCAACCAAACAATTAATTTACCAGTGTTCTTTCCAAATTTTCAGAACATAGGTGATTATAAATTGGGCTTGTTAGATGTACATAGACAACTGAGATTTTACTTGCACAGAACTAAGACCTTTCGCAAATTTGACCACTTGTTTGCGTCTTGCTCTTAACCCTTCCTGGGCAAACCAATCTCCAAGGTAACTTTGGCTCAATGGATCTCTCATTGTATCCTTCAGGTATATAAAGACAAGGGTGTGTCACCCCCGGGTCAAGTGAAAGCACATTCTACTAGATCCATGGCTACTTTGGCAGCTTTTTGGTCCAGGGTGTCTCTGGATGATATTTGTTCTGCGTCTACTTGGTCCTCATCTCATACCTTCATTTCTCACTATAAGCTGGACATGATATCTAGAGGGAGAGCATCCTTTGGCTCTGTGGTGCTCCGGAATATCCTTCCATGAGGGCCACCCAGGTGTTTAGTAGCTGGGGACTCTGTCCCACAGGTTGAAGAGCAAATGAAGTAAACTACTTCAGATAAAGAAGTTATGTACTCACCATAATGTTCCATCTGAGTAGTTGTACTTCATTTGTCTTCAGCCGTCCCTCCCTCCTTCCCCCTGACCTTATGGTTTATTACTCTGGTAGGTGGGAGAGAGCACCTCTGCGGCTCTCCTGTTTTTACTAGGTAGGTTTGTATATAACCTGCTGTGATAAGATCTAATTAGGTCGGGCTTAGGTTGATGGTGCAGCAAACTCGATCTGAGGGAAGGAAGGAGATGGAGGGGTATTATGGGTAAGGGGAGGAGCTTGGATCAGATGCTGGTGAATCTGCCATCTCGGATCTGATATGGATCCATATACCCCACAGGTTGAAGACAAATGAAGTACAACTACTTAGATGGAACGTTATGGTGACTACATAACTTCTTTTTAATAGGGATGTCTTTTCCTAAATAATCTTTTCACATCCCTACTAACTGTTCAGAAATCTCAATATGCTTCTGTAAAGTTGTAGGACTAAAACTACTCTTGTTTTTTACCTTACTAACTTTTATAAATGGTAAATAAGTGTTCTGTTGCAAAGACATCAATTCCCACATTTCCTCAGGTGGTCTGTACAAAGAGACATCACATAATCAATCTAATGACTGTTGAAAAGAATCTTCATTATCTAAGTTACTACTATAAGACAAAACATTCCTTGTACGAAAAAAAATTTAAATTTTAACTTGCGTATTAATTTATTAATGCCCACTAAAGTTCCCCAAAGCTTAGCAACTACCATAGGCACAAAACAGTCTCCTTTTAGAAGAACAATTTGTTAAGGGATAAGAAGCTAAATGTATTATCTGCAGGGCTTCTTGTTCACTTGCAGATGATGTCTTGGTTCTATTCTTTTGTTATGCCAACACTGTGCAGTAAAGGCATAAAGCCAGGTGACCTGAGTTCAGTACTTGAAGTGTGTGGGATTTGTTGATTTAACAGTACACGTGTTGTTTTTTTTGTTCTGTTTATGCTGCAAGTTTATCTTGTAGTTATATGACTGCTTCTGCTCTTTATATAATGGTTATTTGTGCCTACTTTTTAAATAAGTTTTAAACATAAGTCACAAACAAGGTGCAGAGTAAAAGCAGATCTGCCTTTTATTATAATACTTTGTCCTTTGTTTTTCTGTTTCATAGTACTAACAAGGACTAGAGCATTGAGCAGCAATGCACGAAAGCTGGTTACTGTTATGCCAAGTTAAACTAGTTATTAGTGTTAGAATTGCATGGTTATGGATTTCCTTGTCAAAAATCCTAGAGTCAGTCCTGAAAGAGTAAACAGATTTTAATCCAGGAAATTATGCTATTGTTTTCCCATCATTTGACTGTAGTGTAGGAGATTGTGGGCCAATACTGTCATTTTTGTTTCATATGATAGCAAGGCTGGAGCCCTATTATAGTGTGGGTGAAGATGGGGCTGAGACCCTGTTGCTTATTGATACAGTTTGATTGGAACCCTGTCATTCTATCAGTTATGCTTATTAGGAGAAATATAAAGATTCCACGGTGCTTATCAAAAATAGTAAGAGTACTTCATTAACGTTTACATTTATTTTGTATCGTATAAAAAGTTAAGTTCCCTTTTTCTTGACCAGTACATTCTGCTACATTTGCCAGTTATTTAGCTGTAGGAAATGACAAAAAAAACTGTTTTACTATGTATCTCTCTGTTAATTGCTTTGTACTGGCTATAAACTGATGTCTCTCAGTTATAATCAGACCTGAGGGCGGGATGGTCACTATAGTAAAATGTGTAGCTAAATATTCCCTCAGTGTTGTCTCCTCTTACACTCAATTACTATCTTCCTTTGTAGAACATATGTGATTACATTTCTATTTGTTCTAAGACTGTGTAGAACAGTGAAAAGACTTTGGTAGTGTGTTACATTTGTAACAATTTCATTCAGCTTGATCAGCTTCATGTATGCTAAGCGTGTTTCCCTTTAACACACATGTATGTAATGTGAGTTGCTGGTCTTCTGGTATAGTGTGTGTGTGTGTATGTGTGTGTGCGCTCGCGTGTGTGTTTTATATATATATATATATATATATATATATATATATAAAAAACACTGTTTTGAATGTTTACTTAGTGATGGTTTTATATTGTGCTTATCAATGTAGTGCCATGTTCTGATAATTTGCTCGATACAGCTATATATTTACACTGTATTACTGTGGTTCTCTATCAGTTTACTTCTTGCTAAAACTACTTTGAGCTTACTTTTATAAACTTTCTCACCATCACTCTGCTCTTAAATTTCCCCCATATTTCCTTGCTTTGACTTACTGTGGTATTTCCTCCATCTCTTTTTTGTATAATAAGTGTGACTCCCCTCCTCTAAGCTCAGTAATCAAGGAGTCTGAAACCTTACCACTGACACTGTTGAGGGACGTTCACTTGGAACAAAAGTAGATACAGACAGTATTTCCAGTTGCAGCCCTCTGTACTAAGCACAATTTCCCTTAAGGGCACACTTAGTCCTGGGGATGGGTTTCCCTCTCTCTCTCCAGTTCCCCAAATAAGACTCCCCACTGACATAGCTGTAGAGTTGAATCCTCAGCCGAGTGTTCCAAGCCAAGTCCTCCACCACTCTCTCTGTGAAACCAGTGCTCTATGTCCCTGCTCCAAGTTGCTCACACACAGACACACACACACACACACACACACACACACACACACACCTACCTGGGAAAGGCTGGCAAGGACTTATCAGCTATGTCCCCTCCCAGAATATAAGCTAGATACTGCCACCAGAGCACTCCAAAGCCAGTTACTCTTCAGCTGTTACATGGGTACCCAATTATACTGAGTAAAATTAATACTAATACAAATGGTAGTGTTTGACCAATGCAGCTAGGCTTTTAGAAGTGGCTACAGTATCACCAGATAGATACAAGTACTATCAAAGGTTAAATTTTCTCTAAAAGACCAGCCACAATGAAAAGTTTAAATATATTTAATAATAAATAATAAAAGAACATGAAAATACTAAATATCTATTTTCAATAAATACCAGAGCTTCTATCAAAGGAAATATTGAAAAATAAGACAGATACAAAAAAACGGTACTTACTTAATCTCACTATATTTTCCTGACTGATCTAAAAAAATACTATTCCCTGGTTACTTACTAAAGCAAAGCAAAATGAAGTGGGCACGTGATCATTCTTTGTCAGGTTTCAAAAACACACTGCCCTGAGAGTTCTGTCTCGTTTAGTGTTAAAACATCATTTCAGTACTGGATTACAGAATGACTTCACATACATCTGGTCATCTGACTTCTGTTTCCCACACTTCCCTCTTTACTAAAAACTGAACCAGGGTCTAGCACATATGTGTCATAATACACACACATGGAGCTTTGCTAAGATGTGTTATAGCAGCTGGAAGCTATAAAACTATTTCAAAAATTCCACCCTCCCAGGGTAACAATTAGTTCATTCCTAAGGAAAATACAGTAGGATTCCTAGTCCTAGTTTTCACAGACATTTTGTCTCTGGGTACAATCAGAACTATAAGATACAATCTTTATTACCTAAACCAGGTAATTTGATTTCAGACTGTTTTTCAAAGTTAGCTGGACTGAGATTAATCTCTTCTGTTCCAGTATCCTGTGTAACAGTATATAAATTTCAACAGTTACAATACAGTCTGACATACAGGTATATTTCTTTTCTGTCCAGCAGGACCCACTGTTGGTATATTTTTAACACAAGCAGCTTTACAAATGCATTTTCAACATAAACACCTGTACAAATCAGTGATACACAAATGATATATACATTTTTACAAAACTCCAGCTAGCTATGCTGGCATATGTTACACATCCACTGCCCTACTTCTCCTAGCATAGCTGGCAATACCTCATATCATCACAGTAAGTACTAACTTTATTATCTCAATATAGTAATAATAATACAGTTTAGTAAAGTTTTTCTCTCTTTTATTTCAGAGCCTGCAGACATTACATCTGACCCTGATACTTAAGGAGCTTTGCCATAAGGCCCTTTTCCTACAGGTTTACTGGGAATTTTGTCATTGTATAATGTAAGAACATTTATCATGAAGAACCTTGCTGTGTATTAACTTTAATCAGTTAAATACATGCCTGTTCTGTGACTGAAAGTCTCTGTGAACTCTAAGGACCTCTTACTAAGTTGGCCACTGTCCCCCTTTTCTTGACCTGCAGACTATACTGCATATGCCAGTTATTTAGCCTCAGGAAATTACAGAAAACCTGTTTTACTTTGCATCCCTTTAATTGCTTTGTACTGGCTATAAACTGATTGCTGTCAGATATAAGATGACCAGAGGGTGGGAAGCCCACTACACTGAGCATCGCTATGCTAGGCTTTGCTTCACTCCCCTACCCTACCTAAACTTCCTACATACACATTTCACTTGTGACTCTTATTCCAAAACCCCTCCCCAAATTACCTTCCTACTTCTATACATACACTTCTGTTTATTTCCTACTTTCCTATCCCCATTTAATTTTAGCCCCATTCTCAACTTTCTCCCTTCTGTACTGCTTTGAACTATATCCTTTCATAATCACAACATTCCCTAATAGTACCTATCTGTTCCACATTGTATCTTTTATTTTTCCCAAATAAACCCTCATCTCTTCTTATTTTGACTATATCATTATACTCTAGCCTGTCATACCCCTTTATTCCTTACATTCCAGAGAAGATAACAGGACAACCTAACTCTCTTCTTGTGTAGAAAATACTTCTCTTAACTATCCTCTCCCAGCTTCAGAATCCATCTTCTTCTGCCTGCAACTTCTTGTTTCCTTCGTCTTTGCCTCTTCCCCACTAACTGCCATCTGCACAGAACAGATTTCTCTACTTATTTATGCTACTGTTCCGCTTATCCTTTATTCTTCTCGTCCTACTGTGTCATCTTTCATCCTACCGTGACTCAGTAATATCTCTCAACATCTCTGCAACTCTGTCCCAACCACCTATCCATACTTCTTTACACTCTCCAGACATTGCACTAAAAACCTATTTAGTGTTACCCCTCAACTTTATTCCAAATATAGGCTGATTAACTGCACTTCATCGCAAACCAAAACAAAATTAAGTGCAAGAATCCTTTCCAAAAAACAAGCATGCATAATTCCTCAGTATGCTAAAATCTTTCTAGGAGGAGATGCACACCCTAATTTGTCAACTGTCACAGGGAGCACGAAGATAATTCTTTCCCATACACATCTCTAACCCAACAACAGCCAATCTCCAAACCTGGTTATCTAATTTTTGCTGCAGTAAATGTTAGAAGCTTAAGAAATGAAACTGATGAACTACATACCTGGATTACCCAACATAAGCCTGATGTTATCAGTGTAACTGAAACTTGGCTTAAGAACGACTCTGAAGTTATACCTCCTGGCTGTAATATCATCCATAATAATAATATGAAGAGGAGAAGTGGTGGTATTGCTTTAATATTTCCCAACACATGCCACATTTTCCCTTACAGCAAACCAGTACAGAAATTCAGTTCAACAGAGCTGCTGCTTACTTTTCAAACTAAACAGTTTATAAACAAATATGTATTATTGTTTTTTACATACCTCCTGGCAATAATACAGCTATACTGGAAGATGCCCCACATTGGATACCCATAACATTTCCAAAAGAAAAAAAATACTATTATGTGATGTGAATGTCAGTTGGTTGGACATAAACTCTAACTTCTGTACATCTAGCATGAACTTACATGGTTTCACACAACTAATTTATAGCCCCACACATTATAGCAAAATGTCAAATCCACTATTAGACTGGATCCTAGCATTTCCTCTCCTATCTCAATCCTTATAAATAGGTCAAGCCAAGAATCCCACATTCCCTTCCTTACTGGAAAAAGTCACATATTGTCCCTCTGCACAAAGGAGGAAATTCAGCAGATGTTAATAACTTTATACCTGTAGCAGTCTTATGTCCCCTCTCCAAAATACTTCAGAATGTATTCAAAAACAATTGATAGACTATCTCCTGCATGAAGAACTCCTATCCCCCACACAACATGGCTTCTATCCTTCCCATAGTACTAGCACTGCCCTTCTAACCTATATAGATACTGTCATTAAAACTAGAGATAGCATATCTTCATTATTTCTAGACTTACCTAAAGACTCTTGAGTGAGTTTGTCACAGCAAACTTCTACTTCAAATGTCGTCACCAAGTCTGTCTCAGCCCACCCTTCTGTGATTCAAAAGCTACCTGTTCAATAGGTATTGATTAGTAAAATGGCACTACATGCTTTCGCCTTACCTCCTAGTCACCATCAGTGTACCATAAGGCTTCATCCTTGATCCACTTTTCACCAACACCCTCTAGACATCCGTACAACAGGCCAACCTAATATAATACACAGATGGTTCCATTCATTTGCACATCTGACAACATGGTACACCTCCAGAAAAATTACTCAGGAAGCTTTAACAGCCACTGAAACGTGGCTTCATAACTCACAACTCCTGATCAACCCAAACAAAGACCAAACTACTATTTTTTTCCCCAAATCCCTCTCCCTTGAAAAAACAAAATTTAAACACCTTTGTCGTGATAATATAAGCATTGAAGTCACGTCTCATAACAAGTTATTAGGGGTGATAGTGGATGCTAATCTGACATTTGACCTGCATATACAAAATTGCATAAAAGAAAAAAAATCATCAAAAACAGATGCTTTACAGATCCAAAAATGTTCTCACTGATGCAACTAAAACTACACTTGCCACTACTACTCACCTTCCCACTCTTGTTTATGGCACTCCTATCCTTACTAACCTCCAGGTTTTGCAAAAATTAAAACTCGAACAATGCTATAACAAGTTTGCTAAATTTGCAGCAAATAGACCTGTCAGAACCCACCAATGTATAGCAATAAAAAGCCTAAATTGGTTAGAACTGCCTCATTAACTTGCATATATACAGCTTCTTACCATCTATAAATTATCCAGCATCCATCTGTCTGTAGAGCACTAAAAAACATTCCACACAACTATGTTCTGAGTCAGTCATTGCAATTCAGTGACCAAAACACCTGACTACAAACATATCAGATTTCCTAGTCCATTGTCTGTACTCGTTCAAGGTTGCTAAGGCCTGGAACTTCTTACCTGTATCTATCAGGTCAATACCCTCCCTACCATCTTTCAAAATCAGTCTGAAAGACTTCCTAGCTAAAATCTGGCTCTGCTTTTGCTCAAAACCAGGATAAACTATATCCCTAAATGTAAAATCACCTTTTCATTCCTTATACCTCCTTATTCTCCCTTTACTTACTTCTATCAATTTCTCTTCCCTTTCTCCCTAAAGATACCATAAACCTGTTTTTCCGTCACTTCATATTGCAATTCCCATTTGTATTAGACTAACTTACCTTTAATTTCTTTACAAACCATCTAAAATTTCTCTAAATATTAAATGATTGTCATATAACTTGTATTGATTCTTAACCAATGTTTTTTATATTATGTCTAATTTGTTATAATTATTTAAACGGCAGATGTTTTTGTTTTATTTTTGAAGATTGTAAAATTATTATTCTTAAAATGTTTTGCAACAATTTGGAGCTTTTCTCCCCAGGCCTTTGCTGAAAATATCCAGTCAGACTTTCCCGGTAATCAAATGTCAGTAAATAAATAAATCAAGTATTACATTAATATTTTTTACATTCATACTTAAAATTATTTATAAGTTATCAACAGAAAATAATTAAACTAAATAGTTCTAGTTCTTAACTTATTTTTTCTTTCATATTTATCTTGTACACCCCTTTTCCTCCACAAGCCATCATCTTATTTCAGCTGATACATCATCCTCTTCAATTTTCTTGTTATACAACAAATTCTGCCATTGCCATATTGTCACAAACCGTACTTTATCCATTTATAAGTATTACATTTATTTTCTTTATTATACTTCCCATATAATATCATACTCATTTTTATACATTTAAACCCTTCCCATCTATATTAATTTCTAAATTTTCCCAAAATGCAATCAGAAAAACTATTTTTTTGTTTCTCCATTGCATTCAACATATTTTCTTGCCTCCATCACCTCACATTTCATATTTCCTTTCATCAATAACTTGTCTAATAAATTTCTCCACAAAATGTCCTCTGCTTCATAAAATTTTCAATTTTTTTTCTTCTGTCCATTATTGCCTTTTTAACTTTCTTTTAATCCCCTTCATGGGTTCACTGTTCCCCCCCTAAAATCATATTATATTGTTCTTTTCCCACCAGCCTCACTTACTTTTAACTTCATAATTCCATTTTTTGAAATGCTCTTTTTTTCCCATCCTGTCCCTTTTTTCTTTTCTTTTCCCTTATGGGTGATATTGGATGATGATCTTACATTTGACTAGCATATACAAAATTGCATAAGAAAAACACATAAAAAAATAGAGATGCTTTACAGAGCCAAAAACTTCTCACCGACACAACTAAAACTGCACTTGCCACTACTTTTCCACTCCCCACTCTTCTTTATGGCACGCCTAGTTTTTCTAATCTCCAGGTTTTGCAGAAATTAAAACTTGAACAATACTATAACAGAGTTGCTAAATTTGCAGCAAATAACCCTTTCAGAACCCACCACTGTATAGCACTAAAAAGCCTAAATTGGTTAGAACATGTCAATGCTCCATAACCTGTTATGTACTTTCACCCTGTGATTTTAAACTCCTGTATATAATATACATGTACTCAATTTATTTTTGTTGTCATTATGTAACCTTTATGTAATCCAGTGAACAAATGTATAATTTTATGTGGAGCTTTTCTCCCCGGGCCTCCTCTGAAAATGACTAGTTTCCAGTCTGACTTTCCCGGTAAACAAATGTAAAATAAATAAAAGATGCCTCATCAACTACCATATACATAGCTTCTTAACACCTATAAAATTATCCAGCATCCATCTGCCTGTCCACCACTAAAAACTGTTCTACACCACGATGTTCCCAGTCAGTCATTGCAATCCAGGCCTGGAACTCCTTGCATGTATCCATCAGGTCAGTACCCTCCCTACCATCTTTCAAAACCAGTTTGAAAGACTTCCTTGCTAAGATCTGACTCTGTTATTGCTCAAAGCCAGGATAAACTAAATCTCTAAATATGAACAAGTACCTTTTCATGCTTATGCCTCCTTACTCTCCCTTCTTCGCTCACTCACTTTACATCTATCAATTTCTCTTCCCTTTCTCCCTAAAATTTCCATAAACCTGTTTTTTCATTTACTTCATATTTCAATTCCTGTTTGTATTAGACTAGCTTAGCCTTAATTTCTCTACAAACCATCTAAACTTTCTCTAAATATGAAATGATTGTCATATAACTTGTAGTGATTCTTAACCAATGTTTTATATTATGTCTGATTTGTTATAATTAAACTGCAGATGTTTTTGTTTTATTTCTGAAGACTTTTAAATTATTCTTAAAATGTTTTGTAATAATTTCTTTTTCATTTCATATTTGTCTTGTACACCCTTTTCTTCCACAGCCATCTTCTTATTTCAGCTGATAACGTCATCCTCTTCCATTTTCGTGTTATGCAACAAATTCTTCCATCTTTTTTTCCACAGCTGCCATATTGTCACAAACCGCATTTTATCAATCAGTATCATATTTATTTTCCTTATCATACTTCCCATATAATAGCATATTCATTTTTATACATTTAAACCCTTCCCATCTATATTAATTTTTAAACTTTTCCCAAAATGCAGTCAAAAAACAATGATCTGAAGTAGTTAACTTCATTTGTGCAGCAGCCTATGGGAATCGGATTCGACCTCGGATCCGAGCCGGCAGTTTTCAACAGCTTTAGATCTGAGCTCCAAGCTCCTCCCCCTACCCATAATCCCCTGCCAACCCTGACTGACCTCAGATCTAGTTTGCCGCGGTTAACCAACAGCAGCTTGATCTAGAGTTCCAGGCGTTAGAGACTTTTTTATGAGAAAAAAATTTACCTTTTCTTCTGTTTTCTTCATATATTGGTTGTGTGTGTTTCCAGGTCCCTTTTTGTATAAAACCCTCTTTAGTTTAACTTTATATTTTTTGTCATTTACCTCCCCCTTCCTTCCTGGTTCCGTTAGGGTTGTGTGTGTGTGTTTGGGGCCTAACGTGTGTGGTTTTCACTTTTAGTTAAAATGTCTGAGGCCCCAAAGCCGATTTTTCTAAGTGCACCGAGTGTGGCCATAGCTGTCCCCGGCAGATGGCCACACTCGGTGTGTGTTGTGCCTTGGGGTTGAGCACCTGTCTTCTGATTGTTCCATCTGTGCGGCGTTTAACCCTAGGGCACTCAAGGACCGGAGGTCTAAGCTGATTCTGGTGGGTCTTCTGCCCCCTGATTCGGCTTCTACCTCCGGTCCTCCCATGGCACCCGCTGCGGCGGCTGCCACTCCTGCTTCCCTCCCCCCGGCTGGGACTCAACCTCCCGCCTTAGGCCCGGAGGAGAGGGAGGCCAGGAAAGAGAAAAGGAGGGAGAAACACCACAAGCGGCGGGCCGAGGCCTCCGCTTCAGTCCCCCCGGCTAAGTGGTCTTCTCCCTCCAGGACTTCTGGGTCTCCTCCTTCTCAGATCCGGTCCCCTTGCTTTTCACCAGGTCCTGAGGAGGAGGAGACCCGATCTCCTTCGAGGTCATCGAGGCAACACTCCCTTCCTGCTTCGGTGGTCTCATCGAGATCAACCCGAAGTTTCACGGATGCAGATTTGGACCGGATGATGAGAAGATTCCTCCAGGCCCAACTGCAGATGGGAGTGCTCCTGCCTCCCCCCCCCCCCTCCGGGGGATAGCTCGACCCCTTTTTTTGCCCAGATAGCTCCTTCTCCATCCCACTTCCCGGGCTCAGAGTCTTCGGAGCCGGGCAGCCTTGGAGCCGGGGGTGTGTCGGCGCCGATAGTCTCGGGTACTTCGGCGCCGACACTTCCCTCGAGTCTGTCGGGTCCATTTTCTTCGGATCTGAGCTCTCGTAGCCGAGGGCTGAGCTTTGGACCCGGGAGTATCGGTATGCCTTCGGCTCCGTCCAGGTCGGAGCATACTGGTCCGTCGGATCCGATTGCTTCGGCGCCGGCCCCGATCCATCCGTCGGATCCGAGTGAGGGTCTGCTTTCAGATCCCAGAGAGAGTAGCTCTCCCTCGGCATTCGACTTGGTGGAGAGGGCCCTGTCGAGAGATTCCAGGCCCCCGGCCCTTGCCACAGCTCCACCCTGCACTCCTTCTCTGTTGGGCCCGACTTCCATGACCCGGCCCCAGGGACAGCCTGCTCTGACATCCCAGGTCGTTCCTTTGGAACAAAGACGTGGCTGGTGAGACCTCCACAGACAGCCCCCCCGAGGAGGTTCTTCACAAGCGAAGGTGCAAAAGGAGGCACCTGGACTCCCCCGAGTCCTTGACTGAGGACACTGATTTGGAGGAGGGAGAAGGCTCCCCAAGATCATCCTCCGAAGATGTCTCATTTGGTGACATCATGGAGATGCTCAGGATAAGGGGGGGTGGTCTGCCCCAAAGCCTACCTCGGACGAATCCGTGTTCTTGGAGGCATTTGAAGCAGGCCCGTCTACCTCTTGGGTGTCCCCTCTGGCCGACCCCCTGGTAGATTTGATTACTACCAGGGCGTGGAAGGAGCCAGACACTGTGGAGCCAGTCCCCAAGTGCCTGGACAAAATTCTCAGCCCACCCTCTGACAAGTCCCACTGGAGTAAGGGTCCTCCGTAGATGCCATGTTGGTGATGGCGGCCACCAAGTGGGAACTAGCTCAGGAAAGTCCCTCGGTTCATCCCCCGAGCAAGGAGTCTCGATCGATGGACCGTTTAGGGAAGCGGGTCTTTAGTTCAGCTACCTTCTCTGTGAGGTCGCTGAACTACATGGCACATGTGCTTCGACTGCAGCGGGACCTTATCAAAGAGTACGCTGCGTCACCCCCAAGTCCATGTCGGCGGAGGACAAGCAATTGCACTCCATCCGGATGGCCACTCTCCGATCCATATCTAACACCTCTATGTGGCTACTGTTTCATGTCACGGAAGGAGCCGCTAGAGCCAGCGGAGCGGGCCTTGTCATGAGGCGTCAGGCCTGGCTTCTGGCACTGTGATTTTGCGGAACCCTTCAAGGCATCTTTCACTAATGCCCCTTTTGATGGTTCTGCCCTTTTTGGCAAAACTGTTCGCGATACCTTGGTCCAAAGCGAGAAAGACGGGAAGACGTCTGCTGTCGAAGTCCGCTTCTCTACTCCCCAGAGGTCCTTCTCCAAGAACCAAAAGGGACAGAAGAAGATGTGGTTCCGGAAGTCGCAACAGTCCCGTCCCGCTCCGGACTCCCAGCCCTTCCGCGCCAGAGGAGGGGCAGGGTGGACGCCGCCCTAGAGGCAGAGGGGGCCCGCGGAACTTTGGATCCAGAAAACCCTTCTCGGACCAACCCACGCAACACCCCTGAGGGGGTCGCCTGACTGCTCCACTCTGGAGGCAGTCGGGGGGGCGTTTCTCGAAGCACCTAGCAGCTTGGGTGTCCATCACGACAGACCACTGGGTGCTTCGCATTATATCCAGAGGATATCAGATTCCCTTTTCTCTTTACCCACGCAGCCCCAGATACCTCCCCGATGTCCCACCCGATCAGAGGGAGGCCGCAGCAACAGAAATCCAACAATTGCTGGAAAAAAGAGCCATCCAACACGCCCCCCCAGACCAGTGTGGGTCGGGGTTTTACTCCAGGTTCTTCTTGGTGCCAAAAAAGACGGGGGACTTGAGACCTATCCTCGACCTCTCCCCCCTGAACCTGTTCGTAACCAAAGAGATGTTCCACATGGTCACCCTTCAATCCATTCTCCCCCTTTTGCGGGAGAATGACTGGATGTGCTCTATAGACCTCAAGGATGCGTACTACCACATTCTGATGGACAGGCGCTCCAGAAGGTTCCTCCGCTTCCGGCTAGGAGCCAGTCATTTCCAATTCAGGGTCCTCCCCTTTGGTCTCACCACAGCCCCCAGGGTGTTCACCAAAGTGTTAGCGGTGATAGCGGCCCACCTGAGGCTCCAGGGAATTCAGGTCTTCCCATACCTGGACGACTGGCTCCTGACCGCCCTGACAAGGCATCTACTCTGCTCTGCCAGAAACTACTTTCTTCGTCTAGCTCCCCGGCTGAGGATCACCATCAACATAGAGAAGTCGTCTCTTACCCCGACTCAGACCATAAACTTCATAGGGGCCAGATTAGACGCAAACAAGCTCCTAGCTTTCTTGACCATAGACCGTCTACGAACCCTGAGGCTTCATGTGTGGGCCATTCTACAATCTCCAGCTCCTCCGGCGGAATTGGTCCTGAGGGCTCTAGGTTTAATGGCAGTGGCAATCAACCTATTGCCAATGGCGCGTTTGAACATGAGGGTCTTACAATGGACCCTCCAGGTCCAGTGGTTCTTTCTTCGATATCCTCTGAGCCATCCCATTTCCCTCAGCAGGGCTTGCAAGAGGGCCCTCTTATGGTGGCACCAATCTCAGAAACCTCCAGGAAGGACGCCCCTTTTCTATGGCCCCTCCTCTAGCCATGGTGACTATGGATGCCTCCCGCCTCGGGTGAGGGGGGGCATTGCTCGGGCAGGACAGTCCAAGGCACGTGGGACCTCACGGAGACCTCTCTGCATATCAGTGTCCTAGAGATGAGGGCAGTGCTGTTAGCGTTGCAAGCACTTCAGGACCTTCTTCCTGTAGGAACAATTGCGATTCAGACGGACAATATGTCTGTTGTCTGGTACATCAACAAACAGGGGGGAACCGGGTCTTACCCACTTTGTCGAGAGGCCATGAGGGTGTGGGAATGGGTGATCTCCACCAACAGCTTTCTTATAGTAACGCACATTCCGGGGCGGTCCAACATCCTAGCGGACAGACTAAGTCGCACCATCCTGTTACCATACGAGTGGTCTCTGAATCCCGAGATAGCGAATTGGATTTTCGCCGAATGGGGTCAACCCTGTTGCGATCTCTTTGCTTCCCCCTCGAACACAAAATGTTACGACTACTTTGCTCTCATTTCCCCCTCCGGGGAACCTCTGAGAGACGCTCTGGTGCATGCTTGGCCTCCCGGTCTACTTTATGATTACCCTCCTCTTCCTCTGATGCTGAAGTTTCTACAGAAAGCCAGCCGGTTGAGGAGCAGGATAATCCTCATTGCCCCATTCTGGCCTCGTCAAACCTGGTTCCCTTACCTTTGGTCTCATCTGGTGAATCCTCCTTGGATTCTGCATCCCTGTCAGGATCTAATATCCCACCCCCTAGATCTCCCAGTCCTGAATCTGGACAATCTCAAGCTCACAGCTTGGCTGCTCCAGTTCCACTTGTAGCTAGGACTCCTGGTATCTCTTCCCCAGTTAAAACTATTCTAGTAGCAGCGCACAAGCCTTCTACTAGAAGGATCTATAGTAGCAAATGGAAACGTTTCTCCGTTTGGGCGGAATGTCGAAATTTGGATCCTTTCACAGCTCCTTTGCTCGCTGTATTAGACTTCCTGTCAGGGCTGTTTCATCAGGGGGCTAGCTCCTCCACAGTCAAGGTTCAACTAGCAGCTATGTCTCATTATCACATGGGAAATGAACTGGGCCCTTTGATCACCATGAAATTGTGTAAGACCGTTTTGAAGGGCACCTTTCTGCTCAGACCTCCAGTGAAGGATGTAGTCCCTCCTTGGGATTTAACGCTGGTGCTTCGGGCCTTGATAGCTCCCGCGTTTGAGCCTGCAGCTTCAGTAGATCTTAAATTCTTGCTATGGAAAACGGCCTTTCTTGTCGTTATCACCTCGGCTCGAAGGGTCTCTGAACTACAAGCCCTCTGTGTAAAACCCCCATACTTGACTTTTCACAAGGATAGAGTTTATCTCAGGACCAATCCCTCTTTTCTTCCCAAGATTGCCTCTGAATCGAATATTAACCAGTCCATCAACCTACCAGTCTTTTTTCCTAATTATCAAAACAAAGGGGAATACAAATTACACTCATTGGATGTGCATAGACAACTTTGCTTCTATATCCACAGGACGTCTGGTCATAGGCAATCTGACCAGTTGTTCATCTCCTTTGCCAAATTTAACTTGGGTAAATCTGTGTCTAAAGTCACGCTGTCTAGATGGATTTCGCAGTGTATCCTTTTAGCATATGAAAGTTCTGGCAGGCCTGCATCTCAGGGAGTCCATGCCCACTCTACTCTGTCTATGTCTACCTCTGCGGCTTTTAGAGCTAGAGTCTCTTTGGATGATATTTGTTCGGCAGCCACTTGGGCCTCATCTCTTACCTTTATCAATCACTATAAATTGGACATTATCTCCAGAGGGAGAGCATCCTTTGGCTCTGCAGTGCTCCGAAACATCCTTCCATGAAGGCCGCCCAAGGCTCAGGTAGCTGCGGACTCTGTCCCATAGGTTGCTGCACAAATGAAGTTAACTACTTCAGATTAAGAAGTTATGTACTCACCATAACGTTCCATCTGAGTAGGTAAACTTCATTTGTCAGCAACTGTCCCTCCCTCCTGCCCCCTCACTTACGAATGTTTTCATACTCAGGTCCATGGGTGTTACCGACTTTATCTTTGAGAGTAATGGTCTTCAAGCAGCATCTGCTTTTGGGCAAACTTGATCTGAGGTCAGTCAGGGTTGGCAGGGGATTGTGGGTAGGGGGAGGAGCTTGGAGCTTGGATCTAAAGCTGTTGAAAACTGCCGCCTCGGATCCGAGGTCGGATCCGATTCCCATAGGTTGCTGACAAATGAAGTTTACCTACTCAGATGGAACGTTATGGTGAGTACATAACTTCTTATTTTGTTGTTTCTTCTTCATTACAGTTAACATTTTCTTGCCTTCATCACCTCATATTTCATATTCCTTTTCACCACTAACTTGTCTAATATATCATTTGCTATCTGAGGTAGCATCCATCCTTTCTTCTCTTGTTTTTACTTATTTTCCTAAAAAATGCGAAGCCTCCTCATCTGATGTCACTTTCATTCCTCCTCACCTATGGGTCTTGGATCTGATACTCTGATCTGGCTCGGCCACATTTTCTAGACTTTGGATCCCAATTCCAAACTCCTCCATCTTCCCATAATGCACTACTCCTGGGAAGGGGTATCAGAGGACCAACCACCATTTGTTTCAGGAATTCTAGGATGTCTGCAAAGGAGACGTCATCAGGTGGAGATCTGGGAGAGCCCTTTCCTTCATCAAAATCGGTGTCCTCCATGAGAAATTCCTGAGGGGAATACAGGTGTCTCCTTTTACACATTCTCTTTTGAGGAACTTCCTTAGTGGAGTGGTCTAGGGAAGTATCAGTAGAGATGAAGATGTCCTGAGGGACCAACTGGATAATTAATCAGGCTGGCTATCCCAGTGGAAGGGATGGATGAGGCTTAGAGCAGAGAACCTAGACAAAGAGAAGGCCCTCTCCACAACCTCATAGGCAAAACACTTAGGGGAAACTAAAGTTAACCACAAAGGAGCCGGTAGTTTCCTAATTATTAGCTCCTGCAACCCCACCAGCATTCCTCCCAAAGAAGGAGTCAAATTCAAGGTGTCCAACACCAAAGTTCCAAGGGGAAGAGACCGCTCCAAAAGCTTCTGAGTCTATCCCAGTCCCCCAGACCTGGCACCAACGCTTTGGCTCCAAAAGGCTTGGGACCAGGTGACTCAGGGAAGTTTCCGGTATCAAAGAACAGATAATCTTCATATCTGATGAGGACACCCTCAAAGATCTGCTCCAAAACAGAAGGTTGAATAGGAGAAGGAGAAAACAAGGTGAAGTGGGCAAAGATCAACTTGCTGATCTGGTGGGAGTCAGAGGTGGGGAGTACCCCCATCTGGATCTGAACTGTGACAAATGTTCTCATCACCTATCACATCAGCTTTAGATAAGCTTCTGGAAGACCTAAGAGATGATGTGGAGGATGAAGATCCTGAGTGCCTACATGGACATCCCTCCAAGAATGGTGAAGGGAGCCAGGATGTAACTGAATCCGGTCGGAGCAGAAAAGTTTGGATCCTAGGAGACCTAGTTTTAGAACCAGTTGGATCCAAAATAGTCAGTTCTGACTTTTTTGTGTATTCTTGTAGGAGGTTTCAGTGAAGGAGCAGAGGGGGAAGAATGGTCCCAGGACCTCTTGCACAACTCCTTTCTTCAGTTGCGGAGTCTAGCTTCCCCTTGTCTGTGTTTTTTTCTTTGCATGGAGTTTGTGCCTCAGCCATAGAATTAAAAGAATTAGAAGAAAAGAGGCCTCTGAGAAATAATTTATTCCTATGGTCCATAAGAGCTCTAGAGTTGAATTCAGAGCAGATAGAACAATCTGCATCCAAGTACATGGGTCCTAAGCAATAAACACATTCCTTGTGGGCATCCACACTGGGGATTTTATGCCCACAGGTAATGCACTTCGTAAAACCTGTTGGATTGTCACGCATTACTATTCAGACAGAAGAACTAAGAAAGGGAAGAAAAGCTTTTCTTCAAAAAAAAAAAAAAAGAAAGAAAGAGAACAAACTGCCAACAACTGTAGTGGGAGAGTACTCTAAACAGTAAAATTAAGCTGGGAGAAGTACCAGCGATGGTACTTTAGGGAGGTACCAAGAAATTAGTAGCTAAAAAAGTATTGGAAACTGCCTAAAAGGTCTAAAATGACTTTGTAAGGGAGGTAGGAGAAAAAGGGTAAATAGAATAATCAATCTGATGTTATCCTAGTCACCATTCATCACGTGTATATGGGTCTAGGACCTGAAATTGGATCTGAGCCTGCAACACTTAAGAGTACAGCTTAGCTCAAGTTCCTCCTCTCCTATAATGCCCTGCTGCCCTCTAACTCCTCAGATCTCGTTTGCCATGATTAAAATCAGACGCAGATTGCTCAGCTCCTCTGGGATTCTAGTTTTGAATAAAGTAGGTTTATCTTTTTTGGGTTTTCTGTCTTAGTTTTCTTCTGATTCCAGTCTCAGGCTTTCCGCATCGTTCTACCCCTCCCATTTGTTTGGCATTTGGCACCATTTTCTTTGTTGTTAAAGTTTGTAAAGTTTGTGAAGGAATTTTCCCCTTGGAACTTTATTTTTCTTTGGGTTTCTGTAGTTTTAAATTACTGTGTTTTGTGGTTTGTGTTTTTGGGATCGATTTTTTTGGATCAGGACTGTGGCAGGTTTCTTGACTCCTCTCTCATCCCTTCAGACTTGGTTTTGTTGTTTTGGGCTGTTTCCTGATGTCAGAGAAGCCTAGTAGGATTTCTTCGTGCAGTCGGAAGATGCCCGTCTCCAACTTGCACAAGGAGTGCCTCTACTACCTCAGCGCTGGCTACCTGGAGGTTGAGTCCAGCATTTGTGCCGCATTCAACCTCAGGGCCCTGATTGAGCACTGAAATAAACTTCTTCTCAAAGGAATGGTTCAAGGGAGTCCCTTGGTCAAGGATCCTTTGAGCAAGCCAGGCCCCACTGACCACAAGAGAAAGGCAACCTCTTCCTCCTCTTCTGGAGAGGTGTCAGATAAAAAGCCTAGGCTGTCAGAACCCAGATCCCCGGATCCGACTCCAGCCATATCTGGGTCGGATCTGAAGATTTTGAGTAGTCAGTGACCGGTTCACAGGCCTCTGGTCCAAAATCTTTGGATCCGAGGGTCTCGGAGTCGACACCTTTATCCAAGGCCTCTGGATAGAGGCCTTCAGATCTGAGTCAGAGCAGGTCTGTCAAGGATCCAGTCAGAGCAGGCCTGTCATGGATCCAATCCTTTTGGATCAGAAGGGTTCAAGAGCCCTGCCCCTCAGATCCTTCTGTATCCTTGGATCCAATATGGTCGAATTCGAGATCAGTGTCAGATCCTATTGTTATTGAGGACCTTCTCGTGGATCCTCCGGGATGGGACCATTTGTTTACCTCCTCGCGAAGGAGCCGTTCCCTGGACCATCGAAGAACCTCAGGCTCCCAGCACGGGTCTCCAGGTAGGTCCTGATATTCCAGGAGCTTCCTTCCTTCCGATATGGAGAGGATGATGCAGTCCTTTTTAAAAGCTCAAATAGAGTTGAGGCTTCTGGCTTCCCTAACCCATCGGTCTAGGGATCCTTCTCCTACTTCCCGGTTATTTTCTCCTTGTTCAACCCGGCAGGGTTTGGACTTAAGGGAGCCTGCACGCTGCACAGAGGCGGTGGGGACTTCCAGGACACCCTTTGTCCCTACCATATCAAAGTCTATGGCTAGTTCTGCTGAGTCCGTGGGGGTGGGTTCAGATCCGGGCCTTTCAGACTGATCTCTACCTTTCATTGCTTCAGCTGTCAATAGCTCCGGTCTGGCCTTGTCTGGAGGGTTGGAGGTCCTGGTGGGGTCTGCTCCTTTCTCCCTTGTGGTGTTGTCCATGGGGGGGGGGGCTCGTCCAGTCCCTTCGCATTCCAAGTGGTGGAAAGATCTCTCTCCGCTACCTGAGTAGCTTTCCCTGCTCGCCAGGCTCCATCCCAGCCTCAGATTTTGAGCAGACTCTCTTATCCTGCTCCTGGTCAGCCCATTCAGTCTAGCCTCCAGGGGAGGGTTATCCCTGTTGGGGTTCCCACTTCTTCTGAGTCTTCCCCAGAACCTCCCTCAGAGGAAGTGCCTCTGAAGAGGCCATGTAAGAGGAGACATCTTGACTCCCCCAATGGAGTCTGTCACTGAGGACACAGATATCAATGAGTGGGACAGGTCCCCAAGGTCGCCGCCCGGTGATGTCTCCTTTGGAGACATCCTGGAGATCCTTAAGGCTACGGGCGGTTGGTCTGTCCAGTCCCTATCCTCAGAGGAAGCCATGTTGTTGGAGGCTTTCAGAACAGAATGGGCCCATCTACCTTATGGATGTCTCCCCTTGCTGACCCGTTGATCAGTCTCACTGCCAGCAGTGCATAAAAGGAACCCGACACAGTGGAGCCAGAGCCGAAGAGAGTGGATAAGGTTTTGAGTCCCCCTTTGGACAAGTCCTTTTGGTCCTAAGCAGTTCCTGTTGATGCGATTGTGGTAGCTACCACCACCAAGAAAGAGCTGGTGGAACAGAGTTCATTTGTCCATCCTCCCAGTCACGAGACAAGAGCGATTGACAGATTCAGAAAGCAGGTGTTTGTATTGGCTTTGTTCAACCTGTGAGCCTTAAATTACCTGGCACATTTTACCCATCTTCAGAGGGATTTGATCAAGGAGCTTACCACCTCCCTCTGAGTCCATGCCGGCGAAGGACTGACTGTTTCTCCCAAGCTTGGCACTCTTGCATCTATAGCTAATTCATCCATGAGGTTGATATCCAGTGCTGCAGAGGGTACCTCATGTGCAGCAGGCACAAGTATTCCTATCAGGGGCATGCCTGGCTTTTCTTATATAGGTTTGCGGAGGCCTTTAAAATGTCATTCACCAATGCTCCCTTCGATGGTTCAACCCTCTTTAGACCAACCATAAAGGAAACCGTAACCCGCAGTGAGGAAGATGGGAAGACACTGTCGGCCATAGGAATCAAGTTCTCTACCCCCCCCCCCCCGAGGACCTTTTCCAAGACCCAGCAGGGAGTAAGAAGATTTGGTTCCGTAAGTCGCAGTCTTCCCTTGAGGAAGCTCAAGAAGACTCCTCTTATAGGGGACAAGGAAGAGGGCTTATGTCTATGACATGCTACAGACAGAGGAGGCTTGCAAAACCAGGGCTCCAGAGTACCCTTCTCCGAGAAGCCCTTTCAGCAGTCCTGAAGCGCTACTCAACTGCCCCTCCCTGGAGGCAGTCAGGAGCCATTTATCTTTGCACCCTGTGGCCTGGACAGACATCACAACCAATTGGTGGGTGCTAAGAATTATATCCAGGGGCTGCTGTATTCTCTTTTCCAACCCCCTGCCAAGAAGCAGAACTCTGCCTGAAGTGCTACCCAGTCAGAGAAAGTTAGCCCATCTAGAGGTGGCCAACCTCATTCTAAAAAGAGCCATCCAAAAAGTACCCACAGGACAAAGAGGATCCCAGAACATAATCTCGCTTCTTTTTGGTGACCAAGAAAACAGGTGACCTGCGTCCATTTCTGGACCTCAATCAGTTAAATCTCTCAGACAAGAAGTCGATGTTTCGGATAGTCACTGTACAATCCATTGTGCCCCTTCTGCACAAGAACAACTGGATGTGCTCCGTGGATCTCCAGGATGCATACTATCATATCAAAATAGACAGGTGGTTCAGGAGATTTGTCCTCTTTTGCATAGGAGCTGATCACTTTCAGTTCAGAGCCCTGCCCTTTGGACTCACCACAGCCCCCACAGGTGTTCACCAAGTGTATGGCAGTGGTGGCAGCTGATCTGAGGCTGCAAGGATTCCAGGTGTTTCCCTACCTAGACGATTGGCTCCTCACAGCTTCCACACAGCATCAACTTGTGGAGACCACACAGTTTCTTCTTCGTTTTTTCAATCAGCTCAGAATCGCAGTGAATCTTGCCAAGTCTTCCTTGACCCCATCTCAACATCTTGAGTTCATTGGCACTCAGTTAGACACCATCTCGGAGATTGCAGCTCTTCCTCTCCGATGTGTGCTTCTTATGCAGTCTCATGTACAATCTCTTCTTGAGCAAACTCGCCCTCCAGTATAATTCATTCTGAGAGCCTTAGGGTCCATGGCAGTGACCATTTACCTTTTCCACTGGCCAGGTACTACATGAGAGTTCTGCAGTGGACCGTGGCAGTTCAGTGGTATGCTCTTTCTCATCTTCTTTCAATTCCTATATGGCTCACTCCAATATGCCAACATCTGTCATGGTGGATGCACTCCCCAGACCTCCTAGCGGGCTGGCCTTTTTCTCCCCCCCCCAACTCTGGCAGCCACGGTAACCACAGATGCTTCCCTCCTGGGGGGGGGCACTTCCTGGGGATGACTGTCCAAGGGACGTGGTTCCATTCAGAGACCAATCTGCACATCAGTATTCTGGAGATGAGAGAGCAGTCCTCTTTATGTTGCAAGCCTTTCAGGACTGCCTTCCTCTAGGGACAGTAGTAGTGCACACAGACAATATGGCGGTTGTGTGGTACATAAACAAGGGGGCACACATTCTTATCTGCTTTGTTGCGAGGCCATGAGGGTCTGGGAGTGGGCAGCTCATATTCCCAGAGCATCCAATGTGCTGGCAGACGAGCTGAGCAGGGCTATTTTGACCCAGCACAAGTGGTCCCTGAATCTGCTAGTAGCGAAGCAGATCTTCCATCAGTGAGGCTAACTGAGCTGCGATCTGTTTGCTTCGCCTCTCAACCACAAATGCAGCATCTACTTCACCTTGATCCGCCATAGGGGGAGTCCCCCAGGGATGCTCTGACTCATGACTGGCCTCTGGGTCTTCTATATACTTTAACCTCCATTACCACTAATTCTGAGAGTTCTTCAGAAAACAAGATGTCTCAGGATGTAGTTTATTGCCCCCTTCTGGCCTCAGCAGGTGTGGTTCCCTCTTCTACGGTCTCATCTGAAGCACCCCCCTTGGGTGCTCAATCCAGTTCTGGATCTGATTTTTCATCCATCACTCCTTCCACTTCCAAATCTGCAGACCCTCCATCTGATAGCTTGGTTTGTCCAGTTCCGGTGATTCTTGCTGAGTCCAGGCTTGCATCTCCTGTAAAGGACATTATTCTTGCTTCTCAGAAATCGTTTACCAAGAGAGTTTACAGAAGTACGTGGAAGAGATTCTCTGTCTGGGCTAGAGGTCGGAATCTGCATCCATTTTCAGCCCTTATTTCAGCATTCTTCTTTTCCTGGCTTCCCTTTTTCAGGAGGGCACAAGTTTCTCGACAGTTAAAAGTCCAAATGGCAGCTATTTCTAATTTTCACCTTAATGAAGAACCTACTTTCTCTTCTCACCTCTGCAAGGCTTTCTTGAAAGGTGTGTTTTTATTGCATCTCAAGCATCCTTCTCCACTGTGGGATCTTGCTTTGGTGCTGCAATCTCTAACTCGGTCCCCTTTTGAGCCTGCCACATCTTGTAATCTCACATTTCTTTCTTGGAAGACAGCCTTTTAGGTGGGAATCACTTCAGCAAAAAAAGTATCAGAACTGCAGGCTCTTACCATCAAGCCTCCTTATTTGATATTCTATAAAGATAGAGTGGCCTTGAGACCCAGTCCTGCCTTTAGGCCAAAAGTGGCCACTGAAGCAAACCTCAATCAGTCTATCCAACTTCCAGTGTTCTTTCCCAAATATTCTAACAGGGGGAATACATCTTGCATACCATAGATGTTCATCGACAGCCTCATTTTTATTTGCACAGAACTAAGTCTTTTCTTCTGTCAGACCAATTGTTTGTGGCCTTTTCAGTCGGAAGGGCCGAGCTGTCTCAAAAGTTGCCATTTCCCATTGGATTTCTCAGTGGATCTCTTAACGTCTACTCCTCCTATGGTACTCCTTTGCCTAGACCAGTTAGGGCTCACTCTACCAGGTCAGTGGCTACATCAGCTGCCTTCTCATCTCGTCAACCCTTGAATGACATTTGTGCAGTAGCAACTTGGTCTTCCCCTGATACCTTTACTACTCATTAAAGGCTTGACCTAGTTTCTAGGGGAAGGGCTTCCTTTGGCTCCACTGTTTTTTGAAATGTCCTTTCATGAGACCACCCAAGAATGTTGGGTAGCTGGGGACTCTAACCCATATGCGATGAATGGTTTCTAGGATAATAGTTAAGTACTTACCATAACTTAGTTTCTGTGTTATCCATACTCACTATTCATCACGATCCCACCCTCCTTTCCCCCTTCTGAGGGTGTGGCAGGAAACTAGCTGGACCTTTTTCTGGTAGCAGGTCTACTCTGGCTTCTTTCTCTAGGTCAAACTTGATCTGAGGGGGTAGATTGCAGCAGAGCATTATGGGAGGGGAGGAGCTTGAGCTAAGCTGTTGCCGGCTCGGATACGATGTCGGATTCTAGACCCATACATGATGAATGGTGACTACGGATAACACAGATATCAAGTTATGCCAAGTACATAACTATTAGTTTCTTAAATGTAACTCACAAAAAGAGGGTCTGCATTTGAAGCTGAATGATGGCAAATAAGATACGAGGTATGTTAGGTTGGTGGGGCATTATGGGTAAAGGGGAGAGCAGGAGAGTTCTGGATCTGAAAATCTGGTAGAAGCGGCCATGACAGATCCGAGTCTCCGATCCAAGCCCATCAGTTGAATGAATGAAAAGGAAAACATCATATCATATGTTCCCAGTTACCTCATTCTTATCCATCACACCTCCAACATCTGCTCTCTGTCTATCTATCTATCTGTCTGCCTGAGGAAAAATTCTTTGAAATCTGGTTACAGAATAAAAATACTATGCAAACACTTCCAAGCAAAGATACTAAACTTTCCGGACTTGGTTGCATACTTGGGAGCCATACACAGTCTTCCCATTGTTTTCTTGTAAATTGCTTTTCCAGTTTCTCTTTTCCCAGTCTTTTCTAACCTCCTATGATTGATTTTTTTTTTATCATACAGTATTTTATATTCTGTACTAATTATCCCTTTTTTAACAGCTGCTTCTGTTCTAGATTCAACTGAAAACTCTACCACAGCACATCTTTCACTTAAAAATCCCCCTGTCCCTTTCGCTTTGCCTGTACTCTGAGATTCATAGGTTCATTTTTTGGCTCATAGGAAAATACTAGACTATCAGTCTGCAGAGTATTACAAGCTTAGCCACTAACCAGAGGACAGAATCAAACCCTGTACATTGTATCTGTGATATAAGCACCTTAACCAGATCAAGCTGTGGTAGGGAAAGCAGTTTCTAGCCAAACTGTTCTGCTGATGTTGCAGAAGAGGTTTGGATCCCTAGATCTTGTATTTCTGATGCCATTTGACTTGATGATGTGCAGTAAATCCATCAGTAATGGGTCGGAGGCTGTCTTGTGTACCAGACACAGATTACCTCTTAGCAGTCTGTATGATAGAGTATAGTGTCAGGGCTGTGAGTTCATTTATGCAGAACATGTTGTTTAGACCTTGTATCCTTTTAGGAAGGTGTCTGTGTGGGTTTTCCAGTTGTTGAGTGTGTCTGGACAGATACGTGCCAAAGGAGACACTATATTCAATGACTGGCCTAATGAGGGCTGAGTAAAGGAGGACAATGAGATCCCTCAATCTAGACACAATCCCTTTGTTTTTAAGCTGTGCAATATAGAACAACTTTCTTACAACTGTAGACACAAGTTGGTCAAAAGTTAGGTCACTGTCCCCATAAGTTGCCAAATCCTAAACAACTGGCTCAATTCTTAGGGGTGCATCATCAATGTGGTAGTTTCCAGGGGTAGATGATGATACAATAATGCATTTTTGGCATTTAGTTTCAGACCAAGATTTTGACACCAGTTATTTATTTGAGACAAAATGTCCTGCAGGACGGCTAAGTCATTTGGGGATTCAGTGTCTGCTGCTTAGTCAACCAGATTGCCTTTTACTTCAGAAAAGTAGGTGCCAAGTAGAAAAGTTCCCCGCACAGAACCCTGGGGGACTACACTGGTGTCAAGTCTGTTTGTGGAGGTTCTCTCTTCATTACATTTTCTCCTGCTCCTCTGTCCTCCATTGTGAGATTCTTGGAATTGAAGTAGCAGCCCTCCAGTGCGCTACAAAGTAGCTCCAGAGAGTGTGTTGCTTCCTTCCATCCAAAGAGTATGGGAAGTTCTCTGGTGCCTTGTCCAAATTTCCACTTAGTATGAATACCACCACAGATCTCACCTGAAAAGAGGCCATTCATCTAGTGGGACTGACCCAGTTAACAAAGTGTAAATAAAATGAAGTTATGTACTCACCATAACATTCCATGTTTGTTGTCCTTCATCTCGCCTTCCTTCTTGCCAGTTGGGTTCGGAGCCGATCCTTGGCTCCAACTCGGCCGTATACTATATAGCCCCTATCCCAACATGCCTAGCTGTAGTTACCCAGATCTCGTTTGTGATAACCCACCAGACTAAATAGGTCCAAATATTACTAAACTTACTTATGAGAAAGGGACCTGCATATGAGTCTGTAAACATCAGCAAGAGAAAGGTAGGAAAGACAAGGTCTAAGCAACTGGTAAGCAAAAAGGGAACTCAGCCAGTGTAGCCAAACAAAAGGGAAGAAAACTCCTGTCAGTCCTCCAAGAGGGGGAAGGAGGGTGAGACACAAGAAGGAAGGCAAGGTGAAGGACAACAAACATGGAACATTATGGTGAGTACATAACTTCTTTGTTATGTTGTCCCATCTTGCCTCCATTCTTGCCGGTTGGGACAGCATCCCCAGCACCTATGTCTTGGGTGGCTCACTGGAAAAGACTCTTCAGGACCATGGAACCAAAGGATGCTCTGTTCTGGGAGGCCACATCTACTTTGTAATGAGGGATAAAGGTATGGGGATTAGCCCATGTAGCTGCCGCACAGATTGAATCTAAAGGCAGATTGGCTTGAAAGGCAATAGAAATAGCTAAGGCCCTAGTTGAGTGTCCTTTAATTTTTCCTGGAAGTTCTCTGTTTCGCAAAGCGTAGACATGGATGATAGTGTCTGAAAGCCACTTTGATAAGGTCACTTTAGAGACTAGACAAGCTTTCTTGTTGTCTGCAAAGGATATAAACAATTGGTCAGATTTTCTGAAATCCTTACTCCTGTGTAAATGAAAATGTAACTGTCTTATGAACAGCCAATTGATGCAGCTTATACTCTGCCTTGTTGCCATAATTGGGGAAGAATACAGGAAGCTCACACCTTGGGTAAGAAGGAGGGATCGATTCTGAGAGAAACTTTATCTTTGTAGAAAATCAAGTACAGGGGATGAGTAGATAGGGCATGTAACTATGAAACCCATCTAGCTGAAGTAATGGCGGTTAGGAAAAAGGCCTTCCATGTTAAAAATTTCAGAGGGCAAGAATCAGCTGGCTCAAAGGGAGGAAGAATGAGAGTCTCTAAAACTAGATTTAAATCCCGGGGAGGTGGGGGTGGTTCTTACTGGAGGTCTTAAGAGGGAAGTACCTCTTAGGAAGAGTCTATATTAGAACATCGAAGTATTACTACTATGAATGTTCTAATATCGAACCTTTTGCATCGAACGCTGAAAATAGCGAAGCTGCAGAATATCGAATACTTTCCTAGGGAAAGTATTCGGTGGGCCGTTTCTGCAGCTTCACTATTTCTTCGACTGTGGAGCGTAGGTTACGGACCGGGTTAAGGTAAGTGTGTGAATGAAGGTGAGTGTGTGATAGGGACCTTAGGGTTAGGGAGCGGGTAAGGTCAGTGTGCGATAGGGACTTTAGGGTTAGGGAGCGGGTAAGGTGGGTGTGCAATAGGGACTTTAGGGTTAGGGAGCAGGTAAGGCGAGTGTATGGTAGTTACGGACCTTAGGGTTAGGGTTGGGTTAAGGTAAGTGGATAGCTAGTAGTGTATGTATGGTTTAGTGTAGGGTTTTGTGAAGTGTATGTTTGTGGATTATGTATTTTGGTGTGCTTGTGTTGTGTGTATGTTTGTTGGAACAGCACATTTTTTCCCTGGGAAAAAATTTGCTGTTCTGAGTGTTCGATGTTATGGTGTTTCGAGTGAAATGGTTTGATATTAGAACATTCCATGTAGTAATACTTCGAAGTTCTAATATAGACCCCTTAGGAATGCTTTACATAGCCTGCGGGACATGATGTTAGATCCCATTTCCCCTACATGGAAATTAGAAATGGCAGCTAGCTGGACCCGGATAGTAGCTGCCGCTGCTCCTCGTTCAAATGTTTCAGCAAGGAAATCCAAAATCTTAGAAATGGGGGCAGTAAAAGGATCAATGTAATTCTTTTTTTGCCCAACAAGAGAACCCTTTCCATTTACTAGCATAAAGTTTTCTTGTAGTGGGTTTATGGAATGAAATCAAAATGTGTTGAACTGCCAGGGAAACATCTGGGAGCCTGGCTAAGACCGGAAGTGGAGAAACCAAGCAGTCAGCTTGAAAGTGTTGATGGAAGGGTGGAGAGCACCCGACTGATGCGTCAGAAGACCTGGAACTGGGTCCAGTATCCAAGGTGCCCCTTGCAGATGAGGCCAGAGGAATGGGAATCAAATCTTTCAAGGCCAGTGAGGAGCAATGAGGATTAACTTGCAACCCAATGACTGTGCTTTCTGAAGAACCTTGGGGATCAAGGGAAATGGTGGGAAGCAGTCCCAGTGCATCCCTGGGTGACTGTCCTGGTGGTGGGACTACGGCAAAGTAGCTGCTGCATTTGTTGTTGAGGGGAGTAGTGAAAAGATCGCAGCATGTCTGGCTCCATTTGTGAAAAATCAGCTCTGCAACTTCCTGTTTTAGGGACCACTCATGAGGCATCAGAATAGCCCTGCTGAGCTTGTCCACTATCACGGTGGATTTCCCCGGAATGTGCATTGCGACCAGAAAGTGTTGGGAAGACATCGCACATTGCCGTACTCATGGAGCCTCTCAGCACAAGGGAAAAAGACCTGGTTCCGCCCTGTTTGTTGATGTGCCAGACTAATGACATATTGTCTGTCTGAATTGCTATAGTCCCTGTAGGTAGAGAGTCTGGAAGTGCCTGCAATGCCAGAAGCACCGCTCTCATCTCTAGGACATTGATGTGCAAGTGGTACTCATGTTCTTGCCAAGTCCCTTGAATATTCTGTCCCAGATAATGACCCCCCCCACCCTATCTGGGAAGCATCCATGGTCACTGTGGCTACGGGTTGGGAGGTTAGAAATGGTCTGCCCATTGATACCAGAGGGGAGTGAAGCCACCATACTAAGTCTTTCTTGCAAGACTCCGTGATCCATATCTGATGTGACACTGGCAAATCCTGGAATGACCATTGAGCAAAAAGGAGCCACTGCAGAATTCTCATGTGAAAGTGTGCCATAGGGACCAGAGTAATTTCTGCAGCCATCGAACCCAAGAACTTGAGGACAAATTTTGCCTAGATTCTCTTGTTTGCCAAGAGGATTGAAACTTGACGACGAATGGTTAACGCTCTATCATGAGGCAGTTTTGTTATAATGGCCCTTGTGTCTAAATCTCCTCCTATAAATGAAATATACTGACAAGGCAACAAGGCAGACTTTTCGTAGTTTATGGTGATGCCTAGTTGTGTACAGATGTGAATAGTGGAGTCTCGTGCCTCAGTCAGTTGATGCTTGGTGGTGGCAGTGAGGAGCCAGTCGTCTAGATATGGAAACACCCGGAATCCTAGACACCTCGGATGAGCTGTGACTACTGCCATACATTTTATTTATTTATTTATGTATTTATTGACATTTGTTGACCGGGATTTTGTCCCATTTTCAGTGGAGACCAGAGGAGAAAAGCTCCAGATAGTACAATAAAAAACACTACAGTAGTATACAGGTATAGCAAACAATAGAAATAAAACTAGTCATTTCAGTAGTAAAAAAAAAAAAAAAAAACAGTACAGTAGTAAATAATAAACAAAACAACATTAACAATAGTTAAATGACAGCACAAGGTGTTTTTTTTTTTTTTGCTATGTAACTGTAATGGTGGGGATAGAGTTCAGAAGTATGACAAGGATAGATGGAGTGATTCCAATGTGGAGGGAAGAGAGAATTATGTAGGGTCATAGCAGGGGCAAATTCTGGAATTTAGTAAATGAGTCTTTAGTTTTCTTTTAAATAGTGGGGTGTGAGAGATTGAGCGAATGTCAAGGGGTAGTTTGTTCCAGGCTTGGGCCACAGAGTGTTTGTAGAGTAGCTTACCTACCAACTTATTTGGGTGGTAAATATCAAGCAATTGTTGATTAGAGGTACGGAGGGGTCGAGATGGGGTGTAGACAGAGACAAGGAGAGATAAGGATGGACAGTAGGATGGTTTAAAGAGCACAGAGTGCAACATGTGAAATTGATAGAGATGTAGTAGTTGTGGGAGTTCTAGCCATTGTAGAGACTTCAAAGCAATGCAGTGGTGTGTGTTGTTTGGGGAGTTGGTGATGAATCTGGCTATTTTGTGGTAGGATTGTTGGAGTTTATTCAGGGTAGTTTTTTGGATATTTGTGAGAACTGGAGCAGCATAGAGGAGTGAGGGGAGGAGGAGTGCTTGTCCTAGGGTGAGTCTAGCTTCGGGACCGAGATATTTTTTGTTTCGGTATAATAGACCTAATTTCTGATGTGTTTTCTTTATACATTGCTGTATGTGTTGACTGAATTTTAATTTGTCGTTGATAATGACTCCAAGGAGTTTTGTGTGAGTGTCCAGTAGGATAGCTGTGTTATTGCACGACTTAATGACAAAGGAGGATTTATGATGATTAAGAGAGTGGGGTAGGAAGAGTAAGAGTTTGGTTTTAGTAGGATTGAGAATCAGTAAGTTTTCTGAAAGCCATTGTTCAGTGGAAAGTAGAGCTGTTTGGGTTAGGGAGTGTAGGTCAGAGATGTTGTTGGCTGTAGAAATTGGTTTGGTGTAGAAATTACATTTGGTGATTACCCTGGGGCTGTGGTGAGACCAAAGTGCAGAGCTCTGAACTGGTAATGACTGGCTGCCAGCCGGAAGCGTAAGTACCTCCTGGACCGCCCGTCCATTTTTATATGGTAGTACGCATCCTGGAGATCGATGGAGCTCATCCAATTGTCCTGACCCAAAAAGGGAAGAATGGACTGCAGTGTTACCATCCGGAACTTTGTTTTCTTGACTGATTTGTTGAGTTTGCGGAGATCCAAAATGGGTCTCCAGTCTTTTTCGGAATTAAAAAGAACCTCGAGTAAGTGCCGGATTTGATTTTTTCTGCCGGGACTTCTTGAATGGCTCTTTATTCTATCAACCTTTGAACTTCTAGGTTTTCTTGATCCCGAAGACTGGGTAGAACATCTGGGATTGACTGTTGATTTGTTGGAGTGGGTGGTTGGGAGAAGGGAATGTTGTAACCCCTGGATATTATCGACAGTACCCATGTATCTTCCGTGATTGTTTGCCAGGCTTTTGGGTACTGGGATAATCTGCCCATGACTGCCTCCAGAGTTGGACAGTCAGGCCTCCTTTCAGGAGCGCTGGAAAGGCCTGTCAGAGAAGGTATCTCTGTGGACCCCCCCCCCCCGCCACGAGGTTGTTGTCTCCCATTGTTTTCCCCTCTGCCCTGGGGGAAAGGTCTCCTTGTGTGTCAGGCAAAGCTCCCTGGGATTTTCTGAACCACATCTTTCCGTTCTTCTGACCCTTGGGGTAAGGTCTAGAGGGAGCGGAAAAATGTACTCCCACCACAGAGAGAGTTTTGCCATCCCATTCACACCTGGTAAGAGTCTCTCTTACCTGAGGCTCAAACAGCAATGAGCTGTCAAAGGGGGTGTTGGTAAAGGAGGACTTGAAGGGCTCCGCAAATTGACAAAGGCGCATCCAGGAGTGTGTACATAAAGCAACTCCTGTGCCTGCTGCCCTACTCACTTCATCCGCTGCACGAGAGATCAGCTGCATGAAGGAATTAAATATAGATGTCAAGGTCGCAAGCTGTGAAGCTGCCTTGCTCGCAGCTCCTTCAACTCTAGGATCCTGTAGGGTATCTCTTAGTTCCTTTAGGAGATCCCTTTGAAGGCGTGTAAAGTGGGACAAATAATTCAGCGACCTGAGAGTAAAGGCCACTGAAGCAAACATACGCTTCCCATACCTGTCCATCATACGAGACTCTGTTTGGCGGATGGACAGAAGAAGAAGAAGTCTCCGCTAATTCTTTCTTGGTGGCTACCATCACCACCATAGCATCAGCAGGCAACCCTTTGATAGATAGGACCTATCCTCTGGAGAAGTTATGAATTTTATTGGGCCTTCTCGGAACTGGTTCCATAGTCTCTGGGGAGCTCCAGGCCTTCTGACTCACTAAAGCCAGTAGAGGGTCGAAAGTCAGGGACACCCAAGAGGTGGAGGGTTGAGAACCAAATGCATCCAGATACACAGACTCCTCAGAAGGGGCAAGAGATTTCCAGCCACCCCTCTGTCTAAGGATTTCCAGGATGTCTGAAAAAGAGACATCCACAGAGGGGGACCATGGGGACCCTTCTGAGTCCTCCAAGTCTGTGTCTGAAGTGAGAGACTCAGGGGAGTCCAAGTGCTTCCTCTTGCATTTTCTCTTCCGAAGGACCTCCGAGGGGTGCTCAGGAAAGGTTTCGGAAGAGGTGGGATCGTCCAATGGGGCATCCTGGAGCATGGGTTCCCTACCCTTGGGGGGGGGATCGGAGGCAGACTCAGGCACTGAAAGAGTAGGAGCCAATAGAGCTGAAGGTGAAGCGGTCTCAGAGGACAACATGCTCATCACCTCGAAGGCACCACAGTCCCAGCCCAAAGGAGTCCCTGGCTCCAAAGAGCCAGGAGATCTCCGAACCGAGGGCGATGGCTCCAAGGCCAATGTAGGAGCTGAGCTCAACTGCGTTGAAGCACCGAGAGGAAGAGCGGGGTGGGACAAGGGTCCACTGCCACACCCCCCCTCGGATCCTTCGATAGACCAAGACAATGAAGAGATCAGAGCGGTAGTCGGAACTGATAGATCAGAGGTAATTGGAGCCGACGCTTCCACCACGACTTCCATGCACTCCGGCTCTGAACTCAAAGGAGTCTGAGGAGGAATCGATAAAGGTGCATGTTGGGGTGTCGGCACCATTTCCTTGTGTGCTGGGCTCGATAGTAATTTAGCTAAAGCCTGTGTCTTGAGAAGCTTCTCCACCACCCTCTCCACATCATGATCCGAAAGCCTGGATGATCGAGAGGAATGAGAGGAAGACCGATGACTGCCTGCCACAGATTGCAGTAGCGAGGACTGTGGAATGGAGTGCATCGGCTCCAGAGAGGGAGATCTGGTCCTCTTGTGAGTCCTGACTAGCTCCGAAACCACTGATGGAGCCGCCGGAGAAAGAGCTTTGTCGGAACCAACACTTGGATCCGACAAACTCACAGGTTTATCCTTAGATCTAGATGGCTTCGACATCGGAGCTGACGAAGATGATGGCTTAGGGGACTTTTACTGTTTTTTTTTGCTGTCTGGGAACCCTCAATAGCAACATCAAAGGGGTTCTTGAGTAAGCCTCGTAAAATGAACTTATTTTTCCTCTCCTGCAGGACCCGAGAACTAAAAGCATGATGTATAGAACACGAGTCTTGCAGGTGTACAGCCCCTAAGCAATAGATACAGCTCGTGTGCCCGTCTCTAAGAGACATCTGGCAGCACAAATCACACTTTTTAAAACCCGAAGGTTTTGACTCCTTAGGATCTTTGCACATGGTAGAAGTAACTACAATATTACCAAAGAGAAAACACCAACAACAGCAACAACAACAACACTGAAAGGAACTTTAAACTTTAAACAAGAAAAAGAAAGGAGGGAAGGGGAAGAGCCTCTAACTTAAACGGCAACTCCCCTCACTCAGGAGATCCTCTAACTTTAACAGCTGCTCCTATAAGAAAAAAAAAAGGGAGTTGAAAGGAAAAGGCCCTTAAACAAATACAGGCTAAGAGAATGGGAACAGGGAACCCTCTAAGTCAAACGGGCTCAAGGAAACAAGTTAGGCCTGAAGGAAAAGTATGACGGCCACAACAACAACAAAAAGGCAGCAGCAGAAATGTCAGAAAAGCACTAACCTAAGCTAAACAGACTATTAACACTAAACTAAGAGAAGTTAGCTATCTGAAAGCAAACAAATTTGAGTAAATATCACAAAAAGAAGAAAATACTTAGCCTGAGCCAGTATGAGCAATCTCCATGCTGCAAGCGGCAAACGAGATCTGGGTAACTACCACTAGGCATGGTAGGATAGGGGCTAGCTTCGAGCCAGTAAAAAGCTCTCGAGCTATAGTATATGGCAGAGTTGGAGCCGAGGATCGGCTCCGAACCCAACCAGCAAGAACAGAGGTGAGATGGGACAACATATCAAATAGTACACATTTTATCGGGAATTATTTCCACTGTACTGCTCTTGGTACACTGACGATGAGACCTCAGTATAGCTCTTGCCATTTGGAGAGACTTTTTTTTTTTTTTAATTTCCCCAAGACTTTTGGGTTTCTAATAGCATGACAGTAATGGACTTCATTCCTAAGTCAAAATATGATTAAAGTTTATGAAATTAGTATTGTTTCAGTCTTTGATGTTAGCCAGAAGTGCTCTTTGCAGCACCTGCAGTGTGTCCAGTAATGACTCCTCATGCAGTTCGTATGGAGTCACATGTATTGGTAATGTATCTAAATATGGTTGTAGATTATTTTTTATAAGAACAACTCCTAAAACTATTTGGATATCTTTCTTCCACTTTGCTCGTTTCTGCCTTCAAAGCCTGATATTTTATGACTTTGTGTCTCTCTGTACGCAATACAGTGTAGTCACTGGGTGTAGCGATTTCAATGATCAATGTTAGTTTTGTCTTCTTTTCATGGACCATTATGTCTGTTTTTTTCTCACATCTGTCTTTTGAACTGTTGGTAATGGGTGATCCCACGTGATGTACACCTCATCATTTTCTATGATGCTTTGTGGCTCATGTTTCCAGTGGTTTTCAGCTACTTCAGTATTATAATGTTTTCACAATCTCCAGTGCAACAGTCTTGCCATGTTATTATGCCTTTCTGCCATTAGTATGTCACAACCAGCAACAAGGTGTTCCAATTCTGTTTTACAAAAACTATATTTGTCTGTTTCGCCCACATGTTCAATGGACTTTGTAAACCATGTATGTATTCCATTGTCTTGGGCCACCAATATTAACCTTTCATCTTTTGGTTTGAATTTGCCTCTCCTTAACCATTCATTGGTTCGATTCTGATCAACAGGAGGTTGTTCCAAGAGTTTTCTTTACTTGCAACTATATTTATGCATTTTCCATATTTCTTGCCTTCTTATTTGGTCCTTCACCTTATATTCTTTCTTTTGTTTTTGTTTTGTTTTGTTTTTGTTTCTTGGCACATTCAGTTGCTGTCTGATTTTTATCTACTTCTGGTTTGATTTCCATTCCCACTAGACGCCGATATGCTTTTGCTAGACTAAGCAGGGAAGTCATCTTAGATTTATTCTCCTCATGTCTCAAAACTTTCACTATGTTTGGGTCTTGTGAGGTCAGCAGATATGTATGCAGTCCCAAAATTGCAGATCTGTACATGTAATCAGTTTCAAGGAGGGCCCATACCTCCTTCGAAACTGGAAATGTATAATCTTGGTATACACTGATTTTTATAAATAATTTATGAGCATGAAGCATCCTTCTTGTTTTCCTGTCTAATCTATCCCACACCTTTTGGGAGTCGGTCAATCACTCCAAAACTGTAAATTAGGACAGGAAGGGCAAATTGATTTATAGCACAAACTTTTTCCTAGATGTCAATGCTGTTTTCAGGATTAATTTGTCTTCTAAAATATTCCTAAGTTTTATTTGCATTTGTTCATGTTTTATTGTTGATCCTTCATCAATTCCCAAATATTTATACACTCTCTCTTGCTCAAGTTCTTTTATATCACATTCTTGTCCCAAACTGATGTTTTATTGGTGCTGCAGCTTTCCTGCTTTAAAGGTTGCTTTTGCACATTTATCAAGACCAAATGGCATTCTTACATCATCTGAAAAAGTTTTGACTACTTGCAGTTGTGCTTTTAGTTCCTCATCTGATGAGCTATACAATTTTAAATAGTCTACAAAGAGATGAGAAGTATTTACACTTTGTTGCTTTCTGGGAGCCAAATTATAGCCATGACCTAATCTGTTAAGCAGACAGTTTAATAGATTCAGGGCAAGGCAAAAGGGCAGCTGTGACAGAGTGACCCTGAAATATTTCCCTTTGTATTTTTATCCCTGGAATAATAATTTGTCCTTTATCATGGCTTAACTGCAAAGTCGTTTGCAACTGTTTCATGGTCGCTGTGCTGTAGTTTCAGTGTAGGGTGTATCTTATACATTTTTAAGCACTCCTTTATCCATGAATGTGGAATACTGTCAACTGCTTTTTTTGTAGTCTTTCTGCTTGCTGTTGGTGATAATGGTGGAGATATCCCCATTGTAATGTAATACTGTTTATTTTGGGATACACTTTGCTTGTGTTTCATGTGTCCCCACTAGAAGAACAATTTTGTCTTTTTGCAGCTTTCCTCATTACTATATTCTGCTGTTCTAATAAAATGTTTCTGTGTTGCAGGCTGCCAAATATCCGCTTGGACCGCCCACGCTTTGTGATGATGGCATCCTGTGATTCACCTGTGCAGGTGTATGAGCGATTTAATGTTACATACACTTTGCTGAACAACCTCCAGGACTTCTTGGCAGTAAGGCTTGTCTGGACACCAGAGAATGCAATTGCAGGTGAGAACTAATTGTTGTAGCTGTATCCAGATGACCCATTTTGCACCATAGTTTATTCATAACGTGTGAGCAAGTCTGGTTTTTTTTGTTTGTTTTTTGTTTTTTTTTTTGTTTGTTTTTTGGATACATTGAGAAAGAGTTAGAAATTCTTAATTTGGAAAAGTCATGTTTCAGACCTAGGATATTTATTAGCCATTGTCATTAAGGTAATTTTGTTTTAAATAACTGACCATATATTCTGTGTGTCTGCATTGCTGTGTGTGTGTGTGTGTGTGTGTGTGTGTGTGTGTGTGTGTGTGTGTGTGTGTGTAATATGTACTTACGAAGGTTGTAGTACTGTTCGGAGATTTTTCATTGGAAGACAGTTTGCATTAATATGCAAACATTAGAAAAAATCTCAAACACTATGTGAAGTGTGAACAAGCTTTCCACACCTCCTTTCACCCAGATTTAAAATGACTTCCCTTGAGGTTGTTTAATCACTGGGTAAGTAAGCAGCTTTCAGAAGTAGTATTCCACAAAAATTCAATTCACTGAAGTGATAGATAAATGTTATTTGTGTGTGTTTTTCCTCACTGTAGAGAAATTTCGGAGTTCATAGGTTCATAGGTTCATAGGTTCATACTAGGCTATCTGCCCCTATGCCTATCATTTTGTCTCCCTGTGGTTCTGAGGGATCTAGATTTTTGAGGTGAAGCATATTCATCAAATCTGGGTTTGACATGGCCTTATAATGAGACTGAATAAAGCTGGAGTTCTTTCAGTGACCTTTATCCTTTTGGTGAGGAACTTTTGGGGCCTTTCAAGCTGCATCAGGTGGGGCGATATAGAAGCTAACTACTTTAGCAAGGTATATTTATTTAGCAGTGGGGCTTGCCCCCAGTCTCGGCATTTTGAAGTTCGAAGTTTTGAAACTTCGAGCTTCTGAAGTCAATCCATAAATGTATGTATACATGTACACACACATACACATATATGTGTGTGTGTGTGTGTATGTATGTATATGTGTATACACACACACACACACACACACACACACACACACACACACACACACATACAGACACAGAGAGAGAGAGAGAGAGACGCATTTTCTTTCTTATTCTTACTGTCAAATCATCTACCAATCACCCTTCTAGCTCTGTCTCTGTCAAGTCTCATCATCTACGCTTTTAAGTACAACTCTGGCTCTGTCCCACTCCTCATTATTTATATCTTTTTCTGTACTCTGCCTTATTTATCTCTTGTACTTTTTTTATGTTGTGCTCCCTATGGTAGAACACTGATCTCAGAATACTAATTACAGTATTAGCGCAGCTTACATAAACTGTAACATATAAACCAATATAGCAAACATTTATATATATATATATATATATATATATATATATATATATATATATATATATAATTTTTTTTTTTTTTTTTTTTTTTTTTTTTTTTTTGAGAGAGAGATTTAGAGCAGTTTGCAACAACAGTTCAGCAAGATTAATTTTAGCTTAGCCCCATGGCCCAGAGGGACAGAGCCCTGACTACACCCCAGACAGCATGTGTTTGGCCAGTAGAACAGGTGCTGGAGAGACTGGGTGAGGAGAATGGTAGTGAGTGGCCAGCACAGGCTCACCCATCGTGGGGTAAGGGACAGCTTGACTTACTGCACTTGTGACACAGGAATACAGGTACAGCATGAAGAGCCTTGTGTGTCCAAGCTGCAAGCAATGCTGCTTGGTTAGGAGGTTGCACTTGCACCCTCTAAGGCAGCTATAGCATAGCTTGCAAGGCTGATGGGGGGGTTAGGACATGCAGCAGACTGGCCCACTGCTAACACCGGACTCTCACTTCCACCGTGGAATAAATAGGCCAGGGATTCTCACCCCAACAGAGGAGTAATTGAATAATTTTGGTGAGGGAAGGGGAGTTATTTTAATTCATTGCTTCTGTGTTGCTTTTATGTTTAACGTGTTCCTCTTATGTAACATAATGATGTTACAAGCGTGCTGTGTTTTGATTCTACAGATTAGTCTTATCTGAAAGGCGCAGTAATACTGACATGACACTGAATGGTAGTACATCTGGAAATATTTTGTTTGCATCCCTTTTCTGTTTCATTTCTGTTGTATGTATGTGCACAGTATACTTCACTTTGATATGCTGTGTTTTGGTTGCTCCTGGGTCCCATATGAAAAATGGTTTCCCAGCAAGACCAAGCCGGTTAACAAAGTAACAAAGCTTAAGTAATACATGTAATCATATTAAGTTAAATCTCATACATTGCCCTGCAGGCACTTACTTTGTAACTGAAAAATATCACAGTCATGACTTGGGTTCACAGAGCAGTATGTATTTTTTACAGTGAAGTGATAATTTACAAAAGTAATGAATAATAAGAACAGGGTTAAATAAGTGTGTATGACATAAAAGTTGGAACAGAGCTAGATTTTGAATCTTTACAGAGAGTGAAAGGAATGGCACATCACAAGATAACAGAAAGCAAATGTTGTTGCATAAGGATTTAATAAATAGATGCTGTTTATGGGCATTTTTTTTTAATTTGCACAGGATTCTTGATTTTTGACTTCTGTAGAGAGATGGTTTCAAGTTGCAGGTTCCAAGGTTCCAGTCTTCGGGAAACATTTTGACCCACAGCAGATTTGAATGATGGTCAAGCCAGTGAGAAGGAATTGTTTGTGTACTTCTCAAATCATACACATTTTACTGAATGGGGAGTTTTTCTTTGGGGGGGGTAGCAGTAGCCTTGTTTTAGAACCTTAAAAATCTTTGTGCAGAGCAATTGAGCATGTATAAGGTTTACAGGTTAATTAAGGGTTTTGTATAGTAGATTGATAGGACAGTTTTCATTAATGGAAGGTCAAGTTCTTCTGTATGAAGAAGGGTATTAATTAGGGATGTTTGAGTCAACTTTTGTACATGGTATATATGGATAGATTTATAAATGTTTTAGCAGAGAGTATAGGAACATAGCAACAATACTAGGAAAGCAATCTGAAGGCCTATAAGAGACCTAGCCATGTACACCATTAAGTAGTCACACTTAACTTTTGCACTTCTGTTTTCAAGCACTTAACAGCACTTATCTCCCAGCTGTAGCAGGGCTGTGCATGACAATCCAGAGGTAAATGTGTGTCTACCTGTCTAATCATCAAGACTGCTTTTAAATGTAGTCAAAGAAGTACTTCATTTGACCTGTAGTGGTTAACTTATTCCATAGGCTGGAAGTATGTTTAGTTAGGAACCTACCTCTCCAGCAAGTCTTGTTTATTTCTCGGTGTAGATTTAGGCCCACTAGTGTGGCTGTTTTATAGACCCACTGGTTTTGCAAAGAAACAGAAGGTCAAATAGGGCTGGGTCTTTCATGGCTCAAAAAGCATGACACAGTTCTCCTTGGAGCAATCTCTAGGCTACTGTGTATAAACAAGTTGTGCTAATCTAACCAGATAGTTAAGAGATTTTAAATATTTGTTGCTCTTGTTAAGATATAATTGGAGCATTTCTAGTTGAGCAGTATGCTTTTATTTATACATAAAAAAGGGGTCACTGTGTTAAGTGATGGATCTGATAAGGGAAGAGTACAGTGGCAAGATGACTTCCCCTGACCTTGAAGATATTCTCTTGGAAATTAGCTAGACCAGATAGATGAATTTCCTAACTGTGGTGGAAACATGCTTGAATGAGAGAATTCTTCATACAAGTACCCAAGTCTCTTATGACCGTGTCTTTCTGAAGAGGAGTACCATTAAAAACATATTAGGTAGGAGGAATTTTTTTTAATGTATGCTGCTACACTGCAGTTTTTTGCATTTAACTTGAGAACATTTTCAGTACCCCTGGAATGTGCTAATTCCAGCCCTTGCTAGAGTTGTTTAATATAAGTAGATGAGTGGATAATGGTGCCCAGTTTTCAGTCATCAGCTAACCTGGTCAGCCACACTTCTAGGATATTGGACTAGATGTCTGCAAAATAAATGCCAAGCAGTAGAGAACCCATCATTGATCCCTGTTTATGTGATAGGTGTAGAAGTGAATACAACAAAAATGAACTTCCTCCTGGAAAGCGAACAACCACGTACCACAAATAAGGGCACCAGCCTCCTCTTCTTAAAGAACAGAATTTATTCCAAACACGTTGCCATACAACTGCAAAAGCACTATTAAAAGTGAAAATAGTGTAATGTTAAGCGCTTTCACCCACTACAATGTGGGCTTCCTCTGAACACTGAAAAACTGAACACACACTTCCTTTATTTGAAATTTGGCACCATAATCCACTCGTTCAAACTTTTAAAGATATATACAAAAACCTCAAATATTGCAACGTTGTTCCTAAACCCAAAATAGTATTTACCTACAAATGGGCTATTGCAATGTGAAGAACATATAACTGATGTGTATCAAAATCTTCCTAAAAAAAAAAACTATATATATATATATATATATATATATATATATATATATATATATATATATATATATATACACACATTATGTACCTGACAAAAAATATATGTATATATTCTAGTAAAAAACCTAAAAAAGGTTGATATTATTACATTAAAATGCATATATACATTGTCTATAACCATATAAAGTACCCGTGAACTGATAAAAAAATGCATGTCAACTAATAAAGAAATACATAAATAAACAAATGAAAAAAATATTAATTATGACAGAACCTAATAAAAACCGCCCAATCTAAACCTACACTCCCCCACTATGTTAATCCGGAGAATGTAATGACTGTACAAGCAAAATTTAAGCATTACCTAAATGGAACTCCAGACCTGAAAAATTAAATTAATAATTCTCTAAGATTGGTTTACAAGAAATATAATCATTAAGTCCGGGTGGGTTCGTAGCATCTAAAAATAATTGCCACCATGTCTCTCTAAACCCCAATATAGTTTTGAGGTCACACCCCCTAGGATCTGTATGAATGATTTCTAGTATGGCAAATCTAAATTCATGGGTGTTACCCATCTTTTCAATGGGTCTGTGCAATGCATTCTTAGTATCTCTCTTTCTTATACAATAAATATGATCATATATGCATTGTCTAAAAGTTCTTTCTGTTTTTCCTATGTAAAACCCAGAACATACAATACATTTTGCCATATATATAATCATTTTTGTCTTACAATTGCCATACTTGAATTTGATCCTAGTGTGTCCCATATTATCTAACTTAATACTAGCTGCTTCAAGTATAAATCCACATTGGTTGCACATCCCACATTTAGTGGTGTGTTTCCCTTTGTTATTTTTTTGTAGTGGGTATCATTTGTTTGTTTCTTCCCAGATACCATTTTATATTGCGTCCCATTTTAAGTACAATTCTGGGTCTAGCCCCTATGGTATCCATCCAATGAGTATCTCTCAATAATAAAAAACAATATTTAATTAATATGTTCTTAACCTTTTCAACCTCCGTGTTGAATGTTAATATACATGATTTCTCATATTGAGTTATACCAGTCCGGTTTCCTATACTAGTATTACTTGTATCACTTAATCTAACTCTATGTACATCTCCTGAACCCAATAGGGGTTTGTATTTGTTACCCCATTGAGTAATAATGTTTGATCCTATTTCCTCCATCACCTTAATGGGGTATCCCCTCTCTACAAAAAGTTGAGTAATAAATTTTATCTCATCTACCCTCTCCTTATGATGTGAGGTCATTCTTGCAGCTCTTATGCATTGACCCTTGAATATGTTGTGCTTCATCCTCTCCCGATGAAAGCTTCCATATTCTAAATAATCATTGGGGAAGGTATTTTTCCTGTAGATATGTGATTTTACTTCCCCTTCATGTTTGTATATTACAGTATCTAAATAGGGCAACCCTGTACCACTATAAGCATGGGTAAATTTCAGAAATGTGCTACTTTCATTAATAAAATCTAGGAATTTATGTAAATTAACTATGCTATCATCCCATGTAATATATATGTCATCAAGACATCTAGAATAATGTTTAATATTCTTAAAGTATTCACTAGTAAACAAAATAGTATCCTCCCAATCCAACATTACTAGATTTGCATATATAGGTGCGCAAGCGGCCATAGTATTGGATAATAACTTCATTTATTATGAAGGAGAATATTTCCGTCGCACATGATGGGTGGCAATGGGTTGCCCTATTTAGATACTGTAATATACAAACATGAAGGGGAAGTAAAGTCACGTATCTACAGGAAAAATACTTTCCCCAGTGATTATTTAGAATATGGAAGCTTTCATCCGGAGAGGATGAAGCACAACATATTCAAGGGTCACTGCATAAGAGCGGCAAGAATGACCTCACATCATAAGGAGATGGTAGATGAGATAAAATTTATTACTCAACTTTTTGTAGAGAGGGGATACCCCATTAAGGTGATGGAGGAAATAGGATCAAACATTATTACTCAATGGGGTAACAAATACAAACCCCTATTGGGTTCAGGAGATGTACATAGAGTTAGATTAAGTGATACAAGTAATACTAGTATAAGAAACCGGACTGGTATAACTCAATATGAGAAATCATGTATATTAACATTCAACATGGAGGTTGAACAGGTTAAGAACATATTAATTATTGTTTTTTATTATTGAGAGATACCAATTGGATGGATACCATAGGGACTAGACCCAGAATTGTACTTAAAATGGGACGCAATATAAAATGGTATCTGGGAAGAAACAAGCAAATGATACTCACTACAAAAACTAACAAAGGGAAACACACCACTAAATGTGGGATGTGTAACCAATGTGGATCTATACTTGAAGCAGCTAGTATTAAGTTAGATAATATGGGACACACTAGGATCAAATTCAAGTATGGCAATTGTAAGACAAAAATGATTATATATATGGCAAAATGTATTGTATGTTCTGGGTTTTACATAGGAAAAACCAAAAGAACTTTTAGACAAAGCATATATGATCATATTTATCGTATAAGAAAGAGAGATACTAAGAATGCATTGTACAGACACATTGAAAAGATGGGTAACACCCATGAATTTAGATTTGCCATACTAGAAATCATTCATACAGATCCTAGGGGGTGTGACCTCAAAACTATATTGGGATTTAGAGAGACATGGTGGCAATTATTTTTAGATACTATGAACCCACCCGTTCTTAATGATTATATTTCTTGTAAAATAATCTTAGAGAATTATTAATTTAATTTTTCAGGTCTGGAGTTCCATTTAGGTAATACTTAAATTTTGCTTGTACAGTCATTACATTCTCCGGATTAACATAGGGGGGAGAGTGTAGGTTTAGATTGGGCGGTTTTTATTAGGTTCTGTCATAATTAATATTTTTTTCATTTGTTTATTTATGTATTTCTTTATTAATTGACATGCTTTCTTCATTAGTTGACATACATTTTTTATCAGTTCACGGGCACTTTATATGGTTATAGACAATGTATATATGCATTTTAATGTAATAATATCAACCTTTTTTAGGTTTTTTACTAGCATATATACATATATTTTTTGTCAGGTACATATGTATATATATATATATATATATATATATATATATATATATATATATATATATATATATATATATATATATATATATTTTTTAGTAAGATTTTGATACACCGGTTATATGTTCTTCACATTGTAATAGCCCGTTTGTATGTAAGTACTATTTTGGGATTAGGAGCAACGTTGCAATATTTGAGGTTTTTGTATATATCTTTAAAAGTTTGAATGAGTGGATTATGGTGCTAAATTTCAAATAAAGGAAGTGTGTGTTCAGTTTTTCAGTGTTCTGAAAAAGCCCACATTGTAGTGGGTGAAAGCACTTAACGTTACAATATTTTCACTTTTAATAGTGCTTTTGCAGTTGTATGGCAAAGTGTTTGGAATAAATTCTGTTTTTTAAGAAGAAGAGGCTGGTGCAATTATAGGTGTAGAAGTACCAGCATTTGTGGCTTTTGCAGATGGTTTGTGTCTGCTGCTTATAAGTTAATAGAATACGCTGAGAACACTGACAGTGTGTGGTAACTGTGAAGGAAAAAAACAGAAGTGTGAGCATTGAGAGTGTATGATGGATGTGAACGATAGATCAAAGGGAGGCAAAGGTTCTACCATGTTGTACACTTGAGCAAAAATCTTGATGATTACCTTGGATCCATTACCAGCAGGGAAGTCATTACTGAAAACTTTTTCAAAACACGTTATAACTGATTATTAATGGTATGTTCCCTAGATAATAGTATTTTGAATGGTCTCTGCCATTGAACTTGGGGGGGGGGGTTAACCACAGTGTTTTGCTTATTTCTGTGTTACACTGCAAATACTCTGATAAGTGGTTGATTTTGCTTATTTTGTGTGCTTTAGTTTTAGCAGCATAGCACTCATTGTTGAAGTGGAACTGCACCTTATGCACAGCAATGCAGTGATCCATGCTAAGTAGACGTAGTCCCTTGATATTAGCTTTAGAACTACTCCAAAGTCATTTGTTCCCCTATCACACCACAAATGCAAGTCATCACTTCACTGCACAGATTACCTGCTTTCACTGCTGTACTGTATAGTTTGCTTTTATAAGTGGCTGGATCTGAAAACCTACTTTCATACTGTTTTTCCCTGCCAAAGAACACAGAGAAGTAACAGAGTCCACAAATCTCTCATCTCTGAATACTCTAGAACAAAGAGAAGTAGTCAGCCTCCAAAACGCATGTCTGAATACATAACTTTCTCCCACTATTTAGCAGCCTCATAAACTCATTGTACCTGGTTGTCTGACTTCGGGACACCATGCTCTTAACCCATCTGTTGCCAGCCTGCTAGGGCTATGTACCTTGAAGGAGTGCCATATGCTCACAGACAAACCTCTGTTGTTACCAGCTAATGAGTCTGTATGCGAAAGTTGAAAACATGCAAGTTCTAGCCCCCCCTTCAGTATCACAGCAACACAGTGGAGCATTAAATTGACTTATGCTGAGGTAATAAAGAAACCCCTTCTAAAGTCTTACAGTTCTAGATATTATACTGGTAAAAACCTAAACTTCATAGCTTCATAGACTTCCTAGGTATTGTACTAATATATGTAACCACTTGTTTCCTATAAACACTTCACAAGCTGTACACATGGCAGCACCCAGTATTATCCCAGCCCTCACATGTCATTTGTGTGGCATGCCTGAGATCTTAAGACCACCAGGCTCTGCTACCCAACAAAGCAATATGTAGTTATAAGTAATTCCATAGTAAGGCATACTGACACACCACTCACTGGGCTGGACACAGATAAGGTGATGGTTGGCTGCCTGCCTGTCGTTTGACAGGATTCATGATATAATGAGGACACTCCTGTTCCTTCACACCAAGTATGCATATTGCAAGGTCATTGCTTAGGCGGGTTTGAATTGCCTGTGTCACATGGCCTTGGAAGATGTTAGTAGGGATATAGTTGAATTCTTTGTTTGCTCTTAACGAAGGCAGGCAAATCATCTTGAGCTATATATTGCCATCAGTGTGAATTATGTCACAATGCAAAAGAGAATGTAATTGATTTCAGCAAGTTTCTCAGTTACAGCTGTCATTTCAAGGTATCCAGTATTGTCAGCTGGAGTTGAGCGCTTTTATAAAGAACTTCACTGTAACTGTCATTCAACCTTTTAAAGTTCTTAAATAGTTGGATGAAAGTGCTTAACTGTTATTTTAATAAAATTCATTGAAGTTGGCCAGCTTTTTTGAATTTTACTAGTTTTAGTATGGCTGGTTTATGATCCACGGTGATGGTGCTGTGGTAGCGTTGTCGCCTCACAGTAAGACGCTGTCCGGTTAGATTCTCAGCTAGAGAGTCTTCTGCGTGGAGACATGCGTGAATGGGCGTACCTTCATTGAAGGTTGTGCGTCAGGGCTGGCAACTCAGCACGTAAAAATCAACTGCCAATCATTAGCGGGCTGGAGTTCCACTGTGGCGACCCCTAACTGGGAAAAGCCGAAAGACACAACAACAAAAAGTATGGCTGGTTTATGCCTTTAGAATGTTTTCATTCTAAATCCCATCTCCTTGCGCCTACTCCAGCTAGACAGTGAACTAGAGATGCTCTTCCTGTTTCACTGTTGCAGTCATCACATTTGGGTTATCTGCCTGCAAATAGCCCTCAGCCGTCCTGAATACCATAGTCTTCAGATTTTTGCGTCAGATGCTGTCGCTTCTTCCATGACGTCAGGGGTATAAAACATGTAGCCGACGCCATTACATCAGTCTTTCTTGCTGTGCGGTGCCCGAAGCAGTTTGCAAGTGCCAGTTGGCCAACTCCTGAAATTTTCGTTTTTGAGTTTCAGACCTGAAGTCTTCAAAAAGATAAGTACCCCGTTGGGGGTCCTTTTTTCTTGTTCTAACCGATGTCAGAAAAAATTAACAATTGTCTTGCCTGTGGAAAGCAAATACTTTATAGAGATTTTCATTCTTATTGCATCACCTGTTTAGGCCCAGGCCACAACATCTGTCGCTGTCAGTTTTGTGCCTTGTTCAACGCCCGAACTATTCGTCATCGGGCTATTTTTGTAGCTAAATACTTTCGTTCTCGATCTCCATACTCCGAAATGGCTTCATTAAGCCAACCGACTACCGATCTTCTGAAAAAACATAAGGATAAAGACAGAGACAGACCGCATAGGTCCAAAACAGCCAACAATGCTTCTGTTAAGCTAGTCGCCAGTCTGCCGGTACTCAGTGAGGCACTTTCGCAGTCCCTAATACCCACTACTACAGATTTGTAGGCCTGTACTAAGACCCATTCGGAGTCCGGTATGCCGCGAGATGCTTCTTTGACTGTGGAACCTGCAGATGTCTCTATCTTGGATGGGTCCGGAGCCGCTGTGCAGGCACCGGCTTCTGAGGGTGTATTCAGGCCTACCAATTTTCATACTAAACCAACGACTTTGTTTCAAGCTAAGAATACCGAATTCCTCAGGCCTAAAGCTCGCACTACGTCTAGAAAACCTAACGACAAAAGCCCATTCTAAGGCCCATATGCCTCAAAAACAAATGATTAGAATGCCTGAAGACCTTATTACCTTAATTAAGGAAAGCCAGCCTTCCCACTCTAAGAGACCTAGAACTGATTTTCTTTGTGATTCTTCTGATCAGGAATCTGATATCTCTGTACCTTCTGACTACCAAGATTTACCCTTATCTACTTATAGGATTTTGATGCAGAGGATTCCATTCCCTCTGCTTCCACTCCAGAAGGTTTTTCTTTTGGTGAAACCTTGCATACCCTTAGGGAGCATTTCCGCTGGAAAAGCCAGGACTATTCTCAGTCCAAAAAGAGACTTAGGGAATTTTTAAACCTGCCTCAACACAAGCCTCTAGCTATCCCTCCTGTTCTGGAGATTGTAGATGATGTTTTCTTAGAATCCAGCCTTACCCCAGACACTTTGCCTCCAGCTCCCAGGAAACCGGACAGGTACTACAGAGTACCTGACTCTCACCAATTCCTCTTCAAGAATCCTGCTGCGGATCCAGAGACCATTACCTAATGACCAAAAGGCATTAATGCTACTACTGCCAAAAATCCTACCCCTAGGGACTCTAGAGCTTTAGACAGATGGGGTAAGAAGGTATACACTTCTGCTACTTTGGCCATTAGGGCTTTAAATTGCCAGTTTCATATGATAAAGTATCAGCAGTATATTATGGGGCTACATAAACAGAAAATGATGTTGATTCCTGACTGTGCTGAACACAAAGAGTTACAAGAGTTAATGCATTCTGCTGACCAAGTTGGTAAACATACTTTGCAATGTGGTTTTGATGCTTTAGAAGCATCTTGCAGGGCTGCTGTCACTGAGTCTGTATTTAGAAGGCATGCTTGGCTTAAGGAACAAAACTTGCCAGAGCATGTTAAAGCTAAATTACTGGATGCACCCTTAAACGAAGAGCGCATTTTTGGCAACAAAGCAGAAGTCATCTTCAAAAGGATGGAGGAAAAAGCTAAATCTATGCAAACTGTTAAAGATTTCTTGCAAGTATAGCCACGTAGATTCAGTAAGCATTGGCCTTCAAAGAACTGGTCCTTTCCAGTCCCTTCCAGGCCTTCTCAATCCAAACTCAAGAGCAGCAGACCACTAAGACGTCAGTCTCAGGCTATGCACAGATCTAAGCAGTGGGGGGCTCCTACTCCCAAAGCAGGGAGTAGTAAGCCACACCCCCCATGGAAAAATGGCACAATGACTTATCCTTAACTCTTCCAAGCCTTGCTCAACTACTTGCTCCCTGGAAAGGAAAGAGAGGAAAGCTCGCCCTGCATACAAAAAACTGGAAACTCATTACCCAAGACAAATGGGTTTAAACATAGTTTCCCTAGGATACAGATTCCACTTCCACTCACTCCCAACCCCAAGTGGATGGCCAGACCTCCTCCCAAATCAGTGGGCTGAGGCCCAAAAACAAGTGCTTTCTCTCCTCGGTATCAGGGCTATTCAACCTGTCCCAGCAGAACAATGGGGACAAGGTTTTTATTCAAGACTGTTCCTGGTTCCCAGAAAAGAAAACTCCTGGCGTCCTATCCTGGACCTGTCTATTCTCAACACCTTTCTGGTGGTTCCAAAATTCAAAATGCTAACTCTTCAACAGCTTCTTCCTATGCTAGCTAAGGATGCCTGACTGGCAACCCTAGACTTAAAAGAAGCTTACCTTCACATCCCAATAAGGGAATCCTGCAGAAAATACCTACGTTTCAGGGCAGGCTGAATGCACTATCAGTTCTCTACACTTCCCTTTGCCTTATCTACTGCATCCAGGGTATTCACAAAGTGCATAGCTCCAGCCATTACATTTTGCAGGTAGAGAAATATTCAGATTTACCCATACTTGGATGATTGCCTGATTCAGGCAGAGAGTCAGGACTTGCTATTACAACACCTGGCATTTGTAAAGAAACTTCTAACCTCACTGGGATACAATATCAACGAGAAGAAATCACACCTAGTACCCTGCCAACAGATTGTATTCCTGGGAGCAAGCTTAAACACAACTTCCCAGATGGCATTCCTCACTCCAGAGAAACAAGTTTATTTGACAACCTACTTCAAACTATTAGCCACAAAAACCCAGCTATCTGCAAGGAAAATCCTGCAAGCCCTGGGGGTCATGGCCTCTTGCATTCTGTTAATTCCATATGCAAGACTACATATGAGGAAACTTCAGTGGTATCTAAAAAGTCTATTGTGTCAACATTCTCAGGACCTGGAAACAATGATTCCTATCATTCCTTGTCTAAGGGCAGAGGCCTGCTACCACAACAAGGGACTCCCTTTCACTCTACCCTCTGCCACACAAACCCTAACAACAGATGCATCACACTATGCATAGGGGGCTCACATGGCAGGGCAGTGCATTCAGGGCAAATGGAACCCAAGTCAGATGCACCTGCATATCAATCAAAAAGAAATGTTAGCTGTACATAATGCTCTGACAGCCTTCAAAGACCTTATTCTTTCAGGGCAACTATTGGGAAAGACAGACAACACCACAGTTATGTGGTACATAAACAAGTAGGGGGGAACCCATTCCTACCCACTCTGCAGACTAGCCATGGCTCTGTGGAACACAGCCTTGAGCTACCAAGTGAACCTACAAGCTCAATTCCTGCCAGGCGAACTAAATTCACTGGTAGACGACTTGAGCAGAAATCTCGTGGACCTACACGAATGGAAACTGGAACCCAAAATATTCAAGCTCTTGAGGAACAAATGGGGGACATCAGAGGTAGACCTGTGTGCCTCCCCTCAGAACTACCAGTTGAACATATTCTGCACCAGAATTCCCCGCAGTCAAGCTTGAAAAGTGGATGCCCTGTCCTTTACGTGGGAAAGCCTCTCAGTTTATGCCTTCCCCCCCCTCTGTCTCTCCTCTCGAAGGTTCTGTTAAAGATCAAACAGGACAAGCCAAGGACAATTCTGATTGGACCAGACTGGCTACACCAGCAATGGTACCCCCTTTTGCACAGTCTGACAGTGCTACAACCATGGCACCTGCCTCAGACCCCTTCCCTGCTGTACCAGCAGACGGGCCAGATTCTGCACCCTCAGCTTCAAACCCTGAACCTTGCAGCCTGGCTAATTCCCTGAGCTCACCTCTGGCAACCTTCAGTAAGCAGGTGCTGGATGTCATTCTTGAGGCAAGGAGGCCTAGTACTAGAAAGTCCTATTCAGAAAAGTGGAAAAGATACTGTTCCCGGAGCCAGGCTCAGGGGATGAGCACAACGGTGCCCAGCTTACCTCATATTCTAGATTATTTAACAGAAATGCTCCACAAGGGCCTGTCTTTCTCTTCAATTAAGATTCTTGCCTCTGCCATTTCAGCACATTATAATACTGATTCACCCCTCTTCTCTCATCCCCTGCTAAAACAATTCCTTAGAGGAGCCAAAATTTAAGACCCTCCAGGAGAGCTCCCTCTCCAGCCTGGGACCTTAACTTTGTTTTGAAAAAACTCACTCTTCCCCCCTTTGAACCAGCTGCTACAGCAGAGCTGAAATTCCTTTTTTGGAAAACAGCCTTACTTCTAGCCATCTCTTCAGCAAGAAGAGTGTCTGAACTGGCAGGCCCTCATGGCAGTGGAACCCTTCATTATCTTCCGTGCGGACAGGGTTTCCCTCAGGACTAATCCATCCTTTATGCCCAAGATAGTCTCTAGTGTGGCTCTAAACCAGTCCATTCATTTGCCTTCTTTTTTCCCTAATCCTCAAAAATAAAGGGGAAAGGATTCTGCATTCTCTGGATGTGCACAGACAGCTTAGATTCTATTTGGACAGGACTAAGCCTCTCAGAAAATTTGACCAGCTGCTAGTTAGCTTTGCTGCAGGGGCAGAGGGGAAGGCCATTTCAAAGCAAACCATTTCCAAATGGATAGCCCATTGCATCCATTTCTGCTACAAGCACCATGGAAAACCTATCCCACAGGAGATAAGATCACATTCCACCAGGGCTGCATCTACCTCTGCGGCTTTTCTCAGAGGAGTCCCTACCAGGGACATCCTGGAAGCTGCTACCTGGAGCTCTGTACATACTTTCACCAAGCATTACCACCTGCCTATCTTTTCTAAATCTAGAGCTGGATTTGCCACAGCAGTTTTACAGGACCTGATTGCTAGCCCTAATACTCTTTAACAACCTCCACCCTTCCTCAGCTTTAGAAATCAACCCAAATGTGATGACTGCAACAGTGAAACACGAAGAAAATAGTACAGTTGTGTACACTTACCATAAATGTAGATGTTGGAGTGTATTCACTGTTGCAGTCCTGGTTACCCTCCCTCCAGCCCCCTGACTTCTCTTGGCTTTTACCTTTCCTTCTTGTTTGGCATTTATTATATCATGTGTATTAGCTTTTTGCTGGGGGTGTTCCATACCATATAATTGCTTCCTGTTGTGGGGGCACCTGACATCTGGGGCAAGAAAAACTGATGTAATGGCATCGGTTGCATGTTTTATACCCCTGACGACCTGACGTCATAGAAGAAGCGACAGCATCTGACAGAAATCCGAAGACTCTGGTATTCAGGCCGGCTGAGCGCTACCTGCAGGCAGATAACCTAAATGCAATGACTGCAACAGTGAATACACTCGAACATCTATATTTATGGTAGGTGTACACAACTGTACGTTCTCACATATTTTTCTAACTACAGATACAGCCACATTTTGTATCATGGCAAATTACAGAAACCCTGCTATATTCCCTACACTTCTTGAAAACTAAACTAGAATCTTCATCCATCACTCTGAATAAACATTTTGGTTAACTTCAGCTCTCCATTAAATGGTTAAAATACACCACAAATAAATGTACACAGCAGTTCCTGGATGTCATCATACCTACTCTCTAGATAAGTTATTGCCTGCCGCATACTAAGGGCTGTAACATTTTGTATCTGTTTTTCACAACGGTGGCACATTTATGCCTCACACCCGTAGTTATTCCCTTACTGGTAAAATCTGATCATCACACCGCAATATTCTCCATAAGAGTTCTGCAAAAGGTGCTGTATAATCCCACCATTTTCAGAGATTTCTCCAAGACAGACTTCCTTGCATTAGATTGTGGTCTTCTGAAATTTAAAGCTTTAGGTAGCGTTGTCGCCTCACAGTTAGACGTTGCCTGTTCGATTCTCAGTTAGAGCGTCTTCTGTGTGGCGACATGCGTGAATGGGCATTCCTTTGTTGAAGGTTGTGCGTTAGGCCCGGCAAGCCAGCACGTAAAAATCTACTGCCAGTCATTAGCGGACCGGAGTTCCGCTGTGGCGACCCCTAAACAGGAAAAGCTGAAAGACACAAACAAACTCTACACTGAGCTTGCATGCACCACTGATTTTTACTTCAAGATGAGGTCCTCCATATGGCACAAATATAATGCCAAGTTCAGAAACAAGCTACTTTTTGTGGAACTGATCATTAGTAAATTATACAACAAGAGAAAAAATGTCTTGGTCTAAAAAATAAGTTCAGATTCCCCACAATCCAAAATTATACTTGAATAAAGTAATAAGGAACTAAGGCAGAAGATCAAAACATTCAAGGCTAGGTATGAGTTGAGTGCTGCTGCCGCTGACAAAACATAAACACAACACCTTCTTCAGTTATGTCAGGATTCCCAGGAACAACACTTATCACTGCACTGAGCTAATATCTGATGGCACCCATCCACTCAGGCCTAGAAGATATTGCAGATATATTTTTGGCAAATTTAGTACTAGCTTTCCACTTTGTCCTTCCATGCCTTCCCTCCTATATCATCAGATCAACACCATTTCCTTATTGTTACCACTGAACAAGTACTAATGTCCTCTCCAAAATGAAGAACACTAGCTTCATAGGACCTGACAGCACACTGGGGTGTTCCTTTGTTCGTATGAAATACTGTCTTAGTGACTTCCTTGTAGACCCATTTAACGTTGGCCTATAATTATGTTGTATTTCTTAAGTCTGGAGAACATCTGTGGTGTCTCCATCAACAAGGCTGGCCCAACCTCTGTCCCCAGAAACTATAGCTCAATTAGAAGTTACCCTTACTAGTGGTATGTATGTCATAATGGTCACACCATGGTCAAGGCTCCCCTACCAGTTGTCAGTACAAAATGAGACTTCTAATCCTCCCAACTGTTCAACTTAGCATCTTACAGCCCAACATTTTACTTCAGGCAGTTCACTGTTAAAGAAGTCAAAACAGCTCGTCTCAACATCAATGAAAAAAAACAGCTCTTAAGCTCTCAAAACTACACTCCACCTTCATGATAACGTCAGCTCCCTTCATTGCAGCAACTGTCATTCAATCTCTCCTTAACCATGTCTATCTTTCTTACAAGCTATGAGCCCTCACACATCATTCTCCTCCCCAAAACAGCAAACCATAAGGAACACCAAGATTATAGACCTATAACCAACTGATGTTCATCTTGTTTCACTGTTGCAGTCATTACACTTGGGTTATCCTGCTGGCAGGCTACCCTCATTCGGCATGAATTCCAAAGTCCTGGTCCGGCGTCGGTTGCTGTTGCCTCTTCCCTGACGTCAGTGCGCCAGGGGTATATAAGATGCAGCCGACATCATTTTCTCCAGTCTTTCTTGCCGCGAGGTGCCCGAAGCAAAAGCAGTTCGCAAGTGCCGGTCGGCTGACTCCTGAGATTTTCGAATTTGAATTTCAGAACCGAAGTCTTCAATAAAGCTAAGTACCCCATTGGGGAAACATTTTTTTGTTCCAGACCAATGTCAGTAAAAGTTACCAATTGTATTTCTTGTGGGAAGCAAATACCTCATAAGGAATTTCACTCTTACTGTATTCCTTGCCTAGGCCCTGACCACGACGTTGCTAATTGTCGGTTTTGTGCTAGATTCAACCAACGTACTATTAAGCGTCTGTTTGATTTTGCTTTACATTACTTTGGCCAAAGGTTTAACTACATAATGCCATCGGAACAACTGATGACCGGAATTCATAAAAAAATGCAAAGACAAAGAAAAGGACAGGCATCCGAGGTCCAAAACTGACAACAGAGCCTCTTCTAGGCCAGTCGCTGATTCGCCGGTTCTCAGCGAGGTGCTTTCACAACCCCTGACACCCGCTACCTCAGAGCCACAGGCCGCCTCCGACTCCCACGTGGAGCCAACTAGGCCTCTGGAAACTCAAGGTAATGGGCCTATGGAAACTATTCTCTCAGATGGGTCTGGAGCCGCTAAGAAGGCATCGGCTTCTGAGGGTGTTTTCAGACCTACACAGCTTACTATCAAGTCCACTTCAGCAGCCAAGGCAAAGTCTAAAACACCATTAAAGACAAAGAAACAAGTACAGCATTCTCCTGGACAGTCATCCATGCCAAAGAAACAGATGCTTAAAATGGCCGAGGACCTAATTACTTTGATCAGGGGTTCCCATCCCCCTCCTGATAAAAGGCCTAGGCAAGACACTGACTTTGACTCCTCTGACCAGGTTTCTATTTCCTCTGATTCCTCTTCAGAACAAGGATATTCTCTTCCTCCCCATGAGGACTCTGATGCTGAAGAATCTATCCCTTCAGCCTCTCCTCCTGAGGATTATTCTTTAGGGGAAACCCTGCACACCATGAGGGAGCATTTCCATTGGGAGAGCCAGGATTATTCAGAATCCAAGAAAAGGCTCAGAGACTTTCTTTTACTGCCTCAACACAGGCCCCTTGCTATCCCCCCTGTACTGGATATTGTTGATGATGTTTTCTCTGAATCCAGTTTGTCTCCTGATTCTTTACCCCCTGCACCAGTCAAGCCAGATAGGTACAACAGGGTCCCAGACTCTCAAATTTCTTTATAGAAACCCTGCTGCTGACCCAGAAATAATTTCTCAGGGTCCCAGAGGGGTAAAGGCTTCCACTGCTAAAAACCGTGTTCCCTCTGATAGGGATTTGGAGCTCTGGATAGATGGGGGAAAAAGTTTACACTTCTGCTACTTTAGCTGTAAGGGCTTTAAACTGCCAGTTTCACATGCTTAAATATCAACAATACCTAATGTCTTTGCTAAAACAGAAAATGCTTACAAGTTCAGAATGTCCTGATAATAAGGAAATGCAGGATTTATTGCATGCAGCTGAACAAGTGGGAAAGCATACTCTGCAATGTGGTTTTGATTCATTATAGGCTTCTTGCAGAGCCGCAGTTACCGGCTCTGTCATTCGAAGGCATGCTTGGTTAAAAGAACAAAGTTTACCTGATCATGTAGAAGAAAATTATTGGATGCTCCATTACAGCATGATACTTTGTTTGGTGTTAAGGCAGAAGAGGTGTTAAAGAAAATGGAAGATAAAGCAAAATCAATGCAGACAGTAAAGGATTTCTTACAGGTTCAGCCACCTAGATTTAGCAGGAACTGGCCTTCTAAAAATTGGTCCTTTCCAGTGTCAGACAGGCCACAAAGAGGCAGATACAGACGCCCAAGAGGCAGATCTCAGCCCCAAGGCTCATACAGACCTAAACAACGGGGTGCTTCAGCCCCCAAAGGCGGAGAAGACAAATCACAACCTTACAGGAAACAATCCCAATGACTTTCCTCTACAAAAGCCAAGCACTTACCTTTTGACAGCATCCTTAGGGGGAAAAATGGCACTTTTTTTCACAAAATTGGCACATGATCACATGGGTTCTGAATATTGTTTCTCAGGGTTACAGGTTCCACTTTCACATCCTACCAAGGTCAAAAGGTATGCCAGACCTGCCACAAAACCAATGGGCAGAGGCACAAAAACAAATTTCTGCTCTCATGGACATGAGAGCTATTCAAAAAGTACCACAGCAAGAACAGGGGCAAGCATTTTACTCAAGACCTTTCTTGGTACCCAGAAAGGACAAAGCCTGGAGACCAATACTGGACCTGTCAATTCTAAATACTTTCCTGGATGTTCCAAAATTCAAAATGTTGACACTGCAGCAACTTCTACCCATGCTGGGCAAGAAGGCTTGACTAGATACTTTGGACCTCAAAGAGGCATACCTGCATGTCCCAATCAGACAGTCTTGCAGAAGATACCTCAGATTCATAGCTGGCTCAATGCATTACCAATTCTCTGCACTGCCCTTTGGCTTATGTACTGCGCCCAGGGTCTTCACAAAATGCCTGGCACCAGTAATTGCATTTTGCAGACAAAAAGGAATTCAAATATATCCCTACTTGGACGACTGCCTTATTCAAGCAGACTGCAAGGACAGTCTATTAAAGCATCCGGCCTTTGTAAAAGAATTACTAATTTGCCTAGGGTACACAGTAAACAAAAAGAAATCAAAACTAGTGCCCTCTCAAGAGATAATATTCCTGGGTGCAAGCTTAAATACAACTGCCCAGATGGCTTATCTCACGCCAGACAAGCAAAGGCAACTGACTCATTACTTTCAAATGATGGCAACAAAGACCCAGCTACCTGCAAGAAAAATTCTGCAGGCTTTGGGCTTCATGGCATCTTGCATCCTGCTAATTCCATATGCAAGACTGCATATGAGGAAGCTACAGTGGTACCTAAAAAGTGTTTGGACTCAACATTGCCACAGCTTGGAAACAATAACTCTTATTCCCTGCCTGCAACAGGAGTTTCAGTGGTGGGCACTGGCCTGTCAGCACAAGGGACAGCCTTTCACTTTGCCCACACCCAGGCAGAAACTAACAACAGATGCATCGGATTATGCCTGGGGGGAACACATGGCAGGAAAATGTATTCGGGGCACGTGGCCCACGGACCAAATGCATCTTCACATCAATCAAAAAGAGATGCTAGCTGTACAGAATGCCCTGACAGCCTTCAAGGATCTACTACATCCAGGACAACTATTACTAAAGACGGACAATACTACAGTTATGTGGTACATAAACAAGCAAGGGGGCACACATTCCTACCCCCTCTGCAGGCAAGCCATGACTTTGTGGAACACAGCACTGACCTATCAAGTACATGTGCATGCACAATTCCTGCCAGGCAATAAAAATACTCTGGCAGACGAACTAAGCAGAAACCTCATGGACCCTCACTAGTGGAAACTAAATCCACAGGTCTTCAGCATGATAACAAGGAAATGGGGATGCCCAGACATAGATCTCTTTGCCTCCCCTCACAACTACCAACTACAGAGATTCTGCACAAGGACTTATCACTCACAAGCATGGAAAGTGGATGCTCTATCTTTCAGCTGGAAAACCCTAACAGTTTATGCCTTTCCACCACTGCCTCTCCTTCCCAAGGTGCTCCTAAAAGTCAGACAAGAGAAGCCAAAAATGATTTTGATTGCCCCAGACTGGCCACGCCAGCACTGGTACCCAATTCTAAAGAGCTTGTCTCAAGGCCCATCCTGGACTTTACCTCTATTTCCTCATCTTCTGACTCAACAAAGCAATCAGATCCTGCACAGCCAACTCAGAACCTTAAATCTGGCTGCATGGCGGATAATATAGCCACTCAGAACACACCTCTCTCTAAAGCTGTTATGAATGTCATTTTGGAAGCCAGGAGGCCCAGCACCAGGAAATCTTATGCAGAAAAATGGAAGAGATTCTGTGCTTGGAACCAGGCACAAGGACTTGAACCACTTGTTCCAAATATTCCTCAGATTTTGCAATACCTAACTGAGATGCTGGACAAAGGCCTATCCTTCTCATCAATTAAAATCCATGCCTGTGCCATTTCAGCTCATTACAATATGGAACCTCCTATTTTCTCTCATCCACTGCTTAGACAGTACCTCAGAGGGGCAAAAAACATAAGACCTCCAAGGAGAGCACCGATACCTACATGGGACCTCAACTTTGTCTTAGAAAAACTCACACTGCCTCCTTTTGAGCCAGCCAATACAGCTGACATAAAATTCTTATCATGGAAAACTGCTCTGCTCCTAGCAATAACTTCAGCAAGAAGAGTCTCAGAGTTACAGGCATTAATGGCAGTGGAACCTTTTATCATTTTTCATCTGGACAGGGTTTCTCTAAGGACAAACCCAACATTTATGCCAAAGGTAGTATCCAGTATGGCTCTTAACCAAACCATTCATTTGCCCACATTTTATCCAAATCCCCAGAATAAAGGGGAGAGACTTCTGCACTCTTTGGACATACACAGGCAGCTACGCTTCTGCTTGGACAAAACAAAAGCTTTCAGAAAAACTGAGCAACTGTTTGTAGCATATGCTGCACGATCACCAGGAAAGGCTATCTCAAAGCAGACTATTTCAAAATGGATAGGGCACTGTATTCGTTTCTGCTATGCACAGCATGGCAAGTCAGTACCTAAGAATATTAGGCCACATTCTACCAGGGCAGCAACCACTTCAGCAGCCTTTCTCAGAGGAGTACCAACCAAGGAAATTTTGGAGGCTGCAACTTGGAGTTCAGTGCACACTTTTACCAAGCATTATCACTTACCTCTTTACTCTAAATCCAGAGCAGGCTTTGCCACTGCAGTTCTGCAGGGCCTCATAGCCACTCCTAATCCTATTTAGACCCAGCCGCCCTACCTCAGCTTTGGGATTCAACCCAAGTGTAATGACTGCAACAGTGAAACACGATGAACATAGTACAGTTGTGTACCTACCATAAATGTAGATGTTCAAGTGTATTCACTGTTGCAGTCCAGGTTACCCACCCTCCATCCCCCTTTTCTTTGCTGGGAATTATCTATACTTCTCTGTCCTATACAACCTATGTGGTGTATTTGCTTGTAGATGAAGGTATTGTTTTTATTTTACTGTATGTTTTTATAAGCAATATGTATTGCCTACCTTCTTGGGGGCACCTGACATCTGGGGCAAGAAAAACTGAAGAAAATGGCGTCGGCTGCATCTTATATACCCCTGGCGCACTGACGTCTGGGAAGAGGTGACAGCAACCGACGCCGGACCAGGTTTGGAATTCAGGCCGACTGAGGGTAGCCTGCCAGCAGGATAACCCAAGTGTAATGACTGCAACAGTGAATACACTCGAATATCTACATTTATGGTAGGTACACAACTGTACTTTTCCAGTAACAAAAAATATTTGAAAAACATATTCAAACAACTCTGGGTCACATAAACAAATGACTTAGTGATAAACAACAAGGTTTCATAAATTCTTTCAGTACCGTAACACCATTAAACACAGCCGGGCGGCCGCGGTGGTGCAGCGGTTAGCGTTGCTGCCTCACAGCAAGAGGATGTCCTTCAAGAATGCAACTGCAGTCATAACATATGGGTTGTCCTGCCTCAGGCAGCCCTCGGTCGGCCGGATTCCAAAGTCTGGGTCTGACGTCGGCTGATGTCGCATTTCTCTCCGACGTCAGAGCGGCTGGAGTACATAAGCATCAGCCGACGCCATTTTCTTCAGTCTTTCTTGCCGCGCGGTGCCCGAAGCAGAAGCAGTTCGCAAGTGCCGGTCGGTCAGCTCCTGTATTCTTCGAATCCGAAGTCATCAAAAAAGCTAAGTACCCCGTTGGGGACCTTTTCTTGCCTCAGCCAATGTCAGAAATTACTGAAAAAGTTAATAATTGTCTGTCTTGTGGTAAACAAATACCTCATAAGGATTTCCACTCTTACTGTCTTCCTTGCCTTGGCCCAGACCACGACGTCTCGGCCTGTGTCGCCTGTGCTCGCTTCAACAAGCGCACTCTCAGGTGCCGGGCGGAGTTCGCTGAAGACTTTTTCGGCGAAAAATTTGCGTATACAATGCCGTCGGAGCTTCCGACATCGCAAACGCCCAAGAAACGAAAAGACCGGGACCAACATCCTTGGCCCGCGTCTACCACCGACTCCACGCCAAAACCTACCGCGAGTGCCCCGGTTCCCTCTGAGATGGTTATTCCACCGCTCCGAACCGAAGACACCGCAATACTGACGACTCCGATACCAGATCCGACGCCAGTTATAGATTTTCCTCCGGATACTGAAACCGAGGAAATGCCAGAGACCATTGCTGTAGATAAGGTCACTCCTGCACGTGGAGCTGCCAGGCCTCCTATGGCCATGTCTATTAAGGCCTACACTCGGGCTAAGGCAGCCAGCAAGACTAAGCACCTTACAGCAAAAACCTTGCTTCAAACTACTCCTGAGACACAAATCATGTCTATGGCCGCAGACTTAATATCCATGATTAGAGGTTCACAGGCCCATCCTGAGAGAGCATCCCAGCCTCCTCCAGATAAGAGGTCCCGGGTTGATCCCTCTGAACCTATCCCTACAGATGAAGACTCTGAGGACTCTATCCACTCCGAGGGCTAGGAAGACCTCTTTCAGACCTTTGAGGACTCTGATGCAGAGGATTCCATTCCCTCGGCCTCCCCTCCTGAGGATATTTCTTTTGGGGAAGTTCTGCATACCATGAGGGAACATTTCAAGTGGCAAGGCCAGGAATATTCTGATTCCAGAAAGCGCCTTCAAACCTTCCTTAAAAAGCCCCAGCACAGGCCCCTAGCTATTCCTCCTGTGCTTGATGTTTTGGATGATCTTTATTCTGACTCCAGTGTTACCCCTGATTCGCTTCCTCCTGCCCCAGCCAAGCCAGACAGATATTACAGGGTCCCAGACACACATTCCCATTTGTTCAGGGCCCATACTGTTGATTTAGAAACTATTTCTCAGGGACCTAAGGGTGTTTCAGCTTCCACCTCTAAAAATCCCTTGCCTTCCAACAGGGAAGCTAGGTCATTAGAGAGATGGGGGAAAAAGGTGTACACCTCCACCACTTTATTTATGAGAGCTTTGAATTGCCTTTTTCATATGTTACAATATCAGGATTACCTGTTAGATGATTTACAGAAAACATTGGCCTCTCCTGACCCTTTAGACAGGAAGTCTTTGCAGGAAGCTGTACATAATTCTCAGCAAGTCAGCAATCACTTTCTGCAGTGTGGATATGATGCATTGGAAGCTTCATGTAGGGCAGCTATGACAGGGGCAGTCATTCACAGACATGCATGGTTAAAAGAACAACCTCTACCAGATCATGTTAAGGCAAAACTTCTGGATGATGCACCCTTGGAAAAGAACAAGCTTTTTGGTGCTAATGCTAAAGATGTGTTAAAGTCCATCGAGGAAAAAGCAAAATCAGTTCAGACGGTCAAAGATTTCCTCCAGGTTCAGCCACCCAGATTCAGCAGGAATTGGCCTTCAAAGAACTGGTCCTTTCCTAATCCTGAAAAATTTCAAAGGGGTAAAAACAGGCGTGGCCAAGGAAGAGGACAATACAGAGGCTCCTTCAGGGGACGACAATGGCAGCCAGCAAACCAAAGAAGTGACACAGGGGTCTCCCCCGCCCCTCAGACACAATCTCAATGACTTTCCTCTACAACTACCAACCAAGGAGCAAACAGAAGCACCCTTGGGCGGAAAATTATCTCTGTTTTCAGACAATTGGCACAGATTGACAAAAGACAAATGGATTTTGGACATTATAGACCATGGTTACAGGTTCCATTTTCAGACCTTACCCAGAAAACAGGGCATGCCAAACCTACCACAAAACCAGAGGGCAGAGGCTATAAAGCAAATTTCTCTGCTGGCTCAGATAAAAGCAATAGAAAGAGTACCACAACAAGAACAAGGCCAGGGGTTCTACTCAAGACTGTTCCTTGTGCCAAGAAAAGAAACTCAATGGAGACCAATACTGGATTTGACAGCATTAAACACTTTTCTCATAGTACCAAAGTTCAAAATGCTGACTCTACAGCAACTCCTTCCCATGCTGGGCAAGGGGTCTTGGCTGATTACTCTGGACCTCAAGGAGGCATACCTGCATGTCCCTATCAGACACAGCTGCAGAAGATACCTCAGATTTCTTGCAGGGCCAGAGCATTATCAATTCTCAGCATTGCCATTTGGCTTATCTACTGCACCCAGAGTATTCACAAAATGCCTGGCTTCAGTAATTGCTCATTGCAGGCTCCAGGGGATCCAAATTTACCCATACCTGGACGACTGCCTTATACAAGCGGACGACAAACTGATGTTGACAAAAAACTTGAACTATGTCATACAATTATTTCAGGCTCTGGGATACACAGTCAACTTTCAAAAGTCAAGACTTCAACCATCCCAGCAAATAACCTTCTTAGGAGCCAATCTGGACACAGCCTCTCAAATGGCTTATCTGCCAGAAGACAAGCAAGAGAAGTTAACTCATTATTTCAAGGGTTTGGCAAAACTCACCCAGATGACTGCAAGGAGATTCCTACAGGCCCTGGGTTACATGGCATCCTGCATTCTCCTGGTTCCATTAGCAAGACTACACATGAGAAAGCTTCAATGGTACTTAAAAAGCCTATGGTCTCAGCACAACAACAACTTAGAGGCAACCATACCGCTCATTCCATGCCTACAAAAGGAATTCCTATGGTGGGCCTCGGTAAGCCAGGCAAACACAGGTATGCCATTCAAAAAAACTCAGATAACACAGACCATGACCACAGATGCCTCAGACATTGGATGGGGGGGCGCATATGGTAGGCAGATGCATACAAGGACAATGGTCTCCAAAGGAAACACATCTGCATATAAACCAAAAAGAAATGCTGGCAGTAATGCATGCCATCGAGGCCTTTCGACAACAACTTCAACAAGGCCATTTACTGATACGGACAGACAACACCACTGTGAGTGGTACATAAACAAGCAAGGGGGCACCCATTCCTACCCCCTTTGCAGACTGACAATGAATCTTTGGGAAAAATCACTGAGCCTGAACATACACTTACAATCCCAGTTTGTTCCGGGCAAAGACAATGTGCTGGCAGACAGCCTAAGCAGGAATTTCATAGATCCTCACGAGTGGAGGTTACACCCAAGGATCTTCACACAACTCACCTCGACATGGGGCAGGCCAGAAGTAGACCTATTTGCCTCTCACCTCAACCACCAGCTGCAAAAATTCTGTTCAAAGACATACCATCCACAAGCTTGGAAAATAGATGCTCTTTCATTCAACTGGAACTTCCTAAAAATCTATGCATTCCCACCTCTGCCACTGATGACCACAGTATTACTGAAGATCAAAGCAGAGAGACCCAAGGGGATCCTAATAGCTCCAGACTGGCCAAGACAACACTGGTACCCACTACTACGGAGCATATGTCACAACAAGAAGTGGGCCCTTCCCCAATGGCCCCTACTTTTGACTCAGCACAACTTCAAAACAGTGCATCCAAACCTTCAGACACTGCAGCTGACAGCCTGGGAGATCCCATGAATAACCTCAATCTATCTCTCTCCAAGGAGGTTCAGAGGATACTAACAGAAGCTCGAAGACCATCCACCAGAAAGGTTTACTTGGCAAAATGAAAGAGATTCAGCATTTGGAACACCAGCAAGGGTCATGATGCATCACTATTGAACATCCCACTCATCCTGGAATATTTGGCAGATATGCTTCAGAATGGACTCTCATATTCTTCCATAAAGATACATGCTTCAGCTATCTCAGCTAGATATAACACTGATCCACCTGTGTTTTCACATCCTTTGCTAAGGCAATTCCTTAGGGGAATCAAGAACATTAAGCCACCAAGAAAGGCTCCAGTACCAGCTTGGGACCTCAACTTTGTCCTAGAAAAACTGACTCTACCTCCTTTTGAACCAGCAGCTTCAGTGGATTTACAATTCCTCTCATGGAAGACAGCTTTCCTGTTGGCAATTACCTCAGCAAGACGGGTTTCGGAACTACAGGCCCTAATGGCAATACCACCGTTCATAATCTTTCACCGAGACCGGGTTTCCTTAAGAACCAACCCTACTTTTATGCCAAAGGTGGTATCTAGGGTTTCTTTAAATCAAGCTATTCATCTGCCTGCTTTCTTCCCCAATCCTGAAAACAAAGGGGAAAGACTGTTACATACCTTGGACATTCACAGACAACTTCGCTACTACCTGGACAGAACCAAGACCAGTAGGAAGTCTGATCAACTTTTTGTAGCTTACGCCCCTGGAGTACAAGGGAAAGCAATTTCAAAACAGACTATTTCAAAATGGATTGGACATTGCATCAGATTTTGTTACTCCTTCCATGGAAAGACTGTTCCAGACAATGTCAGACCACACTCCACCAGAGCTACAGCCACCTCTACAGCATTCTTAAGAGGGGTGCCTACAAAGGACATTCTAGAAGCTGCTACATGGAGCTCCGTGCATACATTCTCCAAACACTACAATCTCCCTCTATACTCCAGATCCAGAGCAGGCTTTGCTTCGGCAGTCCTGCAGGGTTTGATTGCCACACCATCATCTCTTTCCTAGAGCATTCCTCCTCCCCCAGCTAAGCTATGGTATTCTACCCATATGTTATGACTGCAGTTGCATTCTTGAAGGACATAGTACAGTTTTGTACCTACCATAAATGTAGATGTCCGATAGATATGCAACTGCAGTCGGATTTTCCCTCCCTCCATACCCCTCTATGCCTTGGGTCCACTCCTATCCCTGTTCCTCTTAGCTGGGGATATCTGTTATGGTGTATCTGTTTATTGCTTATTTACTTAGTTGGAATCATGTTTTTTCCTTCCAATTTGATTACAGCCTTCCTTGGAGGGCACCTGGCATCTGGGGCAAGAAACACTGAAGAAAATGGCGTCGGCTGATGCTTATGTACTCCAGCCGCTCTGACGTCGGAGAGAAATGCAACATCAGCCGACGTCGGACCCAGACTTTGGAATCCGGCCGACCGAGGGCTGCCTGAGGCAGGACAACCCATATGTTATGACTGCAGTTGCATATCTATCGGACATCTACATTTATGGTAGGTACAAAACTGTACTTTCTCCAGTTCGATCCTTGGCTGGGGTGCCTTCTGTGTGAAGTCTGTATGTCCTCCCTGTGGTCGTGTGGGTTTCCTTCGGGTGCTCTGGTTTCCTCCCACATCCCAAAGACATGCTGTAAGTGGATTGGACACTCTAAATTGGCCCTAGGTGTGAGTGTGTGTGTGCCTTCTGTGGAAGGTTGGGCGCCGGGCTGGCAACTCAACACTGTAAAACTCCACTGCCAATCATGAGCAGACAGGTGATCCGCTGTGGCGACCCCAAACCGGGAAAAGCCGAAAGTAGAAGAAGAAGAACACCATTAAACACAGCCACTGACGCCATTTATAATAATATGAATAATTTAAAATTAACAGGGGTCTATTCATTGATATGACAAAAACATTTGAAACAGTAAATCATATCCTGCTCATCTACAAACTTTGGCATATGTAAAATAAGATGATTTCAAGGTTACCTCCAAAAAAAAACATTCTAATTGTACCTAGGAGCCTATCTGTCAGTTGAAGACACCATTAACTGTTAATCCCACAGGGATCTATCTGTGGACCTCTGTTACGTTCCCTCTTCATCACTGATATGTTCACTGACTTGCCCCCACCTTAACTTGCTCCTTTATGTAGATATTATCTTATTACTTCAATTATTTAAGAACACCATGACCATTCAAATAGCAGTAAAGTACATAAAGGTGGATATGATGTTGTCGGTCTTCACATAATCCTTGATTGTGGGCTTGGTTCCAAGCCTTGGAACCGACTCGGCCATTATTCCAGCTCACGCCTTCCAAAAACTCTTGAGCTAAGCTCTACTCACAATGCTCCTCACCAAATTACATCAGATCTCATTTGCCACTTCGTAATGCTAGACATGTTCTATCCACTCTCTCAAGCATTAGCTTTTCTTCAAACTGTAAGTTCGTTGTTTTTCCATATCATATCTTCAGTATCTGCCCTTAATTTCTTTCTTTTCTACCCACTCCCCTTCTAGGTAGTCTTTTGTGTGTGTGTGTGTGTGTGTGTGTGTGTGTGTGTGTGTGTGTGTGTGTGTGTGTGTGTGTGTGTGTGTGTGTGTGCTTTCTTTACACATTTTTACCATTAGGTGCACTCAAGTACCATCAATGGTACTTTCTTCCCATTTACTTTTGGGTAAATCTTAATGCCACAGTTAGTAGTTTACTTTTCCCCTTTCTTGTTCCTCTCTAATATAAACAAAGAAAAGTTTCTTCAGCAGTGTGTGCGTGTGTGTGTTTGTGTGGTGGCCTTGGTTTCTTACAATATGGCTAAAAAACTCTTTAAAGGTACCTCTAGCTTTAAGCAGTGCCAGAAATGTGACTGAAAAATGCCTAATTCAGATGGGCATTCTCATTGTGTTTGTCTCAGAGTGGTTCATCTGCAGGAATATTGTGCAATCTGTCATGGGTTTAGTTCCAGAACCCTGATTGCAAAAACAAGCTAATCTTAAAAGGCCTGCTTAAATCTAATTTTGAAGAGACTTTATATGGTCTGCAAACTGAAGCCAGCTCCTCCTCTTCGTCATCATGTTCAAAACCAAAAAAAACAGTCACTCTGTTCTAACACGTTCCTTGGAACTCCCTACTAAAATGGCCAAATCTCCCATGGTGCTGACAGCCTTCTCAACACCGGTGGGCCAAGATACACAGTAATGTGTGCCATCAGTACCGACTACTTCAACACCGTAATCCTCAGTACTGGTATCAGTGCAGAATACTTTCTTCAGTACCATCCGACCACTTGGAACTGAAGGTCTCTCGAACTGAAAGTTTACCAAATACAACTTATTCTGCATCAGTGGATCCCTTTGTGCACCGTGCCCCCAGTCCTTTTTTTGAGGCACAGCCACCAAGGTCTCCATTGGCTTTTTCTGTTTAGTCCAGCAAGAGCTTATCAGAGTCTGATATTATGAGACTGGTGGACCAGCTCCTGACAGTGAAGGGATTACCTCCTTCCATGGATCCTAGCCTTGTTAAGTGTGGAATCTTACCTTCTTCCACACACCCCCATTGCGCTTTCGACTCCACCTGAGATTTTGGAGCCCCTGGTGCTGACCTTCCTGGCTTTGACTGTTTCGGTGCCAGTCAGAGCTCCTTCTCAGACACTGATAGTTACCCCGAGTTCCTCCGATTTGTTGGAACCGGAGACCTCCCAGAGTCAGGGCTTTGTTGTCAGTTCTGAGGGGCAGGGTTTGACTTCGGTACTTTCAGAGCCTTCCATGCCCCTCGGGGCCTCGGTATATGTAGGCTGGACCCTGGGTTGTGTGTCAGAGGCAGCCCTCTCAGCATGGGACGGGACCTCGGTTCTGATGGAGTCTATTTCAGTTCCGAGCTCCTGTTCCTCTACAGGGGGACCTGCCTTTCAGGCTATGGAGAGGGCCTTGTCCATTGAGGACAAACCGTCTTTGCCTTCTCTGTCGGACCAAACATCATGTCCTTCCCCTCGACCAGAGCTTCCACCAATCTCTACCCTGGGATAGAGGGCACAAAAGTCTCAGGACCAAAACACTCTGGTTGTGTCATCTTCAGATACCTCCCCGGACCACCCCTCTAAAGAGGCACCTTTGAAGAAAAAGTACAAGAGAAAGCACCTGGACTCCTCTGAAGAGTCCTAAACTGAAGATACTGATTTCGATGAAGGGAAGGTTCCCCAAGGTCACCCCCTGAAGAGGTTTCCTTTGGGGACATCCTAGAAATCCTTAAACAGAGGGGTGGCTGGACTACTCTCCAACCTTCCTCAGAGGGGTGGTTGGACTATGCAACCTTCCTCAGAGAAGTAAGTATACCGAAAGGCTTTTTGTGCCCAGCCCTCTACCTTTTGGATCTCTCTGCCTGCTGATGATTTTATTAAACTGATTACCTAGTGGGCTTGAAAGATACCTGACTCTATTGAGCCGATCCCTAAGAGACCTGACCATATTCTCTCTGCCCCAAAAGATGTGCAATACTGGGCCAGTGGTATTTCTGTAGATGCCATATGGTAGCGGCAACCACCAAGAAGGAACTTGTTGAAGAAAGTCCTACTATCCACTCTCCTAACAAGGAGTCTAGGACAATGGATAGATTTGGGAAGTGCATATATACTTCACTGACCTTTGCTCTCAGGTGCTTGAACTATATGGCACATTTTACCAGACTTCAGAGAGATCTGATTAAAGTGCTTTCAGATGCTCTTCTCAGGAGCAGTAGCTGAAGGAGTTCAAGACAAAGTTGCTTCTCAGCTCTCCACCCTATAATCTATTTCCAATTCGTCCATGAGGCTAATTGCTCATGCTGCCGAACGGACTAACTAGCACAGCAGGTTCAGGTGTAGCCATCAGGAGACATGCTTGGATACGTTTGTGATTTTGCAGAGCCATTTAAGTCTTCTTTCATCAATGCTCCGTTTGACTGATCATCCCTGTTTGGCCCCAAAGTTAGAGACCCTAGCCAAATATGAGAAGGATGGGAAGACCCTCTATGCCATGGACATACGCATTTCCACTCCTCAACTGCCCTATTCCTGGTACCAGAGAAGTGGTAGGCTATGGTTCAAAAATACCTAAGGGCTCACTTGGCAATAACTTCCCCTGGGGCAGAGGGGGAAGCAGTAATGGAAGATGCTGTCCAAGAGGCAGAAGTGGCCCACAGAATCAGGGTTCCAGGGACTCTTTCCCTTTTAACTTCTATCAACACTCTTGAAAGGAGGCCCAATTGCCTTCATCTGGAGGCAGTCAGGGGACATTATCTCTGCACATTATCTCTGCACAATCAGCCTGGCTAGAAATAACGATAGACAAATGGGTGCAGAGGATTATTCCCAGAGGTTACAACATTCCCCTGTCAGATGAGCCAAAAAGACCAAGAAGAATTTTGGATGTTCCACCTAGTCACAGGGAGGCAGCAGTCTTAGAAATTCAAAAATTGCTTGACAAAAGAGTCTTCCAGGCAGTTCCACCAGACCAGAGAGGATCTGGAATTTACTCAAGATTCTTTTTAGTGCCAAAGAAAACAGAGGACTGGAAGCCAATTTTGGATCTCAGTCAGTTGAACAAATCAGTTCAACAAACCAAATTTCGGATAATGTCGGTTCAGTCTGTACTGCCTTTCTTGTGAAAAGATTATTGGATGTGCTCAGTAGAGCTTCAGGATGCGTATTACCATATAAAAATGGACAAGCAGTCCAGAAGATTCCTGCGCTTCTGACTGGGAGCCAGTCACCATCAGTTCAGGGCACTGCCCTTTGGTCTCACCACAGCCCCCAGGGTGTTCACCAAATGCATGGCAGTAGTAGCAGCTCATCTCAGACTGCTAGGATTCAGTGTATTTCCATATCTAGACGGCTGGCTCCTTACCACTCCCACCAGGCATCAACTCATAAAGGCACGAGATTATGCTGGTTCCAGCTTAGGTATCACTATAAACTACGAAAAATCCCATCTAGAACCATCTCAATAACTGCAATTTATTGAAGCAATACTCAACACAGTCACCGGCATTGTGTCATTTTCCCTAAAAAGGCTCCAAAGGATCAGATCACAAGTGAGCTGGATCAATTGCAGCAAGAAAGTAACAGCAAGACACATTCTACAGGCCCTAGGATCAATGGCAGCCTCTGTCACCCTAGTTCCCATGGCCAGATATCCCATGCAGATTCTTCAATGGCTTCTGGCCTCCTTATGGTCCTTATTGAATCAGTCAGTGTCTCATGTGATTATGATCACCAGTCGATCCAAGGAAGATCTGAGTTGGTGGATTCACTCCAACAAAGTCTTGTTGGGCCATCCCTTTGTCCCTCCTCAACCCCAAGCCATAGCGACTATGGACGTGTCCCAGATAGGGTGAGGGGGGCATTATCTGTGAAAGACAGTCCAGGGCACTTGGTCCCAGCTGGAGGCCAATTTGCATGTCAACATTCTAGACATGAGGGCAGTGCTCCTGGCGTTGCAGGCATTTCAAAAACCCTCCCCTTGGCAACGATTGCAATTCAAACAGACAATATGTCAGTAGTCTGGTATATCAACAAGCAAGGGGGGATCCATATCTTACCCTCTTTGTCCAGAAGCACTCAAAGTACGGCAATGGGCAATATCTTCCAACTGCTTTCTTGTAGCAATACACATTCCAGGGAGCTCCAGTGTGATGGTGGAGAAATTGAGCAAAACCATCCTCATGCCTCACGAGTGGTCTCCCAATCCAGCAGTGTCAGAAAAGATATTCCACCACTGGGGCCAACCTTGCTGTGACTTGTTCATGTCCCCTCTGAACAAGTGCAGCAGTTACTTTGCCCTAATCCTCCCGGGGAAGTCACCCAGACTCTCTCTCCTTCACGATTGCCCCCCCCCCCCCGGTCTATTATACACTTTTCCTCTGATTCCACTAATATGTCAGTTTCTAAAGAAAATCAACAGGTCAAAGAACAGAATAATACTCATTGCCCCATTCTGGCCTCGACAAGTCTGGTTCCCATTCCTATGACCTCATCTACTTCGGAAGGCCAGTATATTGGACCCAGCTCCAGACCTACTGTCCCACCCGGAAGGACTGGTTCATCTGAATCTACAACATCTTAAGTTCACTGCATGGCTTCTCCAGTTCCCATGATTGCCAGGCATCCTTCCCCCTCTTCCCCAGTCCAACACATCGTTATGGCCCACCACAAACCTTCAACAAGAAGATTGTATTATAACAAATGGCAAAAGTTTACTAAATGGCCGCTAGACTGTAAACTTGATGAACCATATTCAGCACCAGTACACAAAGTTTTAGACTTCTTAGCCTTACTCTTTCAAACAGGTGGATCAGGCTCTACTGGTCAGGTGCATCTTGATGCGATATCTAACTTCCGTATTGGTTTCAGTGGTTCTTCACTTATGTCGCATAAACTTTGTAAAGCCTTTTTGAAAGGAACCTTGATGCTCAGACCTCCATATAAAGAACCCTGTGCACCTTGGGATTTAAGTCTGGTACTTCAGTCTCTGATTTCTCCCCCTTTTGAGCCTTCAGCAAGTTGTGACTTAAGTTCTTACTTCTGCCAGAAGAATATTGGAAGTACAAGCCTTGTCCTGCAAACCCCCTTACTTGATTTTTCATAAGGACAGGGTATCCCTCCGAACAAATCCATCTTTCCTACCAAAGGTTATTTCCAAGTCAAACATCAATCAGACTTTACACCTTCCAGTCTTTTTTCCCAATTTTTCCAATAAAGGAGAGTACTGTTTACATTTACTAGATGTTCACAGACAACTACATTTCTCATTTACAGAATAAAGGATATCAGAAAATCAGACCATCTCTTATTGCCTTTTCTTCGGTGTCTTTGGGGATTCCAGTTTCAAAAGCTACTCTAGCTAAATGGCTTAAGAACTGTATCATCTTTGTTTACAATATAAAGGATCTCCACCCACCATGACATATAAAAAAGTACATTCAACAAGAGCTATAGCTGTACCTGCAATTTTTCATGCCAGAGCCTCTTTAGATAATATTAATGCAGTGGCAACATGGGCATCTTCTCATACCTTTATTACTCAAGACAAACTGGACCAGATCTCTAGGGGACATGCATCGTTTGGCTCAATGGTGCTCAAGAGTATTCTCTCATGAGACCTTCCAAGATTCAGGTAGCTAGGGACTCTGTCCTAACTGTTATGTCTTACTGTGACTTGTTCATGTCCCCCCTGAACAAGTGCAGCAGTTACTTTGCCCTAATCCCCCCAGGGAAGTCACCCAGACTCTCTCCTTCACGATTGCCCCCCCCCCCCCCGGTCTAGTATACACTTTTCCTCTGATTCCACTAATATGTCAGTTTGTTGTCTGACAACTGTTATGCCTTACCATAATGTTCCATCTATGTTGTTGATCTTCACTAATCCTTGACATTCCCTCCCTCCTTCCTCCAACCTTTACAGTTCTTGGTGGATCAAATATTCCTAAAGACTGGTTTCATAATAGGGACACAGATATGGTCTCTTATCTATTGGTTCTTGTCTGTCACTATAGTTTGCAAACTCGATCTGAGGTAATTTGGTGAAAAGCATTGTTGGTAGAACTTGGCTCAAGAGTTTTTGGAAGGAGCAAGCTGGAATAATGGCCAAGTCGGTTCCGAGGCATGGAACACAGCCCACAGTCAAGGATTAGTGAAGATTGACAACACAGATGGAATGTTACGGTAAGACATAACTTACTTTTTTCTTGTGGAGGGTCGTTAGAGAGACAGTGCAGAGAGTAGTTGTGTTGTAGCTAGTCTGTGGACAGCGTATATGTCTACAAACAATTTTAAATGTATTACTGATGCTGCCATGCCTAAATGTGCACTAAAATAGGAGGACTGTACAGTGTTCTAAAAGAAGAGGGTAAAAGACATCTTGATATGGTTGTTTGTTGTACATGGGGTGAATATCGGTGTCCAAGCACATGTTGAAATTATTGTAGTTGTTTTTTTCTTTCACTTTCCTCACCATCAAGCATCAGTGATGTACACAAAAAGTGTCTGCTTATTTGGGGAAGAGGTGCGGAGGCATCTAGTACATGAAAGCACAAGGTCATCATATGATCACTACTGGGAAATAAAAGTGTTATGACTTTTTTTGGAATAATGTAAATGTTTACCAACCACACGTTGAACTAGCAATATGTTACTGTGTAGTACTTACATTTTTCATTCCTTTCTCAGTGAGAAATTAGCGTGCAGAATGGGTCTGTCATTTTTGGGAACATTCAGTACATTAAAGCAAAGGGTAGTTAAAGTTAATCTGGTTTGTTGGAGGGGCAGTATCTTTCAGAGATCAAAGTTGCCATTTTTATATTCTGCAACAATGCCAGAGTCAGAGGTGGTGTACCTTCTCCAAAGAGGCACAGTCCGCTGGTATAATGTGTGTGTGTTTTGTACCCAAATAAGTTGTAAAGAGTTCTGTTTTTTTTATTAATAGTATCTACCTGAAGGGAACTAAAATATGGCTTTGTACACAAAGCAAACAAAATCCAGCACTGTACAGTGCTTTTATTGTCTAGATTGGCAAGTGTACCTAGTTTTTACCTTGGAGTTGTTTGATTATTTGTACAGCCACAGTCTATCAAAAAGAACCAAAAATATGCACCACAATAATAATCCAATTCCTTAAAGTGCAAAGGATTTGTTGTAAAACACTGCTTATCTCATACAAAACGAAATATTCTTTCTAGCGTCTCGGCAACTTGCCTTTTACAGAGTAAACATTTACCATTCACACTCACAGCTTTATACAAAATGTGACATACCTACTTAATTACATTCTTAATTAAATAAAGAAACATCACTATAAAAAAACTGTAGCTTGTGGAAAACGCAGTATATGTAAATATATAGTAAAGGAATTTGGTAAAATTAATGGGGTCTCATTTCAAATAAATGGGACTTTTAATTGTAAAACTGAAAGAGTTATATATGTTTTAAAATGTTTGTGTAACAAATTTTATGTGGGAGAAACTAAGAGAACATTTTCCTGCAGAATAAAAGAGCATATTCGAGATATATAAAAAATAATAAACAAACAAGCCATATAGCACTGCATTTTAATAAATATCATAATGGTAATCCAGAGGGACTGAAAGTTACAATGCTAGATAGTGTAAAGGAAATGGAATATATGGAGGAACAACATATAAAATGTTTATTAAGGAAAAAAGAAACTTGTTTGATTTTAAACTTTAATACATTGAGCCCTATAGGGCTTAATCATGAATGTACATGGAAAGGTTTGTTGTAAAATAATGTATTTAAAGTATTTAGTATTTTTTATAGTGATGTTTCTTTATTTAAGTAAGAATGTAATTAAGTGGATGTGTCATATGTTGTATAAAGCTGTGTGTGAATGGTAAAAGTTTACTCTGTAAAAGGCAAGTTGCCGAGGCGCTAGAGAGAATATTTCGTTTTGTATGAGATAAGCAGTGTTTTACAATAAATCCTTTGCACTTTAGGGAATTGGATTATTATTGTGGTGCATATTGTTTGATCATTTGTTGGAATGTGTGGTGAAACTAATGTGCATTAAATCATCATTTACCAGGAGGGAAAAACACTTTCTTTTCCACTAGTAAAGGCAACATTTCTGTTACTGCATACAGATTGGTGTACTTATATGTTGTACTTGTTATCATTTTTCCCCTTTTTCATTGTCTGCCAATCTATAGCTTGGGCATGGAGAAGAGGGTGGGTGAGTGCAAGCTGTTAGGAAGTCTAATCAACACACTGTTTTGCATTCATTCATTTAAGTGAATGCAGGTAATGTCAGTATGTGTGGCTGTAACTATAGTAGTAGTATTTTTTTTTTGTTTGTTTACTTATCTCCACTAATAAAATGAAGCAGTTGCGATTGCAACTTATATGTACCTAATCAAGCAGAAAGAATATATCAGAGGTCAGCATGTTTTGGACCGTATGTCATAGTCGTTCTTTTAAAGGGCACAGGGGTGTTGCTGTGGTGAAAAAATGACCCCCACCATGTTCACAAAAAAGAAGGGGCAAAATATGGGATAGAAACAAGGAAAATCAAGATGGTGATGCTGAGCTTATGGGCAAAACTTTGCACGTGGAATGGATCAAGGGAGGGGAATCTGCTCTTCAGCTCCAGTTTGGAAGCAAAATACCTCTGTGGCGTAGATGTATCTGGCTGTAGCTCAGATGACTTGAATTTGATTAGTGGCTTGGGTACTTAATATGCCTGCCTGTCCTAGAGGGGAGGGAACATGAAGAGTGTGTTTTTATTCAGCTCTGTCAGAGAATGCTGCTCAAGATAATGGCTGGACTGAGAAACAGGAGAGGCAGAGTAGATGCGTGCATGCTGTGAGCCTGGGACAGAGTGTGTGCTCATAGCCCACCCTGCAAGATGTGCCATAATCATCATACTTGGTGGAGGCTTGTTAGGGTAAGAAACAACTCCAAGCTGTTCTGCATGATGCAGGCTGCTATATGGGGAGGATGGAAGAGTTGATGTTAGGGTCAACCTTTAGTATGTCTGTCGACCCCAGTCTGAGAGGTTAAGCTTTTTTTCTTGGTCATAGAATTATCTTGCCTTCCCCTGCAGCAAACATACTGAAGTGAGAGCAGCCACAAAGCTAACAAAGAGACAAAAAAGGAAGTAAAATTAAGGAACAAGGTTTCCATTGATTGGCTGACAGAATAGGTTGTTGGCTTTCCTAGAGAGGATGGAAACAGTATAGTTAGTTTTAACTGTTTCCTGCATCTTCAGTGGGGTGCGGCCAGGTGACAGTTTCCATACCAAAGGGTGGCATTAATTCAGTCTGTAAAAAGGTGTTGGGTCATTGCTTAAATATTTATCTGCCTTTCAAGTCATTGGCTACTTGAGAGTGCTTTCAACTGGTGCTGATTTGGAGTGAGCAGTGGCCTGAATCTGTGAGCACTCTTGCTTATTGGTCATTCATGAACATCAGTATGTTGTCACATACTTAGGTTCATAGATTAGTACTAAGCTAACTGCCCTTGTGAGCCATTTTAAGCCTAGCCAATTATCCCTTGTGAGACTCGAACCCTGCACCATGTGTTTGTAAGGGAAACACCTTAACCATTAGGCCACCCTCCTTGGTGATGAGTGAGGGTGGGATGGAATGTGATATCAAGATCTCAAGGATTAGACATAACGCTAGAAGGAGAAATAACAGCTGCTTTATGACACGGTTGGTTTATAAGGCAGAATGTCTCTAAGATAACAGTGATGCATTGTTTTGAAAATAGCATTGTAGTATGCAGCTCGTAAACAGTAGACCTGGATATTGTTTTAAAGACTTGTAAAGGCATCTTGGCTTGTTAGTATTTCCAGCCAGGTTGGAAGGATTGGATTTGATTTTCTGCAGCCCTTTAAGTTATTGTTCCAGCAGTTGATATTAATTTCTTATCTTGTATGCAACACATTTTGCAAGTAATGAAGTTCACAGTTTTGATAACCCTTTGTTGCTAGTCACAGAAGCCTGATTCATTTTACACAGAGTACAGAAATGTTAAGACATTTTCATTGTCAACCTTATTTGCAGGAAGGAAACTGTCTGAGGAAGACGCTCGAGCTACAGAGGCAGCTTTAAACTCTGTTGTGTGCCATACTCCTTTGAATAACCTTGGCTTTTGTCGGAAAGGAAGTACCCTTACTTTTGATGTGGGCTTTCAGATTCTGCGGGCAGGCCTTTTTGAGGTATGTCATAATTTACTACTTTAATATGTTGAGGATTCAGACACAGAGTCTAATGTTGATGGATTAATGAAACTTAGAAAACTGTGGCCAGCAGTCTAATGTAGGATAAGAGTTGTTTGCACTGTAGAAGACCATGAAAAAGTAAATGGTTGAAAGTGGAAATCCTGCTCGGTCTGCAGTGACCTTGCTTTGTTGTTGAACAGCAGGGGCTCATGCAGACTAGCTATCAGGAGGCTAGTTGCAGTCTTGGTGTTGGGTCTGGTTCTGTGATTTATGGCAGTTATGTTTCCACATGCAGAGCCATTGGCTGGTATTCAAGGACAAACACAAACTATGGAAGGGTGTTTCCAAGGAGCTGGTGCCAGTGATCAGCTGTTTTGATGATAATCTTCTGTTTGTGAATGATGGCTTGTCTTCTCTTCACTGGAGTTGATACTTTGGGGACTGCAGATGGGGATATTCCCTGATGGTTGGGGCTACCAAGGAATGGAAGATGGTGATGTGTTGATGTTCATCGTGTTACACTGCTGCAGTCATCACACTTGGGTTATCCTGCCGTCAGACGGTCCCACAGTCGGCCAGAGTTCCAAAGTCTTGGTCCGGCGTCGGTTGCTGTCGCTTCTTCCCTGACATCAGTGCGCCAGGGGTATATAATATGCATCCGATGCCATTTTCTTCAGTCTTTTTTGCTGCGCGGTGCCCGAAACAGAAGCAGTTCGCAAGTGCCGGTCGGCCGACTCCTGAGATTTTCGAAGTCGAATTTCAGATCCGAAGTCTTCAATAAAGCTAAGTATCCCGTTGGGGAAACCTTTTTCGTGCCTCAGACCGATGTCAGAAAAAGTTAATAATTGTATTTCTTGTGGGAAGCAAATACCTCATAAGGACTTCCACTCTTACTGTATTCCATGCCTAGGCTCTGATCACGACGTCACTAGTTGTCGGTTTTGTGCTAGATTTAAATGCACTATAAAAAGGCGTTTTGATTTTGCTTTACACTACTTTGGCCGAAGGTTCAATTATACCATGCCGTCGGATCAACCGACGACCTCAATACCGAAAAAACACAAAGACAAGGATAAAGACAGGCATCCGAGGTCCAAAACTGACGACGAAACCTCTTCTAGGCCAGTCGCCGGTTCTCAGTGAGGCGCTTTCGCAGCCCCTGACACCCGCTACCTCAGAGCCACAGGCCACTTCCGACTCCCACGTGGAGACATCTAGGCCTCTGGAAACTCAAGATATTGGGCCAACGGAAACTAATCCCTCAGATGGGTCCGGAGCCGCTAAGCAGGCATCGGCTTCTGAGGGTGTTTTCAGACTTTCACAACTTACCAGTAAAACAACAGCCAAGACAAAGGTACCATTAAAGACAAAGAAACAAGTTCAGCATTCTCCTGGTCAGTCCTCCATGCCTAAGAAACAGATGCTTAAAATGGCCGAAGAAGACCTCATTACTCTAATCAGGGATTCCAGTCCCCCTCCTGAGAAAAGGCCTAGGCAGGATACAGACTATGACTTCTCTGATCAGGTTTCCATTTCCTCTGATTCCTCTTCAGACCAGGGATACTCTCTCCCCCACTATGAGGATTCTGATGCTGAGGAATCTATCCCTTCAGCCTCTCCTCCTGAGGATTATTCTTTTGGGGAAACTTTAGATACCATGAGGGAGCATTTCCATTGGGAATGTCAGGATTACTCAGAATCCAAGAAAAGGCTCAGGGATTTCCTCTTATTGCCTCAGCCTGTGCTAGATATTGTGGATGATGTGTTCTCTGAATCCAGCTTATCTCCTGACTCTTTGCCCCCTGCTCCAGCCAAGCCAGATAGGTATTATAGAGTCCCTGACTCTCACAAGTTTCTTTACAAAAACCCTTCTGCTGATCCAGAAACTATTTCCCAGGGTCCAAAAGGGGTTAAGGCTTCCATTGCAAAAAATCCAGTACCCTCTGACAGAGATTCCAGAGCTTTGGATAGATGGGGGAAGAAAGTATACACGTCTGCAACTTTAGCAGTAAGAGCTTTAAATTGCCAGTTTCACATGCTTAAGTGCCAACAATATTTAATGGCTCAGTTAAAACAGAAAATGCTTGCAAGCTCAGAAGCTCCTGATTGTAAAGAAATGCAGGATTTATTGCATGCAGTTGAACAGGTGGGAAAACATACTCTGCAATGTGGTTTTGATTCTTTAGAGGCCTCTTGTAGAGCCGCAGTTACAGGTTCTGTTATTCGAAGACATGCTTGGTTAAAAGAAGAGTTTACCTGATCATGTTAAGGCAAAATTATTAGATGCTCCTGTACAGCATGATACCTTGTTTGGTGTTAAGGCAGATGAGGTGTTAAAGAAAATGGAGGATAAAGCCAAATCTATGCAAACAGTCAAGAATTTTTTTGCAGGTACAGCCACCTCGGTTTAGCAGAAATTGGCCAACAAAGACTTGGTCCTTTCCAATATCAGACAGGCCACAGAGAGTCAGATATAGACGCCCAAGAGGTAGATCTCAACCCCAAGGCTCAAACAGACAACGACAGTGGGGCACCTCAACCCCAAAAGGAGGTGAGGACAAGTCACAACCTTACAGGAAACAGTCACAATGACTTTCCTCTGCGTACGCCAAGCACGTCCCTTTTGGAAGCCCCCTTAGGGGAAAAACTAGCACTTTTTTCTCAAAACTGGCAATCACCCAAGACAAATGGGTCCTGAATATTGTGTCTCAAGGTTACAGATTCCACTTTCATACTTTACCAAAGCTAAAAGGAATGCCACACCTGCCACAAAATCAATGGGCAGAGGCACAAAAACAAATTCCAGCCCTCATGGACATGAGAGCTATACAAAAAGTACCACAACAGGAACAAGGACAAGGATTTTACTCAAGACTCTTCCTGGTCCCCAGAAAGGACACAGCCTGGAGGCCCATACTGGACCTTTCAATTCTGAATACTTACCTGGATATTCCGAAATTCAAAATGTTGACATTACAGCATCTTCTACCCATGCTGGGCAAGAACGCTTGGCTTGTTACTCTGGACCTCAAAGAGGCATACCTGCATGCCCCTATTAGACAAAATTGCAGAAGTTACCTCAGATTCAAAGCTGGTACAATGCACTACCAATTCTCTGCACTGCCCTTTGGCTTATCTACTGTGCCCAGAGTCTTCACAAAGTGCCTGGCACCAGTAATTGCATTTTGCAGACAAAAAGGAATTCAAATATATCCATACCTGGATGACTGCCTCATTCAAGCAGAGACAAAGGACATTCTTCTACAGCATCTGGCGTTTGTGAAAAAGTTTCTAATTTGTCTAGGGTACACAGTAAACGAAAAGAAGTCAAAACTAGTGCCCTCACAACAGATTACATTCCTGGGTGCCAGCTTAAATACAACGGCCCAGATGGCTTAGCTCACGCCAGACAAACAAGTTTAACTAACTCAATATTTTCAATTACTGGCAAAAAAGTCCCATCTCCCTGCAAGAAAAATTCTGCAGGCCCTGGGATTCATGGCATCCTGTATACTACTAATACCATATGCCAGACTGCATATGAGGAAATTACAATGGTACCTAAAAAGTGTTTGAACTCAACACTCTCACAGTTTAGAAGCAGTAATTCCAATGATTCCCTGCCTACAACAGGAGTTTCGATGGTGGGCACAGGCATGTCACCTAAACAAGGGTCAGCCTTTTACCCAACCCACAGCCAGGCAAACTCTAACAACAGATGCTTCGGATTACGCCTGGGGAGCACACATGGCAGGAAAATGCATTCAGGGCAAGTGGACCACAGACCAGATGCATCTTCACATCAATCAAAAAGAGATATTGTCTGTTCAAAATGCCCTAACAGCTTTCAAGGACCTTTTACATCCAGGACAACTATTACTAAAGACAGACAACACCACATTAATGTGGTACATAAACAAGCAAGGGGGCACTCATTCTTATCCCTTATGCAGGCAAGCCATGACCTTGTGGAACACAGCTCTAACGTACCAAGTTCACCTGCAAGCACAATTCCTGCCAGGAAAGAAAAATACTCTGGCAGACGACCTAAGCAGAAATATCATGGACCCTCATGAATGGAAATTGAATCCACAAATCTTCAACATGATAACACAAAAATGGAAATGCCCAGACATAGATCTTTTTGCCTCCCCACTGAATTGCCAACTACAAAAATTCTGCACAAGGACTTATCACAAACAAGCATGGAAAGTGGATGCTCTTCTGTTCATCTGGAAAAACCTAAAAGTCTATGCCTTCCCACCACTGCTTCACCTTTCAAAGGTACTCCTAAAAGCCAGACAAGAAAAACCACAGATGATCCTGATTGCTCCAGACTGGCCACGTCAGCACTGGTACCCTATCTTAAGGAACTTGGCTCAGGGCCCACCATGGATTTTGCCCCAAATTCCACACCTTCTCTCTCAACAAAACAATCAGATCCTGCACAGTCATCTCAAAACCCTAAACCTGGCTGCATGGCAGATACTTTAGCCAAACAGGCAACACCTCTCTCTAAAGCTGTATGGATGTCATTTTGGAGGCCAGCAGGCCTAGCACCAGGAAAGCTTACTCAGAAAAATGGAAGAGATTCTGCGCCTGGAACCAGGCTCACAGCCTTGACCCTCTTGTTCCAAAAATTCCTCAGATTTTACAATACTTAACTGAGATTCTGGACAGAGGCCTATCCTTTTCATCAATTAAGATCCACGCCTCTGCCATTTCTGCACATTACAACACGGATCCTCCTTTATTCTCTCATCCCTTGCTAAAGCAGTACCTCATAGGGGCTAAAAACATAAGACCGCCCCGGAGAGCACAAACACCAACTTGGGACCTCAATTTCGTTTTAGAAAAACTGACCCTACCACCTTTTGAGCCAGCAAGTACAGCCAATCTAAAATTTTTATCATGGAAAACAACTCTGCTCCTGGCAGTAACTTCAGCATGATGAGTCTCAGAGCTACAGGCATTAATGGCAGTGGAACCTTTTATAATTTTTCATCAGGACAGGGTATCTTTCAGGACAATCCCTACCTTCATGCCAAAGGTGGTATCTAGTGTGGCTCTTAACCAAAGCATCCATTTGCCAACTTTTTATCCAAACCCCCAAAATAAAGGGGAGAAACTTCTGCATTCTTTGGACATACACAGACAGCTATGCTTCTACTTGGACAAAACAAAAGCTTTCAGGAAAACTGAACAACTGTTTGTAGCATATGCTGCAGAATCACAAGGCAAGGCTATCTCAAAGCAGACTATATCCAAATGGATAGGACACTGTATCCAGTACTGCTACACACAGCATGGAAAATCAGTCCCTAATAACATTAGGCCTCATTCCACCAGGGCAACAGCCACTTCAACCGCCTTTCTCAGAGGAGTACCTACCAAGGAAATTTTGGAGGCTGCAACTTGGAGTTCAGTGCACACCTTCACCAAGCATTATCACCTGCCTCTTTACTCTAAATCCAGAGCAGGATTTGCCACTGCAGTTCTGCAGGGCCTCATAGCCAATCCTAACTCTTTATAGACCAGCCACCCAACCTTAGCTTTGGGATTCAACCCAAGTGTGATGACTGCAGCAGTGTAACACGATGAATATAGTACAGTTTTGTACCTACCATAAATGTAGATGTTCGAGTGTTCACACTGCTGCAGTCCAGGTTACCCTCCCTCCATCCTCTCTGAACTAGCTGGACTTATCTATACCTTTCTATCCTATACAACCTTTGGGGTGTATTTGCTGGTATCTGAAGGTATTGTTTTTATTTTATATGTATATTTTTGATTAGCAATATGTATTGCCTACCTACTTGGGGGCACCTGACATCTGGGGCAAGAAACACTGAAGAAAATGGCATCGGATGCATATTATATACCCCTGGCGCACTGACGTCGGGGAAGAAGCGACAGCAACCGACGCCAAACCAAGACTTTGGAATTGTGGCCGACTGCGGGACTGCCTGACGGCAGGATAACCCAAGTGTGATGACTGCAGCAGTGTGAACACTTGAACATCTACATTTATGGTAGGTACCAAACTGTACTATATCTTATACATGCATCTTTGTTGGGAGTGCATCACTAATACTTGTTCATGATTGACAGAGACTTGTCAATGTGAAAAGGAGGGCAGATGCATAAAACAGCAGAACAAGTCATTCTTGACTGGTCATATCAGTGTCTTTGTTGGTTCATAGGAGATTACTAGGCTAATGGCTCAAGAGCCGTTACAACCTAGCCAGTTTACCCAAATTTTACCCAATTTTCTATCTCTAGGGGAAAGATAACAAGGGACAGCAAGCGGGGTTTTGACCATTTTTAGACAGACTGCTTCTGTCCATAAGGGACATGGGTGCCACTCCAGGAGTGAATTTGCGATTTCCCATCCATTGGTCAAGATTGCACTTGAAGATGATGAGAGAAGGGCTCTGCTTCACGTAAATAAGAAACAGGTGAGTAAGAGAGAGACCTACTGATCCAAGGTTTCTGTGCTTTTTGGGGTCACAGGGGAGACTTCAGGTGCTATTCTTACTAATAAGGGAAGTATGGTAAAGAAATGAGAGAATCCCCCTACTCTTTTTATAAGGTCTTTTATATGCGTTTTAGCTGCTACCAGCCCAGGCAGTTGGGACAACTGTTTAACATCTGTTCTGAAGAATGGCACCTTAAAAGACTGTAATACACAAGTTGTACTGCATTAGAGTCACCATCAGAAAAAATGAACCCAAGCACCTGGTGTGGTACTAGAGCCCACAGCCTTCTGCCCTTTACAGCTTCAAAAGTAAGTGTACTACTTGTGGTTGTGAAAATTGTAGAATTTACTGGTGTTTCACTATACGTTGGCTGCTAGTTTTCAAGGCTGAATATCATTTCTTTCTTAATATTGTTACGTTCTAACTTAGATACCACTCATTTTGGCTTTACGACTTCATTAGTTTAATCAGTAGAATGCTTAGACAGATTGAGTTAGTAAGTGAGTTTGAGGAGCAAAGGTTATGGGTTTTGATATGCCATATCTAATGCTGCTATTTTTATTATTATTTTTTTTTACACCTGTTTGATAAAAATAGGAGTGCCTATTTAACAAAAGAGAGGTGCATAAAGTGAATAGGTATGGAGGAGAGCAGCCAGCATCTGCGACTCAGCCAGTTTTTTTTTTTTTTTTTTTTTTAAGAATGGGTTATTCGTTTTTGATTTTCTTTGTATGGGTCACTGTTGCAGTACTGTATGTTATATATGATATTGTCCACTGGCTTGACATCTTGCCAACAGACACAACTTTTACATCTGTGCTTACGCAAGGATGCAGGTGATAACCTTCTCGCACAGACACATATGCCTGCTTCCTGAATAAAGGGGGACATCAAAGCATAGCATCCTTTCTTCCCTTGCCACAAGCTTGTATGTTTCTTAGTGTGTAACTTTGTAGTCAGTCATTTAAATCTGCAGACCCAGAGCTCTTTTTGAGATTCTTCAAAAGATAAATTCCCATCTGGGAAAGTTCTTCTATTTTTAAGTTTGTATATTTATACTAGGTAATTATTCCAGTGGACCATTAGTAGCTAAGGCAGCACAATTTCCACTACTTACTTCCCCTATCTGTAAGGGTCTGAGAGGACATTTTACAGGTGGATTTATGGATATTAGTCCATTCATTACAGTTGGCTTTAAAGAGAGGCATGGAGCTACTTTAACATCGAGTGGAAGTTTTTTTTTCACAGGTAGGGTATCCTTTGTGAGACGTACTACTGCTACCGACAGTTCTGTTTATATTGCAGTCATGATTCAGGTCCTTAGTGTAAGAAGTGGTGTTTCATTGTTTTTGATTATGTAAAAGGTTCAGCAGGATAGGGTAGTTTATTGCCGTGTAAGCCAAACAAAAGTCATCGTGCAGGAGTGTGTAAGAGACCAGAGTATAATGCTGTTCTCTAAAATTGCCACCACTGTATCCATCGTTTACAAACCATCATTTTTTTAAATAGCTGTTGAGGTTAATTTTGTACTCTTTCTGTCTGTTGTCAGTAAGGAATTTCTTCCCAAATTTGTTATCTTTAAAAGCAGAATCAAGCTGCCATTGATTTTTTCTTTTTGAGGTGTGCTGTCTGGGGGGACCTATTGTGACTACACAGCGTCTGATAGCTGCCAGTCCCAACTAAATTCCTTGGCCCAAAACTTAGCTTATTTCCCTAATGATGGGTCCTAATTTTTACATATATGAGGATGTCCAGTTAGCGAATCTTCCCTCTGTTTGGTTCTTGAACTAAAACACTTGATGTCTTAAGGTGAGTTGCTGGGATGCCAAGTGTTTTATGAAAAGGCTGCATTTTAGATAGCAGCTGACTAGCTGTTTCAAGTAGTGGCATTTGCTTAATGCATTTTCAACCCTGACTTTAAATTATGAATGTTCCATTTTCATACTTCATGGGGATGAGCTTGGTTCTGCCGCTTACTTTTGACCATTAAACTCTGCATGAACTTTGTGGGCCCATGCGGCTTGGAAGGAGTAAACATCAGTGTGTTTGTATCACTTGTGGAGTAAAGAAATAAATGTCTGACTCCTGCTGTTGTTCTTTGAGAGGAGGATGACCAAAAGCAATGGTATCTAGATCTAAAATGTAGAGGACAGGCATTGCTTGTTCACACCCTTCTGAGTTCCGGTGTAGTATGCATTTCTGCAGCAAGGAGAAATTTATATTATGAAGGAGCTGGTTACTGTTGGGTACATCCCTAACTAACCTTGGTTTTCCTTTATATTTTACAGTGTTGTGTGCTATAGATTTTGCTGGTCATTTGCCATTTAAGAGATGAGATTCCTGAGGCTGTACTAGAAGTAAGCTCGGTCTAAAGACTAAGCAGGGGTGGTGATTAGTGTTGTACAGTAACAGTAGCAGCAGGATTTGAGGGGACAGTTAAAGTCACAGTCACAGTTTTAGTGCATATGAATGATTTATCTAATGCTTCTTCCTCCAGCTAAGTCAGCATATGAAACTGAAGTTACAGTTCACAGCTAGCGTCTCCAATCCACCACCTGATGCACGTCCCATCTCTCGGAAGAACAGTCCAAGTAGTCCAGCAGTTCGGGATCTGGTGGAGAGGCATCAGGCCAGTTTGGGGCGTTCACAGTCCTTTTCTCACCAGCAGCCTTCTCGCAGCCATCTTATGAGGTAAGCATTTGTTACCTTTCTTCTTTTCAAAAGTCATTATTCCCCTTAATGAGTACTGTAGAACTAGTGACACTAGCAGAAAACAACACAATGTTTATATAGTTTGACTTTTCTTCCAAATTCCCAAGCAGCCTCTGTGAAATCAAGATCACCAGGATATGACATTACCTTTTGCCTCAGATTCCTTCTCAAGTGCTGTTTTCTTTTGCTGCAGGTTTTACTAAAAGCTCTCCATACCTGTACTACTGTAGTGTGATTAGGATTCATTTAAACATGAAATTAATTGTGATGTTTTCTGCAGCTTGATTGCAAGACAAACCAGAGGCCTTTGTTTTGAAATCACAGATATCTCTTGTGCCAGCTTAAGTTTGTCCGTATGCATTTCCCCAGCTTGTTCTGGTCTGCTGTGCAGTGGTCCACCATTCCCTGCCTAAACCTGTATCTTTCCCAGTTGAAGTGGTTCATTTGTAAGATCTTTTCATTATATCCATTCCTCATCGGTTAGTGCTTTCCCAGTACTGAAGATTAGACCATAATCTTGGGCAAACATGAAAGTGAACTTGTCTTTCCTGCAAGTCTTATTATTCATTGTATTTGTTGTTTGATAACTGGCATGGTGGACTGATACATAATGCATGCATTTCAGCCACGACCTGAGCCAGATGCAGTAAGCAACATCACATATAATCTTGGATGGTGAATAAGACTAGCAGCACAGTCTGTTGCAGGTAATACGCAGGTATTAAGGACTGAAAGGCCTGCTGAACAGGAAATGCAACTGATGACATGCGTATCTCAGACAGCTAAGTAATGAACATACAGTGTAGACAAGATTATGTCTAGAATGGGGCTGCTTCTGTTGGTAAGAGGGATAAAGCCCTAACTTCAGTCTGGGCTAGCAGCTCTGGCAACTGATGGAATGGGAGGTAGGGATAGCTGTACCCATCCTGGGTGGGAAGGTGCTCGTTGATGCTGCTCCCCATTTGGCAGTGTGCTCCAAAGAGGAGAGTTGCACATGGACACAGATGACAACTATGGGGTGGGTGTGGGGAAGGAGAAGCGACTCAGGCATATAAAAAAAAGAAAAACAAAAAGAACCCTGATTGAAGTACAAAGAGCAGTACCAGAGTAGTCCAGTGGTAGGTGGATGGCTGTTAGACCCAGCATGGATGTGGGGTTGTTTGAGGGGACCAGAAACAAAAATTGTCTAGAATTATATATACATAACTGAGTATATTTTAATGCATGGTATAATATGAATGAGCAGTACTGGGCATAGAAAGTACACAGTATAAGCCATAGAATGTGTCTGTTTGCCTGAAAGCAAGAGCTCTAACTGCCAAGCATCACTGAGTGCACTGTACAGCCTGTTGTGATGTGACTGATTAATTCTGCAGACAAAAAACAGATTGTCTCATACTAAAGCCTTGTACTTAAACAGATGCCTTTCTGATTCTTTTACTAAGGTACCAGTATTTATAGGTTGGGTCAATCTGATCTTTTGCAAAATGCATCAAACAAAAGCATGTGCCCTGAGGTTTAAGAATCTTTAAAGTGTCTTACAGGTATTGACAATCAAGGTGAGTTTTTTATCAGTTGGTTGCTCATGTTAATAAGACCGGTCTTGACTGACTGAAATTTTAATATGGCACAGTGACTCTAAATGTTATTTCCAGAAAGAAATAGAAGTTTGCAAAAAAAAATAAAAAATACTGGCTAATGCCCTGTCTTTGGCAATTACTAAATCTGAATTTGATTTGGGTCAGGATAGAACCCAAACAAAGTCACTTTATATAAAAGAAAAATAATAAAAAAAATCATAACATAATGATCAGAAATGGGGGACCAGAGTAACTTACATTTACTTTTTGAAGTCTTCATGTAAAAACAATTAAGAGCTAGACCCTGGATTGTCCTGTCAGGTTCTTCCTTCTGAGACTTTTTTTTTTTTTTTTTTTTTTTTTTTTTAGAACAGAGGGAAGATCCACACCCACCAGCTCTCTTATGTCACTCAGAGAGGCTAAAGGAGAAGACAGAGAGCAGGTTTCAACAGGGTCCTTATCTGAGTGAGAACAGTGGTACGAAGCGAATGAGAACACATCCAAGTATTCCCAAGCAAAGGGAGGGGGAGAGGAGGAAAATCTAGGAAGAGCTTGGTGGACTCGGTCTTGGTAATGCTAACAGCATTAAACTGTTCAACTTAAGTAATGTCGAACTAAACAAGAATTAGTATTCAAAACAACCACACCAAAAAATAATAAAATCAAATCCTTTATTAGCTCAATAAGCTCTTTCGTCTCAATAAGACTTCTTCAGACTGAGTCACACATTTCAAACCCAACAATTTAAATGATAAAATCATTACATAATTAGAATACTCAACCCATCAACAAGCTCAGTGCCTTAATCTCCTTCTCTTAAGGAGCACTTTAAAATTTTCTTTATTATTAAGACCTACAGGATGACTGGCATGTAATCTCAACTGCCAGCAATATTCACACCAGTCCAAGTTTTCCTCTGCATCAAAGCTATTGTTAAAATCAGATATTTGTTGCAAAACCAAAAACTTAGAAATACCTTTACATGCTTACCCCATGCATTATTTAAATCTTTTTTCTCCACAGTGGAAATATGCTCCTGAATTCTAAGAGACAATTCCCTTTTAGTCCACCCTACATAATAAATGGGGCACAGAGAGCAGACTGATAAACTATAAATTTGGACTTACAAGTAAAAAAAAACTTTTGCTAATATTCACCTCATTAATAATTAACTGTTCAGTACTAGTATTAATATAAGCACATGATTTACAATCGTAACATTTGAAAGTTCCCTTTTGATTAGGACTAAGACTAACACTTTTAAAATTTAACCTAGACTGAAAGATGTTCTTAAAACTTCTACCTCTTTTAGAAACAAAATTAGGGGCATCCCCTATCATACATTAATCTCAGGGAAATAATTTAACATATTCCAATTGTTGGTAATATCGTTTATCGGTTCAGCATCAACCAAATACTGTAACAACATACCCATATTGTTTTTTTTTATTTTTATCTTTATTTCTAATAATATTATTCACCCAATCAGTACACACTTGATTTTTTTTTATCAGTGGTGATTGTGATCTTATAGTATATGTCCTTTACATGTTCAAAATCCTAAACTGTGGTATACTTTTGGTATTCCTAAAATACACACAAGGATTTGCACAATCCCATATTATGCCAAACTGTAGTCACCCACTGTGTAAAGACAGAACTAGCAGCATTACTGTTTTTTTCAGATTTCAAGTTGCAGTGATTTCTAGTATCCATTCCTTCATACACTAAAAATTAATGCCATTTTTTTTCAGAAGTTAAGTATCGGCAAAGATGGGCAAAAGAATACCTTTTTAACTGTGGACACAGTATCTTTATATACTTTCATTCCTACTGTCCAATAGGTTAATATTGTCAGAGCTTTTTTTTATTTAAAATAAGGATATTGCACAAAAGAGCTGAACTTTGTATGGTCCTTAATGGAGTCATTTGTAAAAATAACTTTTTCACTTGAGAATAAGGTGTACCATTAGATAAAAGGAGATGCTATGGGTACTGTGACTACACTGGCACATATTAATTTAGTTTTAGCTGAAGGGAGGACTTTATTTTTGTACATATGTGAACAATTTGAAGCTGTCATTTTTTATTCTTGTTTTATTGAAGACTTTTTTTTATCTGGGCAGGTTTAGAAATGGATTTTAAAGTGTCTTTGAGATGTTAACTTATAGTAATAATTTCCATTCTTTCACCTTCAAGGTCATAAGGGAAACGGTTATTTAGTTAAATATGGAAGTGAAATTGGTCAACTAGAAAACTACCTTTATTTCAAACTTTCCTCAAAAAGAGATTTTTGCTAACTCTTATTTACACTTAAAGAGCAGCAATTAACTTCATGTTAAGAAAAACGTGACAAAGGGGCAGTTCATGGGTTCATACTTGCCCAATGAACACCAGGGTTTTTAGAAGCCTAGCCATGCAACCCAGCCCAGTTTTGTCCCAGAGTTCCTTGTATGCCTATAAGGTCGGGTATCTTAGTAAAGAAGTAGCTAAGGGTTGTGTGTGGGGGAGGTATGTTATTTGGGAATTAATTTTCTTACTGTCAGCCTCTGACCATCAGAGACGTGGGGGCCAGGCCCTTGATGAATTTGCTATTTCCCATCCATTGATCAAGGTTCCTTTTGAACAGGGTCAGGGATGACCTCTGCTTCATGAGACACATATCGGCCTTTTCAGCAGGTTCTGTTTGTGTTGTAAAGTTCAGATCCTTGGAGCTAGTGTTTTTGGTGGTGGTGGTTGTCTTATGGATGTGCAAGAGATCCATCAGAGCTGGATCCAAGGACTCCTTATATGCTAGGCATAGATCACCTGTCAATACCCTGTAGCAGACTGACTGCAGAGACAGGATTTTCAGGCGATCTGTGTAGGATAAGGTATTTATACCCTGGATTCTCCTGATTAGGAAACTTTGAGGGCATTCCAGCTGTTACAAGTGCCTGGCTGGGTACATACCAAAGGGGGTATTGTACTTGGTGTTGGGTCTGATAAAGGCTGAGTAAAATGGTACTGTTACTTCCTTGGACCTAGATGCCACCTGCCTTGTTTATATGTTGGGAGACAGAGCTTATCTAAACAATCCTGTCTTGGTTTGTGATTTACTTTGGAGTTGTCTGGCAAGAGAAGTTTTATTTGAATTTATATTTTATTTCTTACTACTGTTTTTCACTGTTTGTATGAAGGAAGAGATGGCTTGTAGACAAGATTTACTTTCATTTATATTTTGTTGCTTCACCTTTAATTTTCACTGTTTGGTGATACAAAGGGATATATTTTAGAGAGGCAAACTCTAGGCAACCGAAGTGACCTAGTCTGCTATAAAGTCACACATACTGCAGAGAGGACAATCCAGAGCTTATTTAAACAATCCTGTCTTGGTTTGTGATTTATTGATCTTTACTATTAAAAAGCGGTGTGACTGTGGACAATAGTGAGCAGATGCACTGCACTCATAAAGAAATTTCAGTTTTTGTCTGACTTTCAGAACTTGGATGGGCAGAGCAACAACTTTACTGTACTTATCTTAGTTGTATATTGTTTGCGTGATTTTTCTCACAGAAGTTGATTTAAGTTCTCTTTGAATGCTGCGGTAACTGATTTTAATTATTTTTTTTATAATTTTTAATTCATTTGAAGCTTTCTTAAACAAGTGTGCCATTAATGGTTTGCTAAATCACAAATATATTGTATAGTGTAATAAATGCTATGTGTATTTAAAGGTAACACCTGATAACGCTGATAATCTGTGTTCCTCATGTCAAAAGTTGGATGAATTGCTTACCATTATTATTATTAGTAAGTCTAGACTTACTGATGATGATTGCACTTGTGCAATTGGCATGGCTTGGAGACCTGTTATTACATATGTTAATGACTGGACTGATGAGATAAATAATATTAGACAAACAGCAAACAGAACACGTTTAGGAAAGAATGTGTCTGTGGTCTGTAAAGATCACTGAACCCCTATGAAATAAGACAATGCCCCTGCCACTCTGAAATTCTGGATATAAATATTCAGCAGTCTAAGAGTTCAGAGTGTTTAGAAAGAAAGAAAGAAAGAGAGGAGGAAGTTCACAGCAAGTAACAAGGAAGAAAAAGAGACTGACCAATGACTATAAAGTAAAGAAAATACATACTAAAAAGTGCATTGCTTTGTTATGTAACACACAGATTACAGGAAGTAACATTCTTCTGTCAGAAAACCTTCAGTCTACAGAAAAAGGCAGCTTGTTTAAAAAAAAGAAGGTAGAAAAAAGAGGCAAGGAGCAAGTGAAAAGGAAGAAATCAAAACTGAACAAGAAATAAGGGGATAAAGATAGATGTTGACAACATGGCTGAAGCTGTGGATGTACAAAGCCAGCTGAATTGTATGCTTGCCAATATAATACGTAATGAAAGCAGTGGGATTAATAAGACTAATGGTGGTGAATATCATTCCTTTGTAACAATTGCTTGAGCAGATATTACTGAATTAGAAGTTGACGATTCTTCAGAGCTGATCAGAACAGATATTCTTGTAACTGGAGATTCAATTATTAGAGGAACTGATACTTCCATCTGCAGAGAAGATAATAAGCATTTAATAGTGTTATGTTGCCAGGAGCAAAAATAGAAGATGTGAGGCAAGCCTTAGAATGTCTTAATGTAAGGAAGTATGGATCTATTTTTATTCATGTTGGTACAAATGATCTCATCCCCGAGAACTCTCTGACTGTTAATAGGGAACCTGCAGTCCTTTTAGTAGCATATACTGCTGTTAAGGACGTATTTTTCACAAATCACATGTAGAAAGGAGAGTCAGGTCACCATGAATGAAAAGATTTTTTTGGGTAAATACCTACATGAAATACAAAAGTCCCGTTTTAAAAAATGGAACATCCGAGCCTAATTTTCGACACATATGTGTTCAGACAGGATGGTGTGCATTTGTCAGGGCTAGGGAAGAGAATTTTTGCAACACATATTTTGCAGTATTTAACAAACACAAAGCAGGATTTTGCCAGGTCGAAAATTTAACAGTTTACAGATAACATTTGATGCATCTCTGATTGTTGTTAATGCTAGGAGCATTAACAATAAAGTTTTATTACTGGAAAATTTGCTGTGTTCCACAAGATTTATGTTATTATTGTTTGTGAAACATGGTTAAAGAAGAATGACTGGAAACCAGTCATGTCAGGGTATAAATTTTTTACTCTAACAGTCTAATAAAAAAAAAAAAAATGGGCGACCATGGTGGTGTAGTGGTAGCATTGTCGCCTCACAGCAAGAGGTTCTCCAGTTCGATCCTCGGCTGGGGTGCCTTCTGTGCGGAGTCTTCATGTCCTCCCTGTGGTCACATGGGTTTCCTCCGGGTGCTCCGGTTTCCTCCCACATCCCAAAGACATGGATTGGACACTCCAAATTGGCCCTAGGTGTGAGTGTGTATGTGCCTTCACTGGAAGGTTGGGCGCCGGGCTGGCAACTCGACACCGTAAAACGCCACTGCCAATCATGAGTGGACAGGTGATCCGCTGTGGTGATCCCTAACTGGGAAAAGCCGAAAGAAGAAGAAGAAGACAGTCTAATAAAAATCATGTGGAGGTATTATGATGGGGATTAAAGAAAATTATGAGACCTGTGATTATTACATGTTCAATGATAACACCAATACTATAGATTGTTTAACTGGGACAATAAAGACAACCCTGGAATATATAACAATTGTTGGGGGGTGTGGACCACCAAAGTCAAGTGCAGATGACCTGGAGGAATTCATACATTTATTACATGAAAAACAGGAGGGAAAAATAACATTAGCTGGGGACTGAAATGTACCAGAAATAGACTGGAATAATGTTGATTCAACAACATTAGTAAGGAAGTTATTCACAATGCATGTTCATGAGCAGCAGTTGCTTCAGATTGTAACAAAAAAAAAAAAGCTACCAGGGAAAGGAACATACTGGGCACTGGTTGTGTTCCTAAAGAAATTACTGTTAGTTCTTGTCAGGTTTTACCACTGTTAATGTGCAGTGACCATGGGGTTATAAAGGTTAATTTGTTGCTAGATAATTCTGCCTAACTAAAATCTAAACCAATGCACAGACAATTAATTACAGATTATATGGAAGCAAAACAGTCACTATGTAAAACTAACTGGAGTGAGATGGAAAAACTGCAGAAGGAATGTGGAAGTTTTGAAAGTGAAATTGTTTGATTTCAAAAAAATCAAAAAATGTTTAACATCAGGATCCAAGCATACAATGTCGAGGGATATATTTCCATAAGATCAAGATACCTGATTAAGGTGAGAGACAAAAAAAATATATATATGAAATGGAAAAAAGGTCAAACTACAACTTTGAAAACTGAAGTAAGCTGGAGAAACAAAGCATAGTGAGACAAGTTCAAGAAAAATTTGAAGAAAATTTTTATAAAGATCTTGAGCATAATAGGAAACCATTTTATAGCTACGTAAGATGTGGAAGCTGTAAAGACATACAAATTGATAAACTTTGTGTAAATTCTAAAATTTATTCTCAGACACAACAGATTATAGAAATATTTACAAAATCTTATGCAAAACAGTTTGGCTACACAAAATGGGTGATAAGTTCTAGTGATGTCTGGGTGACCTCAGATACTGGAATCAAAATCGATTATACTGAAAAAGAACTATGCAAACTAGATCCAAACAAAGCACTGGTAGGAGACCGAATAAATAATAAGTTGTTGTGCCTTTCGGCTTTTCCCGGTTAGGGGTCGCCACAGCGGAACTCCGGTCCGCTAATGATTGGTAGTTGATTTTTACATAACCAATATATATGAAATGAATCATGCATATGTATATAATGATTATGAATATTCATGAGCCCCAGTTGAATGTTTGATTTATCTATTTAAAATGGTTGGTAAAGACACTATTGGTTGATTGTTTTTAATTCTAAATATATAAGAAGCAGTTGGTATTAATTAATGTATATCTGATGAAGTCCGAATGTTGAGGACGAAAATGCGTGTTTTGTTTTTAAAAAGCGTTAATGTACTTTGTGTATTTCTGTTTAATAAATCAAGTTGGATTATAGCCTTTTGTTCTCTCGTTTTAGCCCATTGCACTCTTTTTGGACTTACTAGTTGATTTTTACATGCTGAGTTACCAGCCCTGACACGCAACCTTCAGCGAAGGTACGCCCATTCACGCATGGCTCCACGCAGAAGACGCTCTAGCTGAGAATCGAGCCGGACAGCGTCTTACTGTGAGGTGACAACGCTACCGCAGCACCACCACCGCGGAACGAATAAATAATAAGAGTAATAGTAATAATAAATAATAATAATAAGGCTTCAAAAGGAACCTTGACGATTGGATGGGAGATGGGAAATTCACCCCGGGGATCATGTCAGTCACCCTGCTAGACAGGGGTCCAGGGAGGTATATATTGTGGGAAGAAATATCCAGGGAATTGTTGTGGCTAGGCTTGTATAGCAATTTGTATAGGCCCTAGGGCTGATAGCCTAGTACCAGCCTATGAACCTATAATGACCTTAGAATACCTCAGCAAAAACTTATAGTACCATTATATCTATTACTAGGCCATATAAATATGGGGAGATTCCTCAAGATAGAAGACATGCACTTATTCAAACTTTCTTTATGGGAAAGGGGAGTAGGACAAACCCAGAATCTTATAGAACCTTAAGTCTAATTTAATGTTGTGGAAAAATAACGGAGAAGGTAATATTGGATAAGTTATTGTCAGAACTGGAAAGGTTGGGACTTGGTGCATCAGCATGCATATGTTGAAAATAGATTTATTACCACCTATAACATGATGCTCTATAAACCTATAACAACAGCTATGAATAGGTAAGGATCATCTCTTGATAAGATGGATAGCTGCATGGCTTACAAATAGGACATGACAAGTGTCATACAACAATTGCTTAGGTGACATTTTTGGTTACAGTCAGGGTGTCCCATGGGACTCTGTCCTAGGCCCTTACTTGTTTAGATTGTATCATTCAGACCTATGTTTTTCATCTGAGGTGTTCTACAGTTTGTAGACAGATCACCTGAAATTGGGTAAACAGATTACACGTGTTACAGATAAGGCACGTCTGAAAAAGAACTTGACTAAATTGACAATTTGGGCACAGGAGAATAATATGCTGATAAATGCATCAAAATCTAAGCATATGAGATTTGGGAGTTATAAATTGAAAGGTGAATATTTAATATAGTACACAGTGATTGAAATTGTAGACTCTTTTAAGGACCTGGGTATATGAGTAGATCAGCTTTGAATTTTTCTAATCATATCACCCAAGTGGTTAATGATAGTTGTAAAAATAATAGGTTGTATAAAAAGATTTATAAAGTCTAGGAAATCAGAAATGAAGAAGCCATTGTTTGTTTAAATTACATTAGAATAACAAGATGGAAACATTATAAGAAAAAAGTATACAAGCATGAGTAAAATGGAAAGAGTGCAGAGGAAATATACCAAGTGCATCATGGATGTGAAAATTTAAGTTATTATGAAAGACTAAAATATCTGAATTTTATAGTATATCTTCTAGATATTTAAAATGAGATCTTATTCAGGTATTTAGGGCATATAGTGACAACTGTCTCTGGGAATAGTTGGGGTTATCAAAAAAAAAGTAGCAGAAAATCATCAGACAACCTGTGTAGAAGATTCTATAGGAATGAGAAGTGTACTAATTGGTTCTCTGAAAGAGCAGCTGATGCATGAAACAAACTATCAAACTCCATTAAAACAAGCACTAGTTTAGATATTTTTAAGAACACCCTGTACTCTTATTATGGGAACAACTGATCTGAAGTTGTTTTTATTTGTTTTTCAACCTGTGGGACTCAGATCCGGCATGGATCCGACTCGGCTTTATACTATAGCATCGGATTCAACATCCAAGCTCCTCCCCTACCCATAAAGCCCCACTCTCCCTCCTCCCTTCAGGTCTCGTTTGCCACTCGTACCCAACAGCACAGGTTGCAGTACTCTAAGCTCCTCAACAGGTTTTTGGGTATCTGTAAGTTAATTTCTTGATTTTTTTTTCATCATTTTCTTCTTCTTCCTACCCTGTTTTCTCCTACCTTTCCTATCCCCGAGTTGGGTGTTCCAGTTAACAAATAAAAAAAAGTTTTCTGCTACCTCTGTCTCTCTCTGTCTCTCTCTTCCTTTATTTCTCCTTTTTTGAGAGTGTGTGAGTGTGGTTGTGTGTGTGTCTCTTTCTCTCTCTCTTTCTTCCTTTTTTTCTCCTTTATTGAGAGAGTGAGAGAGTGTGAGAGTGTGTGAGGGAGTGTGTGGGAGTGTTTGTGTGAGTGTGGTTGTGTGTGCACGTGCGCAATTGGGTTTTCTTTTTCTTCTTGTCACCATGGCCAAGACTCCAAAGCCAGGATTCAAGAAATGTAAGGAGTGTGGGTATAAGATTCCTCCAGCTGATGCCCACCCCTGTGCATGGTGTGTTTGGGAGTTTCCCATTTAGATTCCTTCTGCTTGATATGTGCAGGCTTCACCCTCTGTGCACTTATCAACAGGAGGAATAAGCTTATTTTGAAGGGCCTACTTCCTCCTCCAGCAGAGGCTTTTTCTTCCTGTGCCCCAGGTTCTGGGACTCAAACTCCTACTAAGAAGTCCAGGGATGGAGAAAGGGTCTGACACAAGGAGAGGAATCAGCTGAGGAAGGGATCACCTGACCTTCCTCAGCAGAGCTACCCTCTAAATCTAGGCCCAAGCTAGCCTGGGGTTCTTCTTGGCTCTGCTCTTGTCACTTTTCCCTGGAGCTGGAGAGCTTGAGGGCTAGGCTGCTAGCTCTGCCTCCCCTCAGCGTTATTCCCAGCCGGGGTCGGTGGCTTCTTCTGTCCAATCCACTTGGAGCCTGTCTGAAGCAGAGGTGGACAGGATGATGTTGAAGGTTCTTTGGGCCCAGATCCAGCTGGGAGTCTTGCCTGCTCTGTCTCCCTTGTGAGCCATGATCATGCAGTCTGATTTCCTCCTAATATCTCTTGTGGTTTGAGTGTTTGGATCAGAGGTTTGTGGATGTTGAGACATCAGCGCCGATGGTCCCTTGTATCTCGACGTCAATAGTTACCTTGAGTTGTTCAGCTCTGATGTCGTCGGAGCAGACTGACTGTCGGAGCTGTAGCTTTGGCATCTGCTCCGGGGGCTGGGGTCGACTGCAAGGCTGTTGGAGTTGTCACTTCCCCTTGGGGCTTTGGCACTGGGAAGCTCGGCTCCGACTCCCCCCCTCGGACCTGGGGGCAGCAGCCCGGCAGGCTCCGCTGATTTTTTTTGGCTCCGGTGGGTCTGCCTTTTGAGTCTGTTCGCCTTCAGTGTTCGAGGTGGTGGAGAGGGTCCTCTCTGCTTTTTCGAGAACCTTGACAATTTTATCCTCTGATTCTGCCCTGGCTCCTCCTGTTTCTGGGCTGGAGTCTTCTGTCCTGCCCCTCAGGGACAGCCTGTTTACTAGACCATCCCAGGAGGTTCCTCTTCAGGAATACCCCAGAGCTTCCAAATCCTCCCTGGAACCCCCCCCCCCCCACCCGGAGGCTTCTCGTAAGCATATGTGCAAGAGGAGGCACTTAGACTCACCACTGGAGTACCTCACTGATGATGCAGACTCGGATGAAGGGGAGGGTTCCCCTTGGTCACCATCATGAAAATCCAACTGCAGTAAGGTCTGCCCTCAAGCCCAACCCCGATGAGTCTGTATTCCTGGAGGCATTTGGCACAGGATCTACTTCTTGGGTGTCCCTCCCTGTGGATCCCTTTGTTGTTTTTTTTTTTCTAGTAGGGCATGGAAGGAACCAGACACAGTTGAGCCCATCCCCCAGTACCCAGACAAGGTTCTCAGTGCTCCATCAGACAGGCCACATTGGTCAAAGGGTTCTGCAGTCGATGCCATGGTGGTTGCGACAGCCACCAAAAAGGAGGTGGCCCAGGGGAGCTCTTCGGTCCACCCTTCAGACAGGGAGTCTAGGATGATGGACTGCTTTGGGGAATGGGCATATGGTTTAACCACCTTTGCTTTGTGTGTGCTGAATTATTTGGCCCATGTTATCAGACTGCAAAGGGACTTGATTAAGGTCATCTCCAAGTCTGCCCTGGGGTCCAGGTCAGCAGAGGAGAAGGTTTTCTCCTCCCGCATAGCCACCCTAATTGTTATTTCAAACACGCCCATGAGGCTGCTTTCTCATGCAACTGAGGGCGCCTGTAGGGCTGCCGGGATGGGCATCAGGTGGCATGCCTGGCTCTGGCTTTCTTCTTTTTTGGAACCTTTCATGGCATCATTTAAAAATGCTCCCTTTGATGGTTCAGCCTTGTTTGGCAAAACTGTTCATGACACTATGCGAAGTGGAGAAGAGGATCCCGATGGGAGACCAGGTCTTTCCGTCTTTCTTGCCCTGGGTCAAAGATCCTTTTCAAGGAATCAGTGTGGAGTCAAGAAGATGTGGTTTTGGAAATCTCATGGTTTTTCCCAGGATGCTCAGGGTTCATCTTCTACTAGGGGCAGAGTGGGAAATGACAGATGCCACCCTCATGACAGAGGGGGTCCAAAGAACCAGGGATCTCAAGATTCATTCTCAGACAGACCTTTTCAGCAATCCTGAGCATTGCCCAACTGCTCTGCTATGGAGGTGGTCGGGGGCCATCTCTTTCAGCACCAACAGCCTGGGAGTCTATCATGAACAATCGCTGGGTGCTGCAAATAATATCCAGAGGTTATTCCATCCCATTTATTCGCCCTCCCTCTCTGACGAAACACCTCCTGGACATTCCACCTGGTCAAAGGGAAGAAGTAGCAGTAGAGATAGCCAGGCTGTTCGAAAAGTGAGTCATCCAGCCTGCCCCCCCCAGACCAGTCCAGATCAGGCATTTATTCCAGGTTCTTTTTAGTGCCAAAGAAAATGGGGGAATTAAGACCCTTCCTGGATCTTTCTAACCTGTACCTGTCCATTGTCAAGACGAAGTTTTGGATGTCACCCTTCAGTCCATTCTGCCCTTTCTGCAGATGAATGACTGGATGTGCTTGGTGGATCTTCAGGACGCACACTATCATATCAAGATGAGCAGATGCTCCAGACCGTTCCTCCACTTCTGGCTGGGAGTCTGTCATTTTCAGTTCAGAGTGCTCCCCTTTGGACTCGCCACAGCCCTCTGGTGTTTACCAAAGTGATGGCGGTAGTGGCGGTTCACCTGCAGGTGTAGGGGTTTCAGGTCTTTCCCTACCTAGACAATTGGCTCCTTTTCCCTTCCTCCAGGCATTGGCTGATTCAAGCCATGGATTGTCTTCTCCACATAGCCCCCTTCCCTGGGCATCATGATAAATCTTGCCAAGTCAAACCTGGTATCTGCTCACGTGTTGAACTTCATAGGTGCTTGGTTGGGTACAATACAGGGCAGGGTTTTTCTGCCTCCAGACAGGTTGTCTCTTTAGCATCACGTAAAGTCTATCCTTCAGACCCAGCTTCCCCCTGAAAGTATGGTTCTTTGGGTGTTGGGGTGCATGGCAGCCACAATCACCCTTCTATCAACCGCACACCTTCACATGCGGATTCTTCAGTGGACCTTAGTGGTTCAGTGGTCCCACTTTGACCTTCCATTATCATATCTGGTCCGGTTTTCCCGAGTTTGCCGAGACTCTCTTCAGTGGTGCCTTCAGTCCCTGGACCTTCTTCTGGGCCGCCCATTTGTTCTTCCTTCCACTTCGATCATGGTGACTATGGACACCTCCCTGCTTGGGTGGGGGGGGGGCATTGCATGGGACAGACTGCCCAAGGCACGTTGTCTTCCCTAGAGACCAGTCTGCATATCATTGTCCTGGAGATGAGGGTTCTGCTTTTGGCATTGCAAGCTCTCCACTCCTTTCTTCCTACCAGGACAATTGCCATCCATACAGACATGACAGTAGTCTGGTACATCAGCAAACAGGGACGAACCAGATCTCATCCCCTTTGCAGTGAAGCCATAAGATTGTGAGAGTGGGCAATCTCTTCTGACCATTTTCTTGTGGCAAGGCACATTCCAGGAAGTCCAACATTCTAGTAGACAGGCTCAGCACGTCTGTTCTGATGCCTTACGAGTGGTCTTTGAAAGTACAGAAGAAGTAATTGGGGACCTGGGGACCCAAGTTGATAGCAATCTCTCATTCGACAACCACGTGGCCAAAGTGGTTAGAAAATCATTTTATATAGCCCACCTAATCATGAAGGGATTCACATCTAGATCAGGGGAGGTCATCGTGCCTCTTTACTCATCCCTCATCAGGCCCATAATTGAGTACAATGCCCCTTTTGGGATGTACCCTACCAGACACCTGCAGCAACTGGAAAGACCCCAAAAGTACCTCAGCAAGACGATCAAAGGGCTCAAACAGATGCCATATGCTGCCCGGTTAAAGAAACTCCAGCTCTACTCAGTGGCATACCGCCTGCTCAGAGGCAGTCTGTGCCTGATGTATAGAGCCATGTCCAACCCGGAATTAATGGACATGCTGCACCTCAGAAAATCCAAATCCCATCGAGCTACACGCTCGAGAGACTTGAACCTCAGCACTAAAATAAATAGGACATGTTGGAGGGACAGATTCATAACCCAGAGGCTCCCTTCACTCTGGAATAAAATCCCAGTCCAGGTTAGGCAGAGTCCCTCATTGATTCAAGAGGAATCTTGATGAGTGGATGGGAGATCGTAAATTTACTCCGGGTATCATTTCTGTGTCACTGTTAGACAGATGCACAGTATACTAACCTCGAAAAAGGGCATAGCAAAATTCATTTTAAAATGGGTGGCGAAAGCCAAACACACTCTGGCTAGGCTTGTAAATGCCCTAGGGCAGATAGCCTAGTATGAACCTATGAACCTATCTGTCAGTAGCAGACATGATCTCCCAAAAGTGGGGCCATCCTTGCTGCGATCTCTTCACCTCTCCTTCCAACACGAAGTTCAGCAAGTATTTCGCTCTGATCTCCCCTACAGCCACCCAGAGACGCTGTAGTCCATTCTTGCCCCTCTGGTCTACTTTATGCTTATCCTTCTCTTCCTCTGATTCCCAAGTTTATTCAGAAGGCAGAATGGTTGGGGAGCTCAGTCATCCTTATTGCCCCATTCTGGCCTCGTCAAGTTTGGTTCCCTACTCTGAGGTCTCATCTAGTATGTCCTTCTTGAACCCTGGATCTGATCACCTACCCATCAGGGGTTCCTTACGTGGATTTAGTCAGCCTGAAGCCCAACTGCTTGGCTGCTGCAGTTTCTCTGATGGGCAGGATTCCAGGCTGTCTTCTCCTGTCAAGAAGATCTTGATTGTGGCTGATAAGGCTTCTACTAGGAAGATATATAATGACAAGTGGAATCGTTTTTCGAACTGGGTTTCTCAGCATGATCTCGATACTTTCACAGCTCCAGTCACTGCCATTTTGGATTTTCTAACCTATATTTTTGATACTGGGGCTAGTTTTTTCTACTATTAAAGTTCAGTTGGCAGTGATTTCTAATTTCCATGTGGGTGAGAATTTGGCTTCTTGGCTTTGTCCAAGCTCTGCAAGGCCTTTTTGAAGGGTGCCTTTCTTCTTCGGCCTCCTATCAAGGACACTACGCCGCCTTGGGATTATAGTTTGGTTTTACAGGCATTGGTTTCTCCTCCATTTGAACCACCTGCCACTGTTGATTTACAATTCTTACATTGGGAGATGGCTTTTTTGGTGGCTATTACCTCGGCCAAGAGGGTTTCCGAACTACAGGCGTTCTGTATCAAGCTCCCTTATTTGGTCTTTCATAAAGACAAGAGTCTCTCTTCGGACTAACCCATCCTTCTTGCCGAAAGAGGCTTTTGAGATGATTGTTAACCAGGTTATTAATTTTCCATTTTTTTTCCAGAATTACCAGAACAAAGGGGAATACAAATTACACTTACTTGATGTTCACAGGCAGCTGCATTTCTGTTTGCATAGAACTAAAAGTTTGCGAAAGTTGGATCAGCTTTTCATGTCTTTCTCTAAGCTTTGTCTGGGAAAGTCTGTTTCTAAGGTTACTGTTGCTCATTGGATTTCTGAGCGTATTGCTTTGGCCTATTGTTCCAAAGGTTTGTCTCTACCGGGTCCCGTCTGGGCACATTCCACCAGATCAGTATCTACTTCAGTGGCCTTTTGGTCCAGGGTCCCTATTGATGGTATCTGTTCTGCTGCTACCTGTTCCTCTTCACATTCCTTTACTTCACATTACAAACTGGATATTCTTTCCAGGAGCATGGCATCCTTTGGCTCAGCTGTGCTCTGGAACATCCTTCCATGAGGGCCTCCCAAGACTATTGTAGCTAGGGACTCTGTCCCACAGGTTGAAGAGAAAATGAAAATGACAACTTCAGATAAAGAAGTCATGTACCTACCATAACATTCCATCTGAGTTGTTGCTTTTCATTTGTCTCCAACCGTCCCTCCCTCCTTCCTCTCTGCCCTTTTTTTGGCTGTGTAGTGGACTGGACAGAGGCAGCCGTAAGCTCCTTCTTGGCTAGAGCTGTGTCTGTGTGTGTCTATGTGTCTCTTTTGGTCAGGGATGTAGTATTGTTATACTAAAGGGGTTGGTGCTGTTCTGCAACAAACTCTGTCTGAGGGGAGGAGGGAGAGTGGGGCATTATGGGTAGGGGAGAAGCTTGGATGTTGGATCCGATGCTGGAGTATACGGCCGAGTCAGATCCATGCTGGATCCAAGTCCCACAGGTTGAAGACAAATGAAAAGCAAGAACTCAGATGGAACGTTATGGTAAGTACATAACTTCTTTTTTTTTTTTTTGGTATATTGGCTAAAAGGGCGTTAATGTCCATGCTTGAAATATTTGTATGCATGTATGTACGTATAGAATGATTTTCCTGCTATCTTGGCTACATGTTGGTCGAATGCCAGATTACTGTCTGCATATGTTCTCAGATCCCTAACTATTGGGCCAACATCTAAGGATGTTTTATCGATTAAATAATTAGCTTGGGTCGATGCTTTCCCAGAGGGCACTATAATGCATGTCTTTGCATTGAGTTTTAACCCGTGGTTTTCACACCTTTCATTTATTTGTGTTGGACCTTCTTGTAGAATTCTGGAGTTGTGAAGGGAGTCTATGGTAGCTCCCAATTTACAGTCATCTGTGAACTTGATGAGCCAGAGGCTTTTGACATTAACCTTGACTTCTGAGAAGTAGGTGTCAAACAAGAGTGGGCCCAACACAAAGCCCTGTGGTACTCCACTGGAGGCCAGTCTCTTGGTGGAAGTGGTTGCACCAGTCCTGACTTTTTGGGTCCTATCAATGAGCCAGTGTAGGGATGTATGTGTAGTTCTGAGAGTTTGTCAAGAACACCCAAGTTGTGCATTGTAATGAACACCTTGGCCAGGTCAAGATAGGCTGCATGCTCCATTTTCCCCTCATCCCTAGCCATGGTAACCCACTCAAGGATGTTTGCTATGTTATGTAGGCAATACCTTCCCTTAACAAAACCAAACTGGAATGGGACCAGTCTCTGTAGGTTACCAGTGTCCTTGTTGATCATTTCCATGATAATTCATTCCATGGCTTTGCATATTAGACTTGTCAGACTGACGGGTCTGTAGTTCATAGGGTCAGTTGATGGTCTACTCTTTTATAAAGAGGGATGACCATTGCAGCCTTCCATTCACCTGGCAAGTAACCTGTTTTTAGGCTGTATTTGAAGAGTGCATCAAGTGGTCATGGTAGGTCATGTTTTAGGCTGTTTAGGAGGCAACTGGAGATATTGTTGGGGCCCATTGAAACAGTGTTTTTTTTACTTTAGTGAGCACCTCCCGAACCTGCTCCCTGTTGATGGTTGGGGGGGGATATGCTAGAAGGGATTTCACAGTGGGTAGTGGGGGGAGTGTGGACGTGAATTTAGAACTAAATTACAGTAGATTTGCTATGTCATCTTGCTCAGTAAAGGTTGTGCCATTTAACACCAGATCTGATGTCAGTTTTCATTCTGTCCTCAACGTATGGGTTCAAATCCGATCCCTCAGATCCATCTCGGCTGTTGCTAAAGCTCTTGGCAACCAAAAAACTCTCTAGCTTTTCCCTTACCCAAATGCACCAGCCTCAAGTACCTCCGATCTCATTTGCCACTCTATGCAAAAGACATGGTGACAGTTACTCTCGAGCAGATAAGTCTTTGTTTTAATGAATTTGTCTCCTTTTCTGCAAAGAAAATGCTAAATTCTTAGGTTTCTTTTATTCCTTTACCTTCCACTTCACAGTCCTTTCCTGATCTTTTGTCCTCGTCTGTCCCTTTTGTTCCTCTCATACATTTCTGTACCTTGAATACTATCATTAGTATTCTTTCCCTTTTTCTACACTCTGGGTAGCTCTCTGTTAGATTGTTGGTAATTTTGGGGCACATCTCTCTCATTTCTTAAAAAAAAAAAAAAAAAAAAAAAAATTTTACTTTCCTTGATATCTGGTGTTTTCTTGCCAGTTGTTCTAAAATGACAAACTCAGCCAGGCCTTTCTCTTTAAGAAATGTTTTAAGTGTGGGCACAAGATTCCCTTTTCTAATGCCCACACATTATGTGTGTACTGCCTTAGGACCATTATATCTACAGGACTGCTTCATTTTTCATGCTTTTAACCCTAGAGCAATGGTTGAACTTAAAAATAAGTTGATTTTAAAAGGATTATTGCCGTCTTCTTTTGGAGAGACATTATATGGAGCTTTGTCCCCTGAGAAATCAAGAAAGCCTAAATCTTCTCCGAGCCCTTCTACATCCTCTTACGGCTTTGGAACAGTCTAAGAAAAGACCTCCGGGTTCCAATCCAACCTCCCCTTCGAATCCTGTAAGGGGAAAGTCCAAACTATCGGATCAGGTTTGACTTAAACTCAGATCCAAAGCAAAAGAAAAGAGATTCATCTGATCTTACCTCAACATTGGATCTGAAACTAAAGAAGAAAGATTTGTCTTATCCAATGCAAAAAAATCATCTGATTCAGCCTCCAGTATCTCTTACCTCCCAAGGACCAGATACTGTCCTTTGGTAGACCCGGATTCCTCCAGGGTTCCTTCCCCCTTTTTGGGAGACCTAGATCCCCTTGTATAATTGCCACTCACTCTTCTTGAAGTCTAACGATTGGTGAGAAGAATTTTCCCAGAGCAGAGTCACACTGGTGTTTCTTCACCTCATACCCATTTGGGTCAGGAGGTCTGATCTTCCACTATAACCCCCCACTTCCTCTTCTGACTCATTCCATGGTGTCTAAGTCCTTGGATCCGAGCCATCCAGCTCTGTCTGCCTCAGATCCATGGATACACTTATCCTTGCAGATAAGGTTTGCTCTCAGCACTTCAGTTCAGTTGGATCCAGAGATCTCTCAGACCCGAGGCTTCCCTGACAGACCCAAGGTGCTGGAGTCAACTCTGAAGTTATGAGAGCCATCCGTGTGCCTCGGACCCTCGGCACAGGTTGGATGTTCTTCATGTTTCACTGTTGCAGTCATCACATTTGGGTTATCCCTGCCAGGGTAGCCCTCGGCCTGCCCAAATACCAGAGACTTAGTATTTCTGCGTCAGTTACTGTCGCTTGAGGACTGTCATCAGTGGTATAAAGTAAGACAGCCAACGCCATTACATCAGTCTTTCTTACCGTGGAGCCCGAAGCAGAAGCAGTTCGCATTACTGCTGGTCGGCTGCTACCCGAGTTTGCATTTCCGAACTGAAGTTGAAGTCTTCTGAAGCTAAGTACCCCATTGTTGATCCTTTTTTCTTGCACTAACTGATGTCAGAAAAAATTAATAATTGTCTCGCCTGTGGAAAGCAAATACCACACCGAGACTTCCACTCTTACTGCGTCACTTGTCTAGGCCCAAACCACGACATCCCCCATTGCCACTTCTGTGCTTTGTTCAATGCCAGAACTATCCATCGTCTGACCCTTATTGTAACCAGATATTTTTGTTTACAGTCCTCGAATTCTGATATGGCTTCAGTAAGCCATCCGACAGCAGATCTTCCAAAAAAACGTAAAGATAAAGAGAGACAGAGTGAGACCGCACAGGTCCAAACCTGCCGACGACGCTTCCGGTAAGCTAGTCATCAGTTCTCCGGTACTCAGGCGCTTTTGCAGCCCCTGATGCCTGCTTCAGTTGATTTGCAGGCTGCTACCAAGAGCCTTTCAGAGTCTGGTATGCCACAAAACTGTTCTTCATCTAAGGATCCTGCGGTCGTCTCTACCTTGGATGGGTCTGGAGCCGCTGAGCAGGCACCGGCTTCTGATGAAGTCCTTCACACCACCGAATCTCAACACAAACCGACGTCTTCTTTCGCGACTACCGTTCTTTCGAAAACAACTGAGTTCCTTAGGCCCAGGGTTCGAACCACACCCAATAAAACGACTACCCACTTTCAGGCACCTGCTACCTTGCCTCAGTCTCAGATGCTTAAAGTGGCAGAAGACCTTATCATGCTGATGAGGGAAAGCCAAGCTACCCCCTCAAAAAGGAAAAGCGATCTGTCCCCAGTAGTTTTGTCTGAACAAGAGTCAGATGAATCTGATGCATTTGTCTATGAAGACATGCAACCCCTCTCCACTTATGAGGATTCTGATGCAGAGGAATCCATTCCTTCAGCCTCTCCCCCAGAGGATTTTTCCTTTGGGGAAACCCTGCATACTTTAATGGGAGCATTTCCAATGAGAGAGTCAGGACTACCCTCAGTCTAAAAAGAGACTCCAGGAATTCCTAGATCTTCCACAACACAGACCCTTGGCCATCTCCGCCAGTCCTGGATGTGGTGGATGGTGATTTCCTTGAATTCAGCTTGACTCCTGCTCCCAGAAAACCAGACAGGTGCTACAGAGTCCCCTGACTCACACAAATATCTTTTTAAAAATCCAACAGCTGACCCTGAGGTTATTTCTCAAGGGCCAAAAGGGATTAAAGCAACCTCTGCTAAGAATCCCACCCCCTCAGGCAGGGATTCCTGAGCATTGGACAGATGGGGTAAAAAAGTATACACCTCGGCTACTCTTGCTATCAGGGCACTAAATTGTCAGTTCCATATGCTTAAATATCAGCAACATACCTTGGAACTCCTTAAACAAAAAATGTCTTCCTTTCTTGCTTGGGCAGAAACTAAAGACTTACAAGACTTAATGCATTCTGCAAGTCAAGTAACTAAACACACTTTGCACTGTGGTTTTGATGCCCTAGAAGCTTCTTGCAGGGCAGCAGTCAATGGATCTGTCAATAGAAGACCTGCACGACTTAAGAAATAACCCATGCCAGACCATATCAAATCTAAATTGTTGGATGCCCCCTTGCACAAATTTAACTTATTTGGCACTAAGGCAGAAGAGGTCTTAAAAAAGATGGAAGAAAATGCAAACTCTATGCAAACAGTTAAAGATTTCTTACAGGACTAGCCCCCTAGGTTCAGCAGGCATTGTCCCTCCAAGCACTGGTCCTTTCCTGGTCTGAGTAAACAGGTCCAGCCTAGGCCCTGTGGAAACAGACCCCCTCCCCCAGACAGCAGCCCCAGGGAATGCAGAGATCTAAGCAGTGGACTACCTCCACTTCCAAACCTGGGAGTTCTAAGCCATCCCCTTATGGTAAGAACTCACAATGACTCACCTCCTCCCGACTTCCCTTCTGCCCACCTTCACTTGCCCCTTGGAGGAAAACTCTACTTTCACTCAAGCACCTGGGCCACTATTACCAAGGACCAATGGGTTCTGAACATTGTGTCTCAGGGATACATATTCTCCTTCCACACCCTTCCAACCCCAAAAGGGTTCCCAGCTATACCACCAAATCAGTGGGCAGAGGCTCAAAAGCACGTTCCTGCAGAACAGATAGGCCAAGGCTTCTACTCCAGACTTTTTCTGGTGCCCAGAAAAGAGGGCAACTTGTACCCCATCCTTGATCTATCCATTCTGAACACCTTCTGGTGATCCCAAAATTCAAAATGGTCACCCTCCAGCAGCTGCTTCCCATGCTCTCCAAGGACGCTTGGCTTGCCACCCTGGATCTAAAAGAGGACTACCTCCACATTCCTGTCAGGGAGTCATGCAGAAAATATCTCCACTTCAGGGCTGGATTTCATCACTTTCAGTTCTCTGCACTTCCCTTTGGCTTATCTACTGCTCACAGGGTTTTCACAAAATGCCTGGCTCCGGCCATTGCCTTTTGCAGACAAAGAAATATTCAAATTTAGCCCTACTTAGATGACTGCCTTATTCAGGCAGACAGCCAGGAAAAGCTGTTCAAGCACCTGGCCTTTGTAAAGACCCTACTAACCTCCCTAGGGTACACAATCAACAAAAATAAATCAAAACAGGTGCCCACCCAAAGGATAATCTTCCTGGGAGCAAGTCTGGACACAGCATCCCAGATGGCATCCCTTACATCAGAGAAACAAATTTTCCTGACAGCCTACTTCTCTCAACTGGCCACCAGGCCCCTGCTTTCTGCAAGGAAAATCCTGCAAGCTCTGTGGTTCATGGCATCTTGCAATACTCCTCATTCCATATGCCAGACAGCATATGAGGAAATGTCAATGGTACTTAAAGAGCCTGTGGTGTAAACACTCTCAAGACCTGGAAACTCTTGTACCTATAATTCCTTGCCTCAGAAAGGCATTTCTTTGGTGGGCAACAGCATGCTCCCACAACAAGGGACTGCCCTTCTCCACATACCCCACTGCCCAGACCCTCACCACAGATGCACCCGACTACGTTTGGTGTGCACACCTGGACGGCAGGTGCATTCAGGGCCAATGGAGCCCACAGCAAATCCCCATGCACATCACTCAAAAAGAGATGATAGCTGTGCAGCATGCCTTGATAGCTTTCAAACCCCTTCTCTCTCCAGGGGTTCTCCTGATCAAAACAGACACCACCACTGTGATGTAGTACATCAACAACCAGGTAGGGACTCACTCCTACCCTCTATGCAGGCTGGCCATGACCCTTTGGCTCACAGCCTCTTTCATGCAACTTTACCTTTTAGCACAGTACCTACCAGGCTCTCTCAACTCCCTGGCAGACCGATGAAGCAGAAACCTTCTGAACCCACATAAGTGACAGCTCAACAGAAGTATCTTCACCCTAATAACTCAGAAATGGGGAACCTCAGAAAGGTCGACCTCTTTGCTTCCCACACCAACCATCAGCTCAGCAGATTTTGCACCGGGGAGCATCACTGCATGGCTTGGAAAGTGGATGGCCTGTCCTTCCCCTGGGTCAACCTGTCGGTCTGTGCCTTTCCTCCCCTACCCCTCATCCCCAGCGTACTGCTCAAAATAAGAGAGGAAAAACCAAGGATTATTCTTATAGCTCCAGAATGTCCCCGACAACACTGGTACCCTTTGTTGCACAGCCTGTCCCCGCTGCCTCCGTGGCATCTTCCTTAGATGCCAAACCTCCTAACCCAGAGGGAAGGGGAATTCATGCATCCCCAATTGCAGACACTCAATTTGGCAGCTTGGCTTATTCCTTAACCCCGAACCAATCTGCCATCCCCAGTAAACAGGCTATGGATGTTATCCATGAGGCCAGTCACCCTAGCACCAGAAAGTTTTATGCAGATAAATGGAAAAGGTTCTGTACCTGGATCCAGGCTAAGGGGGCCAATACGGGACAACCCTCCATCCCTCTCATCCTGGATTACTTACCTGACATACTAGACAGTGGTCTCTCTTTCTCCTCTATAAAATTTCATGCCTCTGCTATTTCTGCTCATTTTCCCACAGAGCAGCCCCTTTTCTCACACCCTTTGATCAAACAGTTCCTCAGAGGGGCTAGCAACTTGAGGGCCCCCAGAAGGGCACCAACACCAGCTTGGGACCTTAACTTTGTCTTGGAAAACTCACCCTGCCTCCTTTCGAACTAGCATCTTCTGCAGAGCTAAAATTTCTCTCTTGGAAGACTGTATTCCTTCTGGCCATCACTTCAGCCAGAAGAATCTGTGAGCTGCAAGCACTCATGGCTGTGGAACCCTTCATCCTCTTCCATGTAGACCGGGTATCCCTCAGAAATAACCCATCCTTCATGCCCAAGGTGGTGTCCAGTGTGGCTCTCAACCAATCCATTCATTTGCCTACCTTCTTTCCTAATCCCCAGAACAAGGGGGAAAGGATTCTTTACTCTCTAAATGTGCACAGACAGCTCAGATACTATCTAGACAGGACTAAATCCTTAAGAAAGTCTGATCAATTGCTGGTTAGCTTTGCTATAGGGGCAGAAGGCAAAGCCATCTCCAAGCAAACCATTTCCAAATTGATAGCACACTGCATCCATTTCTGCTACAAGCAGCATGGTAAGCCTCCCCCCAAGGGGGTCAGGACACACTCCACCAAAGCAGCCTCCACCTCTGCAGCTTTCCTCAGAGGAGTCCCCACCAGGGACATCCTGGAGGCTGCCACCTGGACATCTGTTCACACTTTTACCAAGCATTACCACCTGCCTCTCTTCTCCAAATCCAGGGCAGGGTTTGCCTCTACAGTCTTGCAGGGCATCCTGGCCAGCCCCTAGCTTCCTTGACTGCCGCCACGCATTTCCTCAGCTTTGGGAATCTACCCAAATGTGATGAGTGCAACAGTGAAACACGAAGAACATAGTACAGTTGTGTACCTACCATAAATGTAGATGTTTGAGTGTATTCACTGTTGCAGTCCTGGTTTCCCTCCCTCCAGCCCCCTTTTTTCTCTTTCTCTTTTTGTTACCATTCTTCCTTGTTGTTCTCCTTTCCTTACATGGGACATAATTGGTATTTATTTTCCACGGGTGGGGTTCTTCCACCAGAACCTGGCCTCCTACTTTAGGGGCTTCTGACAGGTTAGGGCAAGAAAAACTGATGTAATGGCATCGGCTGCCTTACTTTATACCACTGATCACCTGACATCAGTCCTCAAGTGACAGCAACTGATGCAGAAGTACTACGTTTCTGGTATTCAGGCTGGCCGAGGGCTACCCTGGCAGGGATGACCAAATGTGATGACTGCAACAGTGAATACACTCGAACATCTACATTTATGGTAAGTGTACACAACTGTACTTTCTGCTCTGGCTTCTGCCTTGGGGGATTGTCCTCGGAGCAGGGAGGGACATTAGTCCAAAAGCTTGCCTTTTTGGATTCAGGGTCCTATTCTTCTCTGGGGGAGGTCTGTCTTTGAGGCCATAGAGAGAGCGTTGTCTGCCTCAGCAACACAGATGGTTCTTACCCATTTGGATCCCCCCTGGAGTCTCACCCTTTTTTTCCACAGGGAAAACTAGTACCAAAACCCCAGGCTTCCCCCCACATGGTATCCCGACTTCTTCTGGTGCCCCCCCAGAGAATCCCACTGGGGAGTTTCCTAAGAAGAAGATGTGCAAGAGGAAACACAAACTCCTCAGAGGAGTCTATCACAAAAGGATACTGACCTTGATGAAGGTGAAGGGTCCCCATGGTCACCTCCTGAAGATGTCTCATTTGGAGATATCCTTGAAATCCTAAAACAGAGTGGTGGCTGGAAGTCCAGCAACCTTTTGTCTGAGGAGTCTGTATTCCTTGAAGCTTTCAGTACTGGCCTGTTCACCTCCTGGGTAACTCTGCCCATCAAACAGCTCATTGAGTTGATCTCTCAGAGAGTATGGAGGGATCCCGATACCACTGAACCAATACTTCAGAGACCTGACAAAATTATGGCAACACCAGAAAACCAGCAGTTTTGGGCAAAAGGGGTACCTGTTGATGCCATGATCTTGGCAGCGGCCACTAAGAAAGAACTTGTTGAGGAGAGTTCCACTGCTCATAACCCCAACAAGGAGTCTCAGGAGATGGACAGGTTTGGGAAATGTGTCTTTGCTTCAGAGACCTTCGCCTTAAGGTCACTGAACTATCTGGCACATTTTACCAGGTTACAGAGAGACCTGATTAAGGAACTTTCTGACACCCTCTCAGGATCCATTTATGAAGAAGTGCAAGCATCTGTGACTTCTCAGTTGGCTACCCTGCAATCAATTTCAAATTCTTCCATGAGGCTCATTTCGCACTTAGCTGGAGGAACCTCAAGGGCAGCAGGTTCAGGCATTTCCATAAGGAGGCACACCTGGATGTGCTTATGTGATTTTGCAAAGCCCTTCAAGTCTTCGTTTGTCAGTGCTCCAAGGTAAAAGACACATTATCCAGGTGTGAAAAGGATGGAAAGATCCTGTCTGCTGCATATGTTTTTCCACCCCTCAAAGATCCTTTTCCAGGAAGTCACAGGGACCTTTCAAGGACACATGTGGAGGTAGTTCCCTCAGGGGTAGAGGAGGGAACTCTGTTGGTAGACGAGGCCCCCCATGGCAGAGGTGGCCCACAAAACCAGGGGTCCAGAGATTCTTTCTTTGGCAGACCCTTCCAGCATTCCGGAAAGGAGGCCTAGTTGCCCTCCTCTGGAGGGCAGTCAGGGCTCATCTATCCCTGCACCAGAGAGCCTGGCTAGAAGTAACAAAAAATACTTGGGTGCAAAGGATAATTTACAGAGGTTATATAATACCATTTTCCCTTCCTCCTCCAACTTCAAGGAAGATTTCCAGTGTTCCACCCAGTCAGAGGGAACAAGCAGCAATTCAGGTACAAAAGCTGCTAGAAAAAGTCATCCAAGAGGTACCGTCAGACCAGATAGAATCCGGAACTTACTCAGGATTCTTTTTAGTGTCAAAGGAAACAGGGGACTGACAACCACGTCTGGATCTCAGCAACTTAAACAAGTCAGCTCGATGCTCCAAATTCCAAATAGTCACAGTTCAGTCCATTCTCCCTTTTTCGGGCAAGGAAGACTGGATGTGCTTGAGAGACTTTCAGAATGCATACTGTCACATAAAGATGAACAGACAATCCAGAAGGTACCTATGCTTCCGGCTGAGAGCCAGTCATTACCAGTTCAGAGTTCTGCCCTTTGATCTCACCACATCCTCCCAGGGTGCTTACCAAGTGCATGGCAGTAGTTGCAGCTCACTTGAGACTGCAGGGATTCTGGGTGTTTCCATATCTGGACAAATGGCTTATTTCCACCCCAGCCAGGCATTGACTGTTAAAGGCGAAACACCGGGTCCTCCAGACATGTTCTGTTCTGGGGATAACGATAAACTATGAAAAATCTCAACTAGAGCCAACTAAAGATTTAGGAGCACTTCTCAACACAAAATCAACCATAGCTTCATTACCTCCTTCAAGAGGTCAGACAATAAAATCACAGGTCAGAAAAATAATCTGCAGTACCTTGATTTAGCCTGTTTGGTTCTTCAAACATGCAAGAGACATCTCAAGTGGTGGATTCAGTCGGATCAGGTTCTACAAGGCCATCCATTCATTCTTCCTCAACCCAAGGCTATAGTGACCACAGATGCTTCAAAGTTGGGGTGGGGGGGTATTATCTGGGAAAAACTATCCAAGGCACTTGACCCCCAGAAAAGGCCAACTTGCATATCAATGTCCTAGAGAGGAGAGCAATGCTTTTAGCATTGCGTGCCCTTTAAGATGCTCTCCCCTCAGGGACAATTGCAGTTCATATGGACAATATGTCAGTAGTTGGGTACATCAACAAACAAGGAGAGACCAGATCCTTACCTTTATGTCAAGAAGAGCTCAGGGTGTGGCAATGGGTGATTTCATCTAACCACTTTCTTATAGCAACCCATATTCTGGAGAGGTCCAATGTGATAGCAGACAAGCATTCTTCTACCTCACAAGTGGTTTCTCAGCAAGAGCTTGACAGAAATGATTTTCTGCCAGTGGGGCCAGCCTTGCTGCAATCTTTTTGCGTCTCCCCTAGACCATAAATGCAGCATCTACTTTTCCCTAATTTCCCCACAGGGGGAATCACTAAGTGATGCTGTACTCCAGAACTGGCCCCTAGTTTACTTTACGCTTATCCACCAATTCTGCTAATTCCAAAATTCCTTCAGAAAGATGCCATGTTGAAGAGCAGAGTCATCCTCATTGCTCCTTACTGGCCTCAACAGATTTGGTTTCCCTTCCTTTGGCCACCCTTACTTCTCGATCCTTGGATTCTGGATAGGGCTCCAGACATCCTGTCTCACCCGACAGGCTTGATCCATCCAGATATACCAAGCCTCAGGCTGACTGCCTGGCTTCTCAAATTCCATTAATAGCCAGATGACCTATGCTTCTTCCCCCGTCCGATAAATACTTTTATCTTCCCATAAACCCTATACACGTAATCTCTACTCCAGTAAATGGAGATGTTTTGTTTACTGGGCACTTCAAAATAATGTTGATCCTTTTTCAGCTCCTATACATAACATTCTTGAAATTTTGGCCCTGCTTTTTAAAGAAGGAGCTAGTTCCTTGACATTTAAGGTCCAGTTAGCAACAGTATCGAATTTTTACATTGGATTTGAAGGTTCTTCTGTTGCCTGTCAAGGTCTGCAAAGCCTTTTTGCGAGGCACTCTTCTTTTAACACCTTCTGTTAAAGACTCTACTCCACCATGGGATCTAAATCTGGTACTGCAAGTGCTTATTCATCCCCCCTTTGAACCAGCAGCTAGGGGTGACCTCAAGTATCTTTCTTGGAAAACAATATTTCTAATAGCCATTGCCGTCTGTGAAATGAATTTCAGAGATTCAAGCCTTGCATTCAAAACCACCACAGTGGATCTTTCACAAGGATAGTTACATTATGAACCAATGCATCCTTTCTCCCTAAAGTGGTGTCATACTCTATCAGTCAGCCCATTAATTTGTCAGTATTCTTTCCTAAATTTGCTAACGAGCGAATACGTGTTACACTTCTTGGATGTTCGCAGACAATTACATTTTTACTTACATTGAACAAAAAACATCAGGAAAACCCAGTTGTTTTTTTCATCTTCAGAAATAAACTTGAGGAAGCCAGTTGCCAAAGTAACTTTAGCCAGATGGCTGATTGACTGTATTTCTTTTATTTATAATAAATTGAGCATTGCCTTATCAAAACTATTACACGCTCATTCAACTAGATCCACAGCAACTTCTTCATCTTTTCAGTCTACAGCATCCATGGATGGCATATGTGCAGCAGCAACTTGGACTACTCCCCGTATCTTTATTACTCATTACAAATTGGATTTGTTCTCCAGAGGTAGAGCATCATTTGGTTCAGTGGTGCTCAGGAATATCCTTCCTCAAGTCCACCGGGGATTTTAGGTAGCTGGGGACTCTGCTCCATAAGTTGAGGACAAAATGAAAATTGACAATATTAGGTAAAGAAGGTACGTATTCACTATAACGTTCCATCTATGTTGTCCATTTTCATTCTTTCTCAACTTTCCACCCTCCAACCCCCATCCTTTGAAAACTAATTGAAGAGTGAGTAGTTAGGGGATGTCACTTCCCTGATATTGCACTCCAGATATAGTCTCTTCACTATATGACTGCTAATATTTCTTTCTGCTAAAGTCATCAAAGAAGATCTGAGGTACTTGGGGTTGGTGCATTGTGGCTAAGGGAGAACCTTGAGAGTTTTTTGGTTGCCTTGACCTTTTGCAACGGGGACTGGATCCAAACCCATGTATTGAGGAAGAATGAAAATGTACAACACAGATGGAACATTATGGTGAGTGCATAACTTCTTTTTCTACACATTGCTGACTATTACTTTTAAGATTCCTGACATAGCTGAAGAAGGCCTTTTGATTGTCCTTAGTCTAGGAGGCTATCCTGACCTTGTAATTGGCCTTGCAGGACTTTATTAGATCTCTTATTTTCTTGTTTAGTTGAATCAGATCGCTCATGTCTCTATGAGAGTTGCTCTTTCTGATTTTGGCTATGACTTTTTTACTTTTATTATATGGGCTGTTAAGGTAGTGAATTCACCACTGTGGTTTGTTTTTGGTGTTAGATCTGGGCTTACTTCTGATAGGTATGGTAGCCTCATTGCAGCTATTTACGGGTTTGTACAGGGTTTCTATAAATAATTCTGCATAGTTAGTTGTGTTCTCAGGGTTTGGGGATAGCCATGAAGTTTGACAAACCCTCACTTAATAGGATGATGATGGCGTTAGTGATTGGCTGTAAGTGAGAATGTGTGCATGAGTGAGTGGTGCGAATGAGCTACGGCAGCAGGGCTAGCCACCCGGTGTTGTAAACCTTGGCTTGAGATGATTATCTTTGCAAAAGTGACACCCCGACCCCATGTGCAAAATGGGAAAAGGGGTTGAAGATGGATGGATGGATGGATGGATTGCTTTAGCATAGTTTCTAACTGTTATAGGTTTAGTTGAGTTTTCTGGGTTGATTTTTATTTCATGGGAGACAGCTTTGTGGTCCGACTTTACCGATGAGTCTGTGACATGGGGAGGGGGGGTGCACCGCTTTCCCATGTTGGTGAATACCAGGGCCAATATGTTGATCCTCTGCTTGGAGATTGTACTGTCTGGTCCAAGGTGTTTTTGTTGATGAAATCCAGGAAACACTATACCTGTGAGTTAGAGGTAGTGTATTGTTCTCAGTTTATGGAAGCGTACTTAGTCTTCTATGTATCGGGTATTTGGTTGGATGGCTAGTGCCTCTAGTAGGTCTTAGTTAAGATTTGTGACCTTCATGAATCACAGAGACCTGTAGCTGGCCAGTACATGGTAGGAAACCTTGTCTGTGTTGATTTGGATATGACTGAACTTTAAGGTATCGCCCTGTTTAACCAACCAAGAGTTGTATTTGCTCCTAACCTAGATTGAGACACCTCCACCTTTAGCCCCACTCTGTGCTGCTATTGGTCTAGATGTGTGGAAGGCACTGTAGCCTTCCACTAGTGAAGTACTTTCTGCAGCTTTAAACTGAATTTCCGTAACAGCACAGATGTCTATATCCTCCAGAGTGAGGAGAACTTGTAGGGTGTGGAGTTTCTTGTGTAGGCATCTAGTTAAGGTTACTTTGAGTTCTTTTTGCTATGTTGGTATTTTTATCAATTTGACATTGCCTAAAAACACTGTAGGGGATAGATAAACTTTTAGCTAATACCCAAAAGCCCAGGAGGAGGACAGGTACAGACCATCTCTGGCAAAGCAAAGTGGTTCATTAACCATGTTCTCCCATGCTGATAGGAATTGGACTTCCCTGAAGTGACACCAGAAACTAAACAAATTATTAAAATCAATAATTTTTAATTCATACTGTGGCATCATCCATGGAGAAAATAGAATGCTGCTCAATGCAAGGTATGTACCTGTTTGTGACACACATTCAGAGAGATCCATAATGTCTCTTTTCATATAATCCAGTGAGGTACACCTAAGGTCTTACACCCACATGAACTACAGTAGAATGTGCAGGGACCTGAGAGCCTGAATGATGTTGTGGATCCTAGCTCCAAGGAGGTAACTAACTGTTATCTTCGTCTTGTCTCTCCTGGTGAGAAAAGTATCTGTGCATTGTATATTAGAATCCCTTATGACAAGAGTACTTGGTAGTGTGTTTGCTTGCCTTATGGACATTGTTCTTGGGGGATCATTGGATGTTGGCTTATGTGTAGTTTTAGGTGTTGCTTTTGGTTCATAGGTTAATACTAGGCTATCTGCCCTAGGGCATTTACAAGCCTAGCCAGAGTGTGTTTGGCTTTCGCCACCCTTCTTAGATTAGTTGACTGTGCCCCTGTATAGTAGGTCACAGAAGATAGCCCATTTAAGGTTAGTTTACCGTGCCTCTATCTAGCAGCGACACAGAAGAGATCCCAGGGGTAAATTTACGATCTCCCATCCAAACGTCAAGATTCTTCTTGAAGAGGGTCATTGAGGGGCTCTGTCTGACATGGATTGGGATTTTGTTCCAGAGTGAGGGGAGCCTCTGGGATATGAATCTGTCCCTCCAGCATGTTCTATTTATTTCTGTGCTGAGGTTTAAGTCACTGGAGCGTGTAGTTCTGATGGATTTGGATTTCTTGAGGTGGAGCATGTCCATTAATTCTGGGTTGGACATGGCTTTATACGTCAGGCACAGATCGCCTCTGAGTATGCGGTAAGCAACTGAGTAGAGCTGGAGTTTCTTTAGCCTAACTGCGTAGGGCATCTGTTTGAGTCCCTTGATCCTCTTGGTGAGGTACTTTTGGGGTCTTTCTAGTTGTAGCAGCTGTCGGGTAAGGTACATCCCAAATGGGGCATTGTATTCAATTGTGGGCCTGATGAGTAGAGCGACACAATGACCTCTCTTGATCTAGATGTGAACCCCTTCGTGATAAGATGGGCTATATAGAATGTCTTTCTAACCACTTTGGCAATGTGATTATCAAAGGAGAGATTGCAGTCTACTTGGGTCCCCAAATCCCTAATTACTTCTTCCGTACTTAATGGATTACCACCTATGTAGTAATTTGTGGGCACTTTGTTTTTCCCAAAAGGGATCACTATGTACTTTTTGGCATTTAGCTTTAGGCCATGGCTCTGGCACCAGTTATCCATCTCTGTGAGACCTTTTTGGAGGATGCTTTAGTGATTGCTAAAGGTAGGTGGTGAATTTTAAGGGTTTAGGAGCTCTTTTAGGTTTGGAGATGTTTCTTTTAAGTGCCTGTGTGTGTGGTGAGTGCTATGTATGAAGTATGTAGTGTATGTGTTTTTGATAACCTTGTTTGTAAGCAAAAGCCTTCAAGGATGTTATGATTATACACCTCTCACATACTATGTTAGCTTCTTTTAGGATTAAAAGGTTGTTTGAGTATATGAGATAATTGCTACATTGTCTCAGGATACCTGTATCTACCAAGCTGGCCACAGAGATATTAGAAATTTGCAAATCCATGTTGTCAGGACCTGTATTAAAGTTGGGGTGTTATGGTTTACGGTCTTGGTTTTACCGGGGTCACCCGGTGTCTAGGGTTAAGGCTAGATGTTAGATAGTACTATGATTTTAGTGCTTTATGACGCTATCTAGCTGCCCTAAGTTTGTCTCCAAGCATAGCCTTTCTGTGTTACTGGTTAAAGTCTTAAGTACTAACTTTATAGGTTTACTACTATACAAGGTACTGCTAGCCACCAATGAGTGATGAACAACTCCTGAAAAATGTTCCTAATTTATAGCAGACATAAAAACCTGAAAACTAACTACCATGCCCTTCTGGCCAGTTAACAACTACACTTTCTCCCAACTCAGAGGAAACTAGGTAAACACCTTCTGCCACAAAATGGATGATCCTGGGACAACGTAATGTAAAAGCACAGCAAAAGTAGCTTTCAAATGCAGATTAACATGCGACTAAGTTCCTAAAAAGCTGTCTGTGTGTTCCTTAACTCAGACTGACGAGAGTACTTTACTACTGCCACTAAAATAGCAATTTGTCTTCTTAATGTAAAAACACACCTTGGCTGGCCAAAAATGAAAAGATGCCAACTAGCTACAACTAATTCTCACTTTAAGCCTCCCTGTGCACTTCCCAACCCTGCCAGTCCAGGCTACCTTTCTACTCCCACTAGAATTGCAGGCCCAATTTTCTTAATGATCAAAGACACCTTTGATCATTATAAGTAAAAAACTAAGAGCTCTCATAAAATCATCCAAGGCGAACTCTAAAGACAATCATAAGGCCTTCTTTAGCTATGTTAGAAACCTAGGAGGAAACTCCCAGATATGCTCAGAATTAGTTCAAAATGATGTGAAAATTACTGAACCTACACACATTGCTAACATACTGGCTGACAGGTTCAGTGCAAACTTCTCCCCCCTCTCCCCCCCAAAAGGAGAGATATCTATTCCAGAGGATTGTAGCCCAAACATCTCCAACACCCAGGTGAGAACTGCCCTCACTAAGCATCCATGGGACCGGATGGTGTCCCATGAACTCAACGAGGAATTAAACCCACAGTTAGGACAGCTGTTTAATCTTAGCCTCACCTCAGGATACTGTGGTCCCACTTCTGCCTCCACAGACCCTGGAAATTACCGCCCCATTAGCTTGACAAGCCTCATCTGCAAAGCCATGGAGAGGATCATAATGGAACTCATAAATAAAGACATAGGGAACTTGCAGACTTTGGATCCAACCCAGTTTGGCTTTGTCAAAGGCAGATCCTGCCTCTTAAACTTGGTTGACTTTTTCGAGACAGTCACCAAGGCCATTGATGAGGAAAGGCAGTCCATACAGCCTACCTCGACCTGGCAAAGGCCTTCACACAATACCCCACTCAGGTATCATCGAAAACTCATCAGCTTGAATGTAAACCCATACATCACAAGATGGGTTGCAAACTGGCTAGCGACAGAACCCACAGGGTCAGAGTTGCTGGAGCCATGTCAGACTCAAAGCCTGTCACAAGTGGTGTCCCACAGGGCTCAGTCCTGGGTCCACTCTTGTTCGGCATCTACTTTTCTGAAGTACAAGCAAACACAGGAGGGTTATGGCTGACAAAGTTTGCAGATGACTGCAAACTACATCTGACACAGATATCCTCCAGAAGGGCCTCACAGAAACGGATAACTGGTGCCAGAGCCATGGCCTGAAGTTAAACGCCAAAAATGCATAGTCATACCCTTCGGGAAAAACAAGGTTACTAGCTACCATATAGGTGGCAATCCACTGAGCACAGAAAAAGTCATCAGGGATCTGGGGACCCAAGTTGACAGTAGCCTTCGCTTGACACTCATGTTGCTAAAGTAGTTAGGAAAACCTTCTATATCACCCACCTGATCATGAAGGGATTCACATCTAGATCAAGGGAGGTCATCGTCCCCTGTACTCATCACTCATTAGACCTATGATTGAGTACAATGCCCAATGTATCTGACCAAACACCTGATGCAGCTTGAAAGGCCCCAAAAGTTCCTCACCAAAAGGATAAAGGGTCTCAAAAATATGTCTTATGCTGCCCGACTGAAAGAACTCCAGCTCTATTCAGTCTCATACCGCTTGCTCAGAGGTGACCTGTGCCTGACGATAAGGCCATGTCAAACCCAGATTTGATGAATATGCTTCACCTCAAAAATCTAGATCCCTCAGAACCACAAGGGCGGAGACTTAAACCTTGACACGGTTATAAATAGAACGTGCTGGAGGGACAGATTCATCACCCAGAGACTCCCTATGCTGTGGAACAAATACATGTGAGGCAGAGCACGCTGGCCTTGTTCAAGAGGAATCTTGACCAATGGATGGGAGATCGCAGATATACCCCAGGGATTACTTCAGTGTCACTGCTTGACAGAGGCACAGAAAAATGATAGGCATAGTTTTATTCAAACTAAGCCACATAACTATGGGCTAGGCTTATAAATGCCCTTGGGCAGATAGCCTAGTATGAACCTATGAACCTATAATGTAAAAATAAGCTTTAGTTAGTCACAAGTGAAAGGGTACCAGAAACGTGTTTCTTCTGTCAGTAACCAGTAAGACGAGCAGAGAGGATATGACTGGGAGGAACTTCTAGGGTCCGCTATACACTAGGGTAGGCAGCTCAAAAGACTCCAAGTGTAGAATCAAAACAGAAATGGGGAGGGTGGGAGGGAACCAAACTCAGAAAAACACACAGGCCCAACAGAGAAAAAAAAAAGCAATGCAGACTATAAAAATGCCTTAAGTTAATAGCTTTAATTTCAGACAGCAAAAAAAAAAAAAAAAAACACAAAACTGATTTAGATGGTAAGCTATACTGATTTAAATGGTAACTACAGTTGTAAGTGTACTTAAAATATGCTTCTCTGGATGCAAAAATGTAGTCCAAATGCTTTTGTTAGCAGCTCAGTTTGTGAGGTTGCCCAAATTAATTTCTGATGATGATCATTTGTTTTCAAGAAATTGCATTCTGCAGCAGGCTTTTTTTTAATGAAAGGTGTTATCCAAGGCAACTAGTCAGGGATGTAGAAAATCCAGATTTGTACTGCTAAGAATTCTGATTGTATATACCTATATTAAAAGACGACATGGTTTATGCATTGAAGAAGAAAAACTAAAAGGCTTTTGATACAGCTTTTCTTCAGACCTTCTCCACTGACGCCAAGGTCATTTAAGATGTAGCAGTTTTCGGAGAGAAATTTGTCTTTGTAATTACCTTGCAAAACTAGTGGGTACAGTATATCAGTAAGATTTTTTAGCATTAAAATGCTTCTTGAAAGTCCATCTTCAAATTTATGCAGCCCCACTACTAAGGTGGGTACCTTTCCACATGGTGACCACAGCCAGTGAAGATTTATTCTTCACCATATTTCAAGATTGTAAATTTGGCACAGTTTTAAATCAAAAGATTTTTTTAGTTGTAAATCTGAGAACATAGTATATTTAGCTAGATGCACAACCTGTGAAGACTTTTATATTGAAAAAACCCAAAAACCCAACAGTCTTAAACTTTCACATAAAGTGTATATGAATATGTTTATGCAGTGTAAAAAATAATGCAAATTCCCTATCTAAACATAGTTCAGCCTGTGTAAAGAATTTGCATTGTTTTTCAAGAAGTTTATTTTCTGTGTGATTGAACGTCCCACTGCTGATTTTAGGGATGGCAACCTGAATAATTCTTTGGAATGTAGGGAGTTAGTATGGCAGCTCAGAATATCTGTTGACAAACCTCCAGGTCTAAATGGCCACACGTATATTAAATTTTATTTTTTATTTATTTGACATTTGTTTACCGGGGAGGCCTGAATGGGTCTACAGAACCCATTTTCAGCAAAGGCCCAGGGAGAAACGCTTCACATACAATACAATAAAATTACAGTAAAATCCAATACAATACAAATCACATTAGAAATACTATACAAAAATAAGTTAAAAGAACAAACTATGTTACAAGATGTTACAATATATACTACACATCTAGACAATTCTATAGAGTTAAAACATTATAGACAATAATAATCACTCTCACTATACATGATGTGGCGTCCAAAAAATAGTGCATATTTAATGCAGTGTGTGACATTGACTGCTATATACATAAAAAAAAATAGAATGCTAGTTTCAGTTAGGAAAATAATAGCCAGAAAGTTAGTGATGCAGAAAGATAGTGAGAGAGTTAAAAAAAAAATAGAAGCAATACAGCCTGAGCAGTAGTTTAAGGATATGGTATAGAAACAGTGAAGGAGTTAGAAGAGCCTTAGGATCTTGCAGACTGTGAAAGATTGAAATGTGACAAAAGAGGAGGATGAGGGTAGTGTGGTAGAAGAAGAGCTGATAAATGTTATTTAAAGAAAAGCATCAGACAGACTGATGCATTTTACTGGGTCACATAAAGTAACAACGAGTTCATTAATATCTGCAGGTACCATACCTTTTACGTATGCAAGGATTACATCTACCTTTCCTTTCTAAGGATCACATGTAACCAACCGTTGTGGTGGTAACTGAAGTGACAAATTCTGTCAAAACTTTGTGTGATGTGGTCCAGGTTCAGGATTATGTGAAGGTCTGTATGGATTTCCTTTCATTGCCTCTACCAAATCAGGCAATGTTGACAAAACTAGACTGAAGCTAACAATGTTGGACACCTGATATACAAAACTACCAGACATGCCTGCCCCTCCCCCACCATTGGAACCCATGTTAGTGCATTGTCGACTTTGGTACAGTTTAGTCGATATTGCCTGATTCGGTAGAGGCAGTGTTAAACACCTGATAGATATCCATTGTGCACACACACACATCTGCATTATATCTAGGGGAAGTCTGGGTTACCAAAGTGCCAAGGACATCAAATCCTATCACTGTAGATATTGTCTGGTGGAATGTTTACTTTGGGGGGAGGGAGGGATAATTATACTGTGTCCCTGCTTTCAGAGTCCAGACAGACTTAGCATACAACTTGTCACTCTTTAGCTAGAATACTAGACTTTGAGGGATGTGTGATCTAGCCCAGGATCATCAGGATGGAAAGTTAGCACAAATAACAAACATCACCAAACACTTTCAGGCAATCCTCCATTTAAGAAGTTCAGTCCGCAAGTGTATTATTCCCATATTGAATGGATAACCTTGGAGAATTATATTTTCAGCAGAAATTCCTGTCCCCAAGTTTGGTGTCAGTCTTCTGGTACTAGCTATGTAGTTCTCCCAGTAGCTCTTGAGATGATGAGACTGTGGAGCTGGAAGATCTCATGATATGTGCTTATGCAGGGTAAAGCCAACACGTTGGTAGATATGATTGTTGGTTCAAAACCACAAATAGACGCTTTTTTTTCCTGTGGTCTTACAAAGTATTTTAAGATTGGGTTATCTCATTGATTTTCTCTCCCTTTTGAGTCCCTGCAAAGCTGCTTTGCTCTGTTCACTACAGAGCAGTTTCTGTTTAGTGACCAGGAATGCTTCTGCTATCCATGATAATCACTAGATGTACTTAAGGATCATGGCTTGGATATGGGTTGGAACCTAAATGCAGTACACTTTCAGCATTCAGCCATCCCTTGTAAAATGCTGTTTCTGCCTCATGGAGGGGCTTTTAAAGGGCAGACCAGCTGTGAAGGAAAGCACACTGCTTGCTTTCTTCAGTGCTTGTTTGTCCCAAAACTAAATGGTCACTGTAAGTTTTATAAGCAGAGTCAGTTGATTCAGGCATGTTTTTTCAACAGTTTGACTGAAATCTTTATTAGCACACCAGCTGAAATAATTGACTTCCTCTGAGAAAGTCACCAGTGAGGAAGTAGACCTAATGGTAGCAGAGCTGTTAAAGCATCCAAGCGTGTCTTCTGCACACCTGGACTAGCAATCAGGACAGTGGCAACAGAAAACAGGGTGCTGGGTGTATCCCCAGGGGATGTATCCCAGACATAGATGGAAACATTCTCAAGTGCAAAGGAAATTTACCAATACAAGGTACTACAAGTTGCAAGTGGGTACATACAAGGTACTACAAGTTGCAAGTGGGTACATGTTGTTCCTTCCCCATTACCATTGGAAGGCAGCATCAATTCCTATTTGCCCTCATGGTAGGAAGTAATTAGACAATGCTGTATTGCAAACAGTAGGCTATAGTTATAGAAATTTAACTTAAAAAAAAACCTTATTGTGTCTTGCATATACTGAGGGTAACACAGGCAATATAACTGGTAACTGTTGATAAAGCAGGTGTCTCCCACTCAGGTAGGTCAGGGGTTCCATTCCATTCCATACCATTTCTGGTCCATAGAAAGGACAGCAGTAAGACAAGTCCTAGACTTGTCAGACATGAACGGATGTATGCAGATGGTGAAATTCAGGATGGTAACACTGAAAACATCACAGCCTTAAACAGAAGTGGAATCCTGTATGACAACACTGGACAAAGAAAATGCTTTACATTATGTTTATGTGAAGTCAGAAGGTGACAGTATGTCTGTTGAGTGCCCTTTAAATGCATTCAGCATTTTGCATCCCTTCCTTCCCTTGTGTTTCCCCTCACTCATTCTCCATCTGTCCCATGCCAAGTTTGAATGCTTTAGTGCATTGCCCTGATGCTAACTAGTTGGTTTTCTTTGTACTGATTGGTTACCAGAAATATTTCCCTGTTTGTTTATGAATGTCATACACTTGCAGAAGTAATAGCAACACACAATATACTATTATTCATGTTGTACAGCACTTGCTGTCTAACAAAACAACTCCTTTCTTGTTTAAACACTCTTGGAAGTCGTACTTGAGAATAACATTTTCTGTTTTGACTCACAATGTTACTTGCAATGGGATGGTGTGGCTACGGGCACCTCGTGTGCCAATAGCTATGCCAACATTTTCATGGCCGCCTGGGAGATGGAGTGTTTGTACAGACTGCAAAATTTTTCTGTACCGGTCCCTTTTTGTAGACGTTTCGTAGATGATCTTTTTTTCATCTGGAAAGGAACGATGGATTAATTGACTGTGTTTGTTTGTAGGATTAATAGTCTGTCAAGGTTTTTGAAGTTTAGTCATGAGTCCTCTGGTGAAGTGGTTCTCATTCGTAGATGTATATATATAGAGAGAGGCTGGTTAATGGGTTGCTGAACACAGGGGTGTATAGGAAGTCGTGTCATCGGAATGCCCTCCTACATAGGCATAGCATGCATCCGGGATATGTGTTTGGGAATGTGGTTAGAGGTCAAGCCATGAGGGTATCCCAGTATAATCCTTCCCATGCAGGATTTAGTTCAGAACTGAATGATTTATGTGGAAGGTTTAAGGCTAGGGCCTATAAAGTTGAGGAGATTGAGAAGGGGTTGAGTGACCTGTCTACCTTGAGGGAGGGTATAGCTACCCCTTATTTTTCTGGATTTGTTGATGCAACTACTGGTTTAGGTGTGTCGGAGTCTTCTAAGACGTCTGTTGAGTTTAATAGTGTTAGGGTACCTCTGTTTTATACCCAGGATGTGGAAAGTGTTAAGGACATTATTAGGTCCCACTGGGAGGTGTTGACAGTGGATCCCAGTATTAGAGAGATTGTGGGAGATATCCCACAGTTTGTTTATAAAAACAGGTCCAATCTGAAGAAATGATTGTGTTATCCAAGATGTATGGATAAGGATGAGAGACCCAATAAATTGGGACATTTCCCTGCAAACAGTGCAATTTTTGTAATTACATAGACTCTAGTGAAACCTTTATACAGCCATTAAATAGTATTAAGTATGAGTTTAGGGTCCTTGCTGATTGTATGTCTGAACATGTTGTTTAACTAACATGCTGTGAAGCATGCGGAGTATTCTATGTTGGAAAGACAGACAGGAAGCTTAGGGACAGGATAAGGGAACGTCTGTACCAGATCAGGATTAGATCCACGGTCAATGCGCTCTCTAAACATGTTTTAAGTACTGATGACATTCATGTCTTCAGGTTTAGAGTTATTGATGAAGTGTTTGTTAACCCTAGAGGTGGGGACATTAGGAGCCAGACTGAAAAACAGGAAGCCAAATGGATCATCAGGTTCAGGGCAGACCAATACCCAAGACTTAATGATAAAGTACCTTTAAAGCCATTTTTGAAGTCCAGAAGGCTAAGGTAGAGACTGGATTGGGACGTGTTGAATATATTTCACATTAAGGATAGGTATCTAAGTAGATGGGAATTTACACGTCATATATGTGCATTTGCTTGATATATTATGTATGGATGTGTCATATACTTTTTTAGAGATATATGTATTTTATATACATTTGATTTTCTATATATTTTATATATTTGATTTTATATGTATGTTTTTTGTATATGTGTTTTACATATGTATATATTAGATCTGGTTGAATGGTTGAGTGTTTTATCTTAGTAATATGTATATGTCTTTTATTGGAGGGTACTCCTGTCTCTTTAAAAGAAAAGATTTTTGAATTGAACTGATTTGGCACCTTTTTCCATTTAAAAGTGAGTAATGTTCAGAGTTTGTATATGGTCTGATGAATTTATTTGATCATGGATTGAGCTGGTTCCTGAGTGGATAGGATGGTTGTGCACCCAGACAGCCTTGTATTGCTTTGTTACCTTGTGGTATTTATCTGCTATTATTTTCATACTATTATTCATGTTGTACAGCACTTGCTGTCTAACAAAACAACTTTCTTGTTTAAACACTCTTGTGTCATAATGTTGTATGGAAGTCATAACACGTCAACAGTATTTGACCCAAGGAACAGAACAGTCAAATACTAAGACATTTGGTTAGATGATGACTGAGCAGTAAGTTAATTAGAACTCTCTCAGGGAGAAAACTGTGAATTCAGCAAAAAACAAAAAAAAATCCAATAAATGATACTGATTTGATATTAGTTTGGTTACCTTATAATGCTAGATGTATAAAAAGGAGAAAAATATAAAATCTAAAAAACATCCGGTGATGGAGAAAAAAAGTTAGTTTTGATTGACAATAACTTTGAGGTTAATGAGCAAGAAGCAGACCAGTCTGCACCCTTGGTGTGGGAGATTGCTTCCAGCAACTAGAAGAAAAATAAACCAAATGTATTCAGAAGTCTTCAGAATAAGTTGGGACTTTGGAATAATATATAAAGTCAAATAGTAAATGGAAAAAAAAATTGAAGAAACACTAAGCAAACACTCAAATGAACTGACTGATTTGCAGACATCTGGCATTAATATAAAGGAAATATTCGCCAGTAATGATGCTTCTCAGGATGAAATTTTACATACATTTTTTGAATTTGAAGACAAAGCACTGAGAGGGAAACTGATATTCTCTTCCATCCCAGAGAAAATGAAGGAAGCAGAATGTATCAGTTGATGAGGATACAAATAAGTAACTGGACTAGTGTTCTACAGCAAAAACTATTAAATGAGAGAGCACATTGTGTAGATGTTCCAAATCTTTCCATAGGAAACAACCAAGACCTGTTTGGGTGAAGATGCAAACACACCAGCAGAAGGAGATGCTCCTAAGCCAAATGAGACTAGGCTAACAACCACCAGGGTCTCCTGGTTCTTTGGACTCCTGCGTGGTGTGGTATGATAATAAAGAGGTAGCTAAGGGTTATGTGGGGGCAGTATGTTAGTTGTGGATTAATGTACTTATCATTGACCTCTGCTCATCAGAGACACGGGGGCCAGAGTGGGAGTGAATTTGCAATTTCAAGGTTTTTTTGAATAGGTTCAGGGATTAACACTGTTTTACATAGATGGAAATCTTATTCCATTGTGTGTGTGGGGGGGGGATCATTTGTGAGATATATTAGTCTCTCTAGCATGTTATGTTTGTCACAGGCAAAGTTCAGGACTTTGGATTTAGTGTTGCTGGTGCTGTTTGCTTTTCAGATATGCAAAAGATCCATCAGAGCTGCATCTGAGGATGCCTTATATGCTAAGCATAGCTCACCTCTCAGTAACCTATAGGAGACTGAGTACAGAGATAGGGCATAAGGCAATCCATTCAGGACACGTTATTCATACCCTGGATTCTCCTGGTGAGGAGCCTTTGGGGGCATTCCAACTGTTGCAAGTGCCTGGTTAGGTACATGCCATAGGGGGCATTGTACTCAATGATGGGCCTGTAATTTCCTTGGAGCCGGATACCATACTATTGCTTAAGAGTTTGGTGACTTAGAATGATTTTCTTACTGTCTTGGGTACATGTTGGTCGAAGGCCAGAAGATTTATAAGTGATTTATCATATTCACAACTATAGTTGTTTCAGTAGTGTGTGTGATGTAAACTGTTTGCAAGTAAAGTGATATAATTTTGTATGTTTTTCATGTATATAAATGTAAGATTGCCTTTGTCATTTGTGGAAATTTAATAAAGATGTTGGGGGAAAAACAGGCCAGATTGCTGTCTACATATATTCCCACATCCCTACTTATCAGGTCAACTTGTATGGGTGTTTTATCAGTAGAGTAACTAGCTTGTGTGTATGATGTCCCAGAGAGCACTATAATGCAATTCTTCCCATTGAGATTTAATGTATGGCTTTGGCACCAGTCATTTGTTTGTGTTAGACCCTCTTGTAAGATGTTGCCATCAATGGGGTAATCTATGATAGCAACCAATTCACAGTCATCTGCAAACTTAGTGAGCCAGAGGCCTTTCACATTAGCCCTTATTTCTGAGAAGTAGATGCTATATCCAGCAGTTTTCAGTGTTTTTTCTTGGTGAAGGATAGTTAAAAAAAAATAAATAAAAAAAAAAAAAAAAACTTTGGTTAACCATAAACCCGTAAGTGGAAGGGAACTCAGTTTAGCTTTACACCAGTATATGGAGCTAGGAAGAGACTGTGCTACTAAAACCATCTGGAGCTAGGGAGACTGTACCAGTGAAATCATTCTTGCTGTTTCAAAGAAAAATGTATGATAACTCGAACCACCTACCTTGTAGATAGCACATCACTATCCGCAATACAAGAGTTTTAAAAAAATCACTAGATAAACACATAACTAATCAAATTAAATGCATTTGCTTTACAGAAACCTACTACAGTTATATCCCATAATTATATCTCTAGCAAATCACTCAGCAAGTAAGACTGTATATTTTTGTACATAGTTGTTCTGTTTGTAACTTTTACCTGATGGTTTACATGAGTATATGCTTACTACGTCACTTTATAATGCTCAGATTGTGTTACATTATCATTATAATCCATGATATGGTTCTCTACTATTTGATATACTGACACTTTCTTTGGCATACTTTCAAAACTGTATTGTGCTGTCAGCAGCTCTGTGAGCTTGGGTCTTGACTGAAAGGGACAGTAGACCAGCCCACCTAACCAGTCAATAAACATAAATAAATAGATAAAAATAAATAACGACTGAGAGAAGTCCAGGAGTTGACCAGAAAAACGAAGAGAAACTTAGATTTGAACCTGAGAAAGGATAATGATTAGGAAGAAGATTTGAAGACGAATTAGTTTTTTTTTTATTATGGTGAACTATTTTGATTGGTGAGATATGAGATGCAATGCAAGAAGGTTTGAGATGTATTCATTGCGTTAAACTAGTTACAGAACTGTAGGATTACTCTCACTTTGTGTTTCAATTGCACATAAAATAAAAATATAGAATACAAAAAAGTGACTTATGTAAAGTGGTTTTCATTTTTTGAAAAGATTTTCTGACTTGTATTTTTACAAAAATAACATGTAATTTAACAAAAGTCTATAGTAAGCACTGCAGTAATCGTGCATCCATGGGGGTGCTTGTTAAATAAATTAAGCAACAAGTATGTAAGAAAGTAATTATGATAAATCCATTACATTTTATAGAGAGTATGAAAATATAAAAAAATACTATGTGAAATGACACCGGGTGTGATACTGCAGCTGCAGTGAATGACTTTACCGTGAATTGAATAGCTGAAATGAAATGTATCAAAGTATTGAACTGGAGTATTAGCTTCTAAATGGATTTTTTTTCTTTTAAGTTTGTATATTGTTCTGAGTGATGTGTATATATTTGATAAGAAAGGGGAGGGTGATTTGAACTGCACTTGAAAAAGGTAGTATGAGATCTGATGTCAGTCTTCATTTATCCTTGACTGATGGGGCTCTGTTCCAAGTCTTGGAAGCGGCTTGGCCAATACAGTAGCTCGCGCAAACCAAAAATCTTCTGAGCCAAGTTCCTACCCAGAATGCCTCTCTCTAAATTACCTCAGATCTCATTTGATGCTCTTCTCATAAAGATGCATCAACCAAACTCTCCTTGAGCTAAATAAAAAAAAAATGTATATTCCAGTTCTATTTCTAAATTTCTTCTCCTACCCAATTAGTTTACTTGTATACCCTTATAGTACTCTCTCTTTCTCTATTTAATCTCTTTCTCTATTTAATCTTACCTTTTGTAGGAGTGATTGCTTTTCCTTCATACCGTTGGATATCCGCCCTACCATTGCTGGTAGTTCTGTCCTTTTCCCCTACCAACAGGTGGTCTTTTGGCATACCATTGTTGGTAGCCGTTTTCTTCTTTTTCCTTCTTCCTTTTGTGTGTCTGTTTGTGTGTATCTGATGTTGATCCTTGTCTTTCAGTATGGCAGAAAAAAGCAAGGGAACTACTGGTTTCAAATCCTGTTTTGGTTGTGACAGAAAAATGCCAAACTCTGATAGTCATTTATCATGTGTGGATTGCTTGGGCCCAGCACACTTACATCAGCAGTGCGACATTTGTGATGCCTTTAGTACCCGCGACCTAGTTGAGAGAAAGGACAAGTTGGTTTTAAAAGGTCTTTTGAGAACTTCCTTTGAATAGGCCTTGTCTACAGGTGCCAAATCCAAGGGGTCCTTTCCTTCCCTAAAAAAAGAGGTCATTCGATGCCAACGTCTCCTTCTGCTCCGGCTCAAAGAAAGTTGAAACTGTTGTACTAGTAAACCTACAGAACCTTCTTCATCAGTTCCAGTAGTGGTGGCTATCTTGGCACCTCCACTTTCGGCGCCAGCCACCTCAGTGCCTTCCATTGAAAGTGCCCCCTATTCTTTGCTGCCATCTACAATGGTGCCAACAGTGTTCATTGACCCAGTTCCCTTCCTGGTGCCTATAGCCCAGGAACCATGGTTCCTTTCAGTTCCCAGAAACAGATACTCCCCTTCATTCGACCCTTTCATGGGGTAGCTACCTAGTCCCTTCTTGGAGAGGCCAGAATCTCCTTCAGCCTTGTCAGTATGGTCCTCCAGGAGTCTGACGGAAGTCAGTGTTATGAAGTTGGTGGATCAGCTCCTTGTGGCAAAAGGTTTCTCTACTTCTTCCCAGGCTTCACTTTCTACAGAAGATAGGCATCTTTCTCCAAGGACTCCACCAGAAATTCCTCCTCTAACCACTGTGGCTTTAGAGACCTCTGCTCTGATTTCCCACATTCCGGCTGTCCTGGTGCCAATAGCTCTTATGTCTTTGGCTCCAGTCTCCACCCCTCTGTTGCTTCAGAACCAATGGACTTCCAGGGTCATAGCTCCATAACAGCATCTGTGGGCTTTTCCTCAGCTTTGACCTTGATGGTGGTTTCCTCAGACTGTGGTGGGATCATGGTTCCGAGGTTGTCTTTCCCAGTTCTGGGCTCCCATCCCTTTTTGGTGGAACCTGACATTCTAGTTATGGAGAGGGCCTTGGTCTGTGTGGGCTCCCAACTGGTCTCTTCCCCATCAAAGCCTTTCCCAGGATCCCCTTTGGTCCAGAGCTTCCAGCAACCTCCGCACCCAGACAGCAAGCACTGGCGCTGCAGGACACCCCTGTACAGGGAACTACCTCTTCCGATTCCTCCACAGAAGCTCCCACTGAAGATATGCCTCTGAAGAGGTCGTGTAAGAGGAAATACCTTGATTCCCCAGAGGAATCTCTCACAGATGACCGGCATTTCAATGACGGGGAGGACTCCCCCTGTCACCCCCAGAAGACGTCTCCTTTGGAGACATTCTCAAAATATTAAAGCAGAGAGGTGGCTGGAAGCCCCAAGATCCATCCTCAGCGGAGTCTGTGTACCAGCAGGCGCTCAGTACTTGTCCATCTACCTCTTGGATGATCCTGCCAGCTGACACTCTTATCAAACTGATCACCCAGTGGGCTTGGAAGGTTGCTGATTCCATAGAACCAATCCCCAGGAGACCAGATAAAGTATTTCAGCTCCAGAAGACCATCAGCATTGGCCCAAAGGCTTAGTAGTAAATGCTATGGTGGTTGCGGCAGCCACCAAGAAGGAAGTTTCGTAAGAAAGTTCCACTGTTCATCCCCCTAACCAAGAGTCTAGGGACAGATTTGGGAAGCGAGTCTATGCTTCTTCGACCTTCACCTTATGGTCATTGAACTTTTTGGCACACCTCAGTAGACTTCAGAGGGATCTGATAAAGGAGCTCTCAGGTACCCTCGCTAGAGTTGTATCTGATGAGGTTCAGAATAAAGTAGCCTCCCAGCTTGCCACCCTGGAGTCTATCTCTAACTCGTCCATGAGGCTCATTGCACATGCAGCCGAAGGGACAACTAGGTCATCGGGTTTAGGCATAACAGTAAGGAAGCACACCTGTCCACTGTGGTGCAGCGGTTAGCATTGTCACCTCACAGCAAGAGGTTCTCCCGTTCGATTCTCAGCTGGAGCACCTTCTGTGTGGAGTCTGCATGCCCCCCCCCCCCGCAGTCGAGTGACACTAAAGACATGCAGGTAGGTGCGAGCGTGAATAGGCATGCCTTCGTTGGAGGTTGGGCTTCGGGCTAGCAACTCGGCACCATGAAAATCCACTGCCAATCATGAGCGGACTGGAGTTCCGCTGTGGCAACCCCTAACCCGGAAAAGCCGAAAGACTTTTTAGTAAGGAGGCACACTTGGATGTGCCTGTGTGAGTTTGCGGAGCCATTCATTCATCAATGCTCCATTTGACGGATATTCTGTTTTTGGCCCGAAAGTTAAAGATACCTTAGCCAGGTGTGTAAAAGATGGAAAAACCCTTTCTGCCATGGGCATACATTGTTCTGCTTCTCAATGCTACTATTCCAGAAACCAGAGAACCAGGAAAATGTGGTTCAAGAAAAAACAAGGGCCTTTCCAGGACACATGTGGTAATGACTCCCCTTGGGGCAGTGGGGGGACCTATAATGGAAGATACTGACCATGGAGCAGAGATGGCCCACAAAATCAGGGTTCCCGAGATTCCTTCTTAGGGAAACCCTACCAGCGCTCCTGAAGGGAGGCCCAATTGCTTGCCTATGGAGGCAGTCGGGGGAAAGCTATTTTTGCACCCACTGGCCTGGTAAAAGATAACAGATGCTTGGGTGCTGAGGATCATTACCAGAGGTTGCCATATTTCTTTCTAACTGACACCAAAACCAGGAAGAAGGATCCCCGATATTCTACCCAGTCAGAGGGATCAGGCGACTCTGGAAGTTCAAAAGCTGCCAGAAAAAAAGAGTCATCCAAGAAGTCCCGCCAGACCAGATAGGATCCAGATTCTACTCAAGGTTCTTTTTGGTGCCAGAAAGGACAGGGGACTGGAGACCAGTTTTGGATCTCAGCGTTCTAAACAGGTTTGTTCAACAGACAAAATTCCGGATGGTTACGATTCAGTCTATTCTTCCCTTCTTAGGGAAAGACGATTGGATACTCTCTGTAGACCTCCAGGACGCACATTACCACATAAAAATGGACAAGCACTCCAGGAGGTTCCTCCGCTTCTGACTGGGGGCCAGTCATTATCAGTTCCGAGCCCTGCCCTTCGGTCTCACCACAGCCCCCAGGGTGTTCACCAAATGTATGGCAGTGGTAGCAGCTCACTTGAGACTGCACGGATTTCAGGTGTTTCCATAGCTGTATGACTGGCTCCTTACCGCCTCCACCAGGCATCTACTCGAACAGGCAAGGGATTTCACCCTAGACACCTGCTGTTGCCGAGGCATAATGGTAAATCTCACCAAATCTCAACTAATTCCCACCTAACAACTGGAATTCATTGCTGAATACAACATCTTGCATAGCCACTCTTCCTATTCACAGATTGCAGAAAATAAGATCACAGGTAGACATGATTCTTTCCAATGACAGTGTTCCCGCATTAGTAGCTCTACAGGCACTGAGATCGATGGAGGGGGCCATCACATTAGTACCTCTAGCAAGAGTCCACATGAGAATCCTACAGTGTCTTATCCTACAGTGGCTTCTAGCCTCCCAATGGTCCATCCTCACTTATCCTCTGTCTCATTGCATCTGAATCACCAATTGTTGCAAGAAGGATTTATCTTGGTTGATGGAATTTGAGGAAATTCTTCTGGGCCGACCATTTGTTTGTCCTTTTACCGATGCCTCCCAGATAGGGTTGGGGGAGGCATTTTCAGGGAAGGACTGTCCAAGGCACTTGGCCCATATAGAGGCCAATCTGCATAACAATGTTGTGGAACTGAGGACAGTGCTCTTAGCATTGCAAGCCTTTCAAACTGTCCTCCCTTTAGGAATGATTGCAGTTCAGACAACATATTAGTAGTCTGGTACATCAACAAGCAAGGTGGAACCAAGTCTTACCCCCCTCTGTCGAGAAGCTCTGAGTGTGATGATGAGTAATATCTTCAAACCGCTTTTTGGTAGCAAGCACATCCCAGGGAGCTCAAACGTGGTAGTGGAGAAATTGAGCAGATTCATCCTCCTGGCTCAAGAGTGGTCTCTCAATCTCAGAGTAGTGAAGTAGATTTTCTGTCACTGGGGCCAGCCTTGCTGCGATCTATTTGCATCACCCTCAGAACAAATGCAGCAGCTACTTCACCATAATCTCCCCTCGGGGGGGGGGGTCCCCGAGAGATGCTGTTCTTCACAACTACTCTATCCCTTTCACCCTTTTCATAAAGAAGGCCATAATGTTGAAGAAGAAAGCTATTCTCATTGCCCCATTCAGGTACTCTCACAGGAGCTGTATCTGATGAGGTTCAGGATAAAGTAGCCTCCCAGCTTGCCACCCGGGAGTCTTTCTCTAACTCATCCATGAGGCTCATTGCACATGCAGCCGAAGGGACAACTAGGCCAGTGGGTTCAGGCATAGCAATAATGAGGCACGCCTAGATGTGCCTGTGTGAATTTGTGGAGCCATTCAAGTCTTCTTTTATCAATGCTCTATGTTTTTCTGCTCCTCAGTGCTCCTATTCCAGGAACCAAAGAAGCATGAAAATGTGGCTCAAGGAAACCCAAGGGCCTTTCCAGGACAGACGTGGTAATGACTCCACTCAGGGCAGAGGGGGGAGCTGTAATGGAAGATGCTGACCAAGCGGCAGAGGTGGCCCACAATATCAGGCTTCCAGAGATTCCCTCTTAGGGAAACCCTACCAGCGCTCCTAATGGAGGTCAAACTGCTTGCCTTTGGAGGCAGTCGAGGGAAGACTATTCTTGCATCCACTGGCCTGGTAAAATAACCACAGATGCTTGGGTGCTGAGAATCATTATCAGAGATTACCATATTCCTTTTGAACTGACCCCAAAACCAGGAAGAAGGATCCCCGATGTTCCACCCAATCAGAGAGGATCAGGTGTCTCTGGAAGTTCAAAAGCTGCTAGAAAAAGAGTCATCAAAGAAGTCTTGCCAGACCAGATAGGATCCAGATTTTATTCAAGGTTCTTTTTGGTGCTAAAAAAAGACGGGACTGGAGACTAATTCTGGATCTCAGAATTCTAAACAAGTTTGTTCAACAGACAAAATTCGGGATGGTCACGGTTTAGTCTATTCTCCCTTTCTCAGGAATTGATGATTGGATGTGCTGTATAGACCTCCAGGACATGTATTAACACATACAATGGACAAGCGCTCCAGGAGGTTCCTCTGCTTCTGGCTGGGGGCCAGTCATTATCAGTTCCGAGCCCTGCCCTTCAGTCTCACCACAGCCCCCTGGCAACTCACCAAATATATGGCAGAGGTAGAAGCTCACCTGAGACAGCACAGAATCTGGGCATTTCCATATCTGGACGACTGGCTCCTTACCGCCCCCACCAGGCAGCTACTCGAACAGACAAGGGATTTCACCCTACACACTTGCTCTTGACTAGGGATAATGGTGAATCTCGCCAAATCTCAACTAAGCCCCACCTAACAACTGGAAATCATTGGAGCCACCCTGAGTATAACATCTTGCACAGCCACTCTTCCTATTCACAAATTGCAGAAAATAAGGTCACAGCTTTCTACATGGCCCACATTTCATCCAGGGACAAAGTGTTCATAACATCCCTGTATTTTTACCCTTGTAATATCCATTACTGAGTACAGTGACCCTTCGGGAAAGTACCTCACAAAGCACATGCAGCAGCTGGAGAGACCACAGAGGTTCCTCACCAGGAGAATCCAGGCCCTCAAACATCTAGCCTACACAGATAGGGTAAAGGCCCTGTCCCTCTACTCAGTCTCCTACAGACTCCTCAGAGGTGGCCTTTATCTGGCATATAAAGCGATCACAGAACCTGCCTTGATGAGACTGCTGTATATCCACAAGTCAAGCTCCACTCGAGTAACCCGCATGCGTGACCTCAACCTTGTCTGTGACATCAATAGGACTTGTTGGCAGGACAGATTTGTAACCCAGAGACTCCCCATCTGTGGAACAGACTCCCGCTCCACATCAAGCAGAGTACCTCATTAACCCTTTTTAAGCACAACCTGGATAATTGGATGGGGAACAGCAAATACACCCCTGAGATTCCACCTGTGTTCCTGCTGGACAGGAGCATCAGGTACTGACTTGTCGGTACATTGGATAAATTCTTGGCTAGGCTTGTTAGGGCCTCAAGGACACAAGCCTAGTAACTTCCTATGACCGTATGGAAGACATGATTCTTTTCAACAACAGGGTCCCGCGTTAGTAGTTCTACAGACACTGGGATTGGTGGCGGCGGCTATCACATTACTACCTCTAGCAAGAGTCCACATGAGAATCCTGCAGTGGCTTCTGTCCTCCCAATGGTTCATCCTCACTCATCCTCTGGCTCATTGCATCTGAATCACCAATTATTGCAAGAAGGATTTATCTTGGTGGATGGAATCTGAGGAAATTCTTCTGGGCCGACCATTTGTTTCTCCTCATCCCCAGGCCATAGTAACCATGGATGCCTCCCAGATCGGGTGGGGGGGGCCGTTTCAGGGAAGGACTGTCCAAGGCGCTTGGTCCCCCGTAGAGGCCAATCTGCATATCAGTGTTCTGGAACTGAGGACAGTGCTCTTAGTGCTGCAAACCTTTTAAACTGTCCTCCATTTAGAAATGATTGCAATTCAGACATGTCAGTAGTCTGGCACATCAACAAGCAAGGTGGAAACAAGTCTTACCCCCTCTGTCGAAAGTTCTCAGTGTGTCATGAAAAGCAATATCTTCAAATCGCTTTCTGGTAGCAAGCACATCCCAGGGAGCTCGAACGTGATACTGGACAAATTGAGCAGATGCATCCTGCTGCCTCACGAGTGGTCTCTCAATCCCAGAGTAGCGAAGGATATTTTCTGTCACTGGGGCCAGCTTTGCTGTGACATATCTGCAGCCCTCCAGAGCAAGTGCAGCAGCAATTTGCCTCAATCCCCCCTCAGCGGGAGTCCCCAAGAGATGCAGTTCTTCAAGATTGGTCCTCGGGACTACTTTATGCCTTTTCCCCTGTTCCTCTGATACCCTTTTTCATAAAGAAGGCCATAATGTTGAAGAGCAAGGTGATTCTCATTCCCCATTTTGGCCTTGATAAGTTTGGTTCCCCTTTCTTTGGCCTTACCTACTTCAACGTTCATGGACCCTGGACCCGGATCCAGATCTCCTGTCCCATCCTCAGGGCCTAGTCCATCTCAGTCTGAAAAACCTCAAGCTTACATCTTGGTTGCTCCAGTTCCATTGATTGCCAGGAGAAACAACTTATCTTCCCGTTTGAAACATTTTGCTAGCTGCCCATAAACCTTCCACAAGGAAACTGTACCTCAGCAAATGGAAAAGGTTTTCTTTATGGGCACACGATAACAAACTGGATCCTTTCTCAACTTCGGTTGAAGAGATTTTGAATTTTTTTTTGTCTATGGTCTTTGAACAAGGAGATGCTTCTTCTACTGTCAGGGTTCAGCTTGCTGTCATTTCTGATTTCCTTAATGGTTTTGAAGGACAATCCTTAATTTCACATAAGTTGTGCAAGGCCTTTCTAAAGGGAAATTTAAGGTTAAAGCGTCTGGGATCTTACTATGGTTTTTCAGTCCTTGACCCAACTTCCCTTTGAGACGGCTGCTACCTGTGCTTTGAAGTTTGTTTCATGGAAGACCATTTTCCTAATAGCTATTACATCCACTAGGAGAATTTCAGAGATGCATGCATTATCTTCAAAACCTCCATACTTGATTTTTAATATGGGCAAGGTACCACCGAAAACCAGTCCAGCCTTGCTTCCAAAGGTTATTTCTGAGACTAACATTAATCAATCCATTGAGTTGCCAGTATTCTTCCCTACTTTTTCAAAGAGGAATACTGCTTACATTTATTGGATGTCCACAGACAGTTGCATTTATACCTCAACAGAACTAAAGATATCAGGAAGTCAGACCAGTTGTTTGTTTCCTTTTCCAGTCCTTCCATGAGTAAATCAGTTTCTAAGGTTACATTATCTAAATGGCTCGGAGATTGCATTATCTTTGTCTACAACAGGGAAAATCATAAATTGGCAGCTCCAGTTAAAGCGCGCTCCACAAGAGCTGTGGCCACCAGTGCTGTTTTTCATTCCAAAGCTTCCATGGATGACATTGTGCAGCAGCAATGTGGGCTTCTCCTCATACCTTTATCACTCATTGCAGAGTGGATCTGGTCTACAGGAGAAGAGCTTCATTTGGCTCTATGGTGCTTAGGAATATCCTTCCATAAGGCCTCCCAAGATTCAAGGAAGCTGGGGACTCTGTCCCATCAGTCAAGGATAAATGAAGATTGACATCAGATAAAGAAGTTATGTACTCACCATAATGTTCCATCTATGTTGTCGATCTTCATTTATCCTTGACACCCCACCTTCCTTCAGACTCCTTGAGGATCTGACCATAGTCATGGTCTTTTTGCTTCCTCATGTACGACCTTAGACAAAAGCCTCAGTGTTTATACTGTTACCTTTATCTAATTTGTTGTAGCTGCAAACTCGATCTGATGTAATTTAGAGAGAGGCATTCTGGTTAGAAACTTGACTGAGGAGATTTTTGACTTGCACAAGCTATCGTAACGGCCGAGCCGGTTCTTAGACTCAGAACCGAGTCCCATCAGTCAAGCATAAATGAAGATCAACAACACAGATGAAACATTATGGTGAGTACATAACTTCTTTTTCTGAGCTGGATGAAAAGTTGTTAATATAGAGAAGTTGTACCTGCCTGCTGCTAGTGTGTTTATATAAGCTGTCAGATGATGGAATATTATGTGCAAAAAAAGGCAAGTATTAAAGATATTATTAGTGATAGCAATGTTTAGTTGTTACAATGGTTGTAGTGTGTCAGTATTAGCAAGAAATGCAAATAGCTTTATTGGGCCAGGTAAAAGGCAAAGGATGATGACTTGCATTAAAAATTCTAGGGTACAAGTAGCAGTGATACAGTAAGATGTTCTTGGACAGAAGTAAGCCTATGAACTTGAAGAGACAAGGGTTTCTGAGTGGATACTCAACAGCATGTAAGAGACAAAGGAAGAGAGGCACAATTATAATGATAGAAGAAGATAAAATATAATAATGGCAGATTTGTGGCAGTGAGAGTTTACTGGCAATAATGTACAAGTTGAGAAGGATTTGAGGTGGGGTGGGGGAGTAATATGTTTTCAGCGAGTGAATGGAAATGGACTTGTAATATTGAGGATGTCTCTGGGGACCTAGAGTGGAGGTTATAACTAGAGCGTGTAGGTTTTTAAAGAAATGTATGAAGGTGTTTGGTATGGAGGATATTATTTATTTAGCAGAAACTCAAATTGAATTGGCTTACTTTTCCTGAAGATTCAGTAACTGGGCTTGGCTGAACAGAATCTGTACACCACATAAGAACATTCATTTGACTGAAATTATTGATGCTCATCCAGTAACTGTATATGACCCTGCCCTTATGAAGATAATGATACAGCTGTATGGGTGAGACACTGGTACTTTCCTACATGTTTACTGAAAAGAGAAGAATTTAAGAACTGGGTAAATTTTAAAATTTGAAAGCTGCTAGTGCCAATATAAACTGTCCCTGAAGGGGTAGCTAGCACTTGGTTGAAAATGGATGTCAAAAATATAATAGACATGAGGGAGCTGCAAATATGGGATAATGTAAATAGGAAATATGTATAAGGGTTGGCGGAGTTTAATCACTGCAGAATAAAAATGGAAATCTTTCAGAAAAATAGGTGGAACAACTGTAAAGTGACAGGAAAAAAGTAATTGAGCAAGTTTAGAAAAATTGATGAGAAGGGGTTATTTTGACAATCTTAGAGCACAGAAATTGAAGCAACAATTAAGGCAACAGAAAGTGGTAGCAGAGCTTTGAGAACCTATAGGAACTACAGTCCTGAGGAGATAATGGAAATATTTCAGAAATTATATCAGCATTTATGTAAGACCGACGATCGGAGAAGTCAGGATAAGCAGGATGAGGTGCAATTGAAAATGTATATGAAAGATTTTGATTTGCCAGTGTTAGTCGAAGATGATGGTCATTTGTTTTTGTTTTTTTTTAATTAGGCTCAATTGTTGATAGCTAGTATAGAGAAAAAAATAGACTGCAATGCATAGTTAACCCACAGGAAAATCATCAGGAACAGATGGAATTCTTAAAGAAGATGGAAGAGAAACAATTACAAAGACTTGAAAAACATAGTTTAATAATGTGTTGAAAGGGGAATACGTAACAGTGTAGTAGAGGAAAGCAGTGCTAGTAGTATTGATGAAAGAGAGGAAGGAGCCCATATAACCCAGCATTTTCTACACCAATTTGTATTTTAAAGCATAATTATATTGTAGTTGTGTCCTTGCTAACTGAGAGAATGGCAGAAATATTACATCATCAAACAGCCCTGTTCTTGTGTGAGTAGATCAAGTGTGAGAGAAAGCTTGTAGATATTGACCCTGGCCAGTTCTAAAATAAGGGAGAACCACGGTTGCCTGGGCCAGAAGGTGGTCACCACAGTGATCTTTGGGGGATTCCTTCTGGATCTTCATAAGTATCCTGGATGTTAGTGGAAAGAAGAAAAGGCATCTGCGTTTTAGGCCTTCTTGGAACAGATTCTTGCCAGTTGATTGTTCAGAGAGGAGGCAAAGAGGTCTACTTGAGGAACTCCCCTACAGATGGATCAAATCTTGGATTTACTTTCCATTCATGAGGATCTACCCTGGTCCTCCTCAGCATGTCCGCCACACAGTTTCGCTTTGATGGAATGCAGGATGCCTGTAGAGTGAGATTGTGCTGTGAAGCTGTATCCCAAGATAACATGGCTAGTTTGCAAAGGGCGTATGGCTTAGTTGCCTCCTGCTTGTTGCAGGCATCTCTTTGATATTTATGTGCTTGCTTTTATCATTGATGTCTCACACCCTGCACTTTTATCCTTCCAGAAAGACTGCTTTGGGACAGGGAGGGAGAAGGGGAGACCTGGATTTAAGGATATCTGTTGTCTCCACCAACTGATTTTTCTCCCGACAAACCTCAGCACTGGGGGGGGGGGGGTCACAAGGTCTTTTGAATAGTGATTCATATCTGTTGGACTGTCCTTGGTTTAGGGAGGTTCAAGGCTTATTTTTGAAACCCCTTTGTCATTTCTTAAATGTCTGTTTACTGAATTTTGATGAGACTGTTTATTCTGCCTTTTGCCAAAATTGGATGAAGAGTTAAGGAATCCCTTAGAAAAATTGGAAAAGGAGGGCTGAAAAATTTTAGAAATTCCCTAAATCAGCGTAACCCTTTCATCACATTTTTGATCACCTCTGCAGCAGAGGGGACAAAAACTAAAACTCTATACAAAGGGGAATTTAAAATCTCATTTTTAACATCTGGGAGGTTCTGAGACTGCAGCCATGCAAATCTCTGCAACAATACCAGTGGCCACAGCCTTGGAAGAAGTATCAAGAGAGTCATACACACACTGTACACAATGAGTAGTTACCTGTGCAGCAGAAGAAACTAAATTATTTAAAACAAACTAAAACCCACCACACTAGCTGCAGACAAACTACCTGCTGATTTCCGAAAACTAGCTGCCAAAGGTATTGCCTACCCATTATCCATAATAATCAATAGATCCGTAGCAGAACACAAAGTCCCAACCATCTGGAAAATCTCTCACATTATATAACTTCATAAGGGAGGCTCATTGACAGATCTGTCAAAATACAGTCCTATCACAATTTTATCACCACTGTTTAAGACACTAGAGAGAATCTTTCACAAACAAATTACAGACTACCTGCATACTAACAAACTACTAACCCATACTCAGCATGGCTTCTGATCACAGTACTACCACAGCACTAATGACATTTACTAATAATGTCAACCTTTACAGAAATAATGGTAAGTATGTATCCTCCATCTTCCTAGACTTATTAAAAGCCTTTGATATGGTCTCATATAACAAACTTCTAAATGTTCTCACTGAACTAAATAAGAAGTTATGTACTCACCATAACGTTCCATGTTTGATGTTCTTCGTGTTTCACTGTTGCAGTCATTATATTTGGGTAATCTGCTGGCAGGTTGCCCTCAGTCGGCCTGACTAACAAAGTCTTGGGTCCTGCGTCAGTTGCTGTCCCTTCTTCCATGACATCAGGCTGTCAGGGGTATAAAACATGCATCCCATTACATCAGTCTTTCTTGCCATGCGGTACCCAAAGCAGAAGCAGTTCGCAAGTGCCGGTCGGCCAACTCCTGAAATTTTCATTTTCGAGTTTCAGAACCGAAGTCTTCAAGTTAAAGCTAAGTACCCCGTTGGGGAAATTTTTCTTGCTCCTTACCGATGTCAGTAAAAGTTAATAATTGCATTACTTGTGGAAAGCAAATACCTCACAAAGATTTTCATTCGTACTGTATTCCTTGCCTAGGCACTGACCACTACGTACCTTGCTGTCGGTTTTGTGCTTTATTTATTCAGCGCACTATCCGTTGTCGGTACATTTATGCCTCTAAATATTTCGGTTTTCTTATCCAGAAATGTCATTGGTCAGTCATTTGACTACCGAGATTCCGAAAAAATGCAAAGATAAAGACAGAGGTCCAAAACTGCTGACGACGCTTCTCCTAAGCTATCGCCAGTTCGCCGGTACTCAGTGAGGTGCTTTTGCAGCCCCTGATACCCGCTACTTCTGATTCGCAGGTCTCTACTGAGACCCATTCGAAGTCCGGTATGCCGCGAGAGGCTTCATCTATGGAACCCGTGGATGTCTCTACCTTGGATGTGTCTGGAGCCGCTGTGCAGGCACCATCTTCTGAGGGTTATTCAGGCCTACAGACTTGCATTTTAAATCGACTCCACCTTCATTACTAAGGCCTAAATCGCGATCTATGTCTAAAAAACCTATGCCCAGGCCACATGTTCAGGCCCCTATGCCTAAAAAACAAATGATCAAAATGGCTGAGGATCTCATTACTCTAATCAGGGGTAGTCACCCCCCCCCCCAAGAGGCCTAGGCCTGAGCTTGATTATGAATCTTCTGATCAGGTTTTTGTTTCTTCTGATTCTTCTAATGACAAGGATTTATCCATACCTACTTATGAGGATTCTGATGCAGAGGATTCCATTCCCTCTGCTTCCCCTCCTGAGGATTTTTCTTTTGGGGAAACTTTACATACCTTAAGGGAGCATTTCCATTGGGAAAGTCAGGAATTTTCAGATTCAAAAAAGAGGCTTAGGGATTTCCTTCTTCTACCTCATTATAGGCCCTTGGCTATACCTCCTGTACTAGACATTGTTGATGTGTTTTCGGAATCCAGTATGGCCCCTGATTCCCTGCCTCCGGCTCCTAGTAAACCTGACAGATACTACAGGGTTCCCGAGTCCCACAAGTTCCTTTTCAAAAATCCTGTTGCAGATCCAGAAACCATTTCTCAGGGACCCAAGGGCATTATGGCTTCTACTGCTAAAAATCCTACCCCTTCTGATAGAGACTCCAGGGCACTGGATAGATGGGGTAAGAAGGTTTATACTTCTGCAACCTTGGCAATCAGGGCTTTAAACTGCCAATTTCATATGTTAAAATATAAACAGCATATTATTGGACTGCTTAAACAGAAAATTATGTTATTTCCTGACTGTGTGGAAAATAAAGATTTACAGGATGTATTGCATTCTGCTGAACAACTCGGAAAACATACTTTGCAATGTGGTTTTGATTCTTTAGAGGCCTCCTGCAGAGCTGCTGTTACTGGGTCTGTGCTTAGAAGGCATGCTTGGCTTAAGAAACAATCTTTGCCTGATCATGTTAAAGCAAAATTGTTGGATGCTCCTTTAAATCAGGACCGTTTGCTTGGCAATAAGGCTGAAGAAGTTCTAAAAAAGATGGAAGATAAAGCTAAATCTATGCAAACTGTTAAAGATTTCCTACAAGTGCAACCTCCAAGATTTAGTAGGCACTGGCCTACTAAGAATTGGTCCTTTCCAGCTCCTTCCAGATCCTCTCAGGCCAAACCCAGACACACCAAAAGCACCAGGTTTCAGTCCCAGGGGACTCTCAGAACTAAGCAATGGGGGCCTCCACTTTCAAATCTGGAAATAACAAGACACCCCCTATGGTAAACAGTCTCAATGACTTCCTTTTACAATTACCAAGCACTTAACTTTTAGCCGCCCCTTTGGGGGGAAAGATTGCTCTTCATACAAAGAACTGGGAACTCATAACCCAGGACAAATTGGTTTTAAATATAGTGTCCCAGGGATACAGATTTCATTTCCACACGTTGCCAACACCAAACGGGTGGCTAGACTTGCCCCCAAATCAGTGGGTAGAGGCTCAAAAACAAGTACTTTCCCTCTTAAACATGGTGGCTATTCAACCAGTACCAGAAGAGGAAAAGGGACAAGGTTTCTATTCCAAACTCTTTCTGGTACCCATAAAAGACAAATCATGGCGTCCAATTCTGGACCTGTCTACTTTAAACACTTTTCTGGACATTCCAAAATTCAAGATACTGACTCTTCACCAGTTACTTCCTATGCTAGGCAAAGATGCCTGGTTGGCAACTCTAGATTTAAAAGAAGCATACCTGCACATCCCTATCAGGGAATCCTGCAGAAGATACCTATGCTTCAAAGCAGGCTACTTGCATTATCAGTTCTCTGCACCGCCCTTTGGCTTATCTACTGCGCCCAGGGTATTCACAAAGTGCCTGTCTCCAGTTATTGCATTTTACAGGCAAAGAAATATTCAAATATATCCATACCTGGATGATTATCGAATTCAGAATGCAGAAAACCAGGGCATACTTCTAAATCATCTGGCATTTGTAAAAAGGGTTCTAACTTGTCTGGGGTACACCATTAACGAAAAGAAATCACAACTGGTACCCTATCAACAGATTACATTCCTGGGTGCAAGCTTGAATACAACTGCCCAGATGGCTTTCCTCACGCCAGAGAAGCAAATTCATTTAGCAACTTACTTCAAACTAGTGGCCACAAAAACCCTGCTATCTGCAAGGCAAATACTGCAAGCTTTGGGGTTCTTGGCCTCCTGCATTCTTCTAATTCCATATGCAAGACTGCATATGAGGAAACTACAGTGGTACTTAAAAAGTCTATGAAGTCAACATTGTCACAGCCTGGAAACAATGATTCCTATCATACATGCCTACTGGAATTCCTATGGTGGGCAGAGGCTTGCCACCAGAACAAAGGACTGCCATTCACACTACCCCCTGCCACCCAAACCCTAACTATAGCTGCATCAGACTACGCGTGGGGGGCTCACCTGGCAGGGAAGTGCATTTAGGGCAAATGGAACCCAAGTCAAATGCACCTACATATCAATCAAAAAGAAATGTTAGCTGTACAGAATGCTCTGACAGCCTTCAAGGACCACATTCTTCCAGGACAACTAATGATAAAGAAGGACAACACCACAGTTATGTGGTACATAAACAAGCGGGGGGGGGTACACATTCTTACCCCCTCTGCAGATTAGCCATGGCATTGTGGAACACAGCCTTGCGCTACCAAGTGCACCTACAAGCTCAATTCCTGCCAGGAAAATTGAATACACTGGCAGACGGACTAAGCAGAAATATCATGGACCCACATGAGTAGAAACTGGAACCACAGATTTTCAACATGTTGACAAGCAAATGGGGGAGCCCAGACATAGATCTATTTGCTTCCCCCCAGAACTATCAGTTGGACAAGTTTTGCACAAGGACTCCCCACAAAGAAGCCTGGAAAGTGGATGCTCTGTCCTTCAGCTGGAAAAGCCTATCAGTCTACGCCTTTCTCCCTCTGCCTCTGCTCTCCAAAGTTCTGCTAAAAGTCAAAAAGGACAAACCAAGAATGATTTTGATTGCTCCAGACTGGCCACCCCAACACTGGTACCCACTCCTGCGCAGTGTGCCACATTTATCTCCATGGCACCTGCTTCAGACCCCTTCCTTGCTGTCTCAGCAGGAAAACCAAATTCTGCACCCACAGCTTCCAACATTGAACCTTGCAGCCTGGCTAATCACTTAAATTCACCCTTATCATCCCTCAGCAAACCTGTGCTGGATGTCATCTTGGAGGCGAGAAGGCCTAGTACTAGAAAATCTTATGCTGACAAATGGAAAAGATTTTGTGCCTGGAAAAATTCTTTAGGGATGAGTGCAGCAGCGCCCAATTTACCTCCGATTTTGCAATACTCAACTGAGATGCTTCACAAGGGCCTGTCTTGTTCCTCTATTAAAATCCACGCTTCAGCTATTTCAGCTCACTATAACACAGAATCACCCCTCTTCTCTCATCCCCTGCTCAAGCAGTATCTCAGAAGGGCAAAGAACTTGAGACCACCCAGGAGAGCTCCTACCCCTGACTGGGACCTTAACTTTGTTTTGGAGAAGCTCACTCTACCTCCTTTCAAGCCAGCTGCTACTGCAGACCTAAAATTTCTTTCCTGGAAAACAGTCTTCCTTTTAGCAATCATTTCAGCTAAAAGGATATCTGAATTACAGACCCTTATGGCAGTGGAGCCTTTCATCATCTTTCATGTGGACAGGGTATCTCTGAGGATCAATCCATCCTTCATGCCCAAGGTGGTTTCCAGTGTGGCTCTTAATCAGTCCATTCATTTGCCAACCTTCTTTCCCAATCCACAGAACAAAGGGGAACGGAGTCTACATTCCTTGGATGTGCACAGACAACTTAGATTCTACTTGGACAGGACTAAATCTCAAAGAAAATCTGACCAATTGCTGGTAGCATTTGCTGCAGGGGCAGAGGGGAAGGCTATTTCAAAGCAAACCATTTCTAAATGGATAAGCCATTGCATTCATTTCTGGTATAAGCACCCATGGAAAACCTATCCCCCAGGGGATCAGATCTCACTCCACCAGGGCTGCATCTACTTCTGCATCCTTTCGCAGAGGTGTTCCTACCAGGGATATTCCAGAAGCTGCTACCTGGAGTTCTGTACATACTTTCACCAAGCATTATCATTTACAAATTTTCTCTAAATCCAGAGCTGGTTTTGCCACTGCTGTCTTGCAGGGCCTTATAGCTGGTCCTAATGCTGTATAAACACCTCCTCCCAACCATAGCTTTGGGAATCTACCCAAATGTAATGCCTGCAACAGTGAGACACGAAGAACATAGTACAGTTGTGTACACTAACCATAAATGTAGATGTTCAAGTGTATTCACTGTTGCAGTCCTGGTTACCCTCTCTCCAGCCCCCTACTCTTCTCTGGCTATACCTCTACTTTCTTTTACTATGCTTAAAAGCCTTTTTGGTGTATTTGCTTTTGGTTGGAGATATATTTTTGTGTTTTTTAATTTTATTGGCTCCCCATTGGGGGGCACTTGACATCTGGGGCAAGAAAAACTGATGTAATGGCGTTGGATGCATGTTTTATACCCCTGACGACCTGACGTCATGGAAGAAGGGACAGCAACTGATGCAGGACCCAAGACTTTGTTAATCAGGCCGACTGAGGGCAACCTGCCAGCAGATTACCCAAATGTAATGACTGCAACAGTGAATACACTCGAACATCTATATTTATGGTAAGTGTACACAACTGTACTTTGTCCATCTCGCCTGTATTCTTGCTGGTTGGGTTCGGAACCGAACATCGGTTCCGACTTGGCCTAATACAAAAGCTCGAGAGCTTCCACTGGCTCCAGGCTAACCCCTATCCCATGATGAACCGGGTAAGTTACCCAGATCTTGTTTGCAAGCGAAAGCAGTAGTAGTATTTTTACATATTCATTAAAACAAGTTGTCTAACTGTAGAAGGAATGGAATCGGAGACTCCAAAACCAATGTAACTATATATGTATGTATGTATGTATATATATATATATATATATATATATATATATATTTTTTTTTTTTACAAGATTAGCTGCCCAGTCCTCCAGGAATGAAAGAAGGGGAAGGTGGGTGGGACGCAAGAATATAGGCAAGATGGACAACAAACATGGAAAGTTAATGTGAGTACATAACTTCTTAATGTTATGTTGTCCAATCTCGCCTCAATTCTTACTGGTTGGGACAGCGCCCCTAGCACCTTTATCCTAGGGTGGCTCAGGAAAACAAGCTCTTCAATACAGTGGAACCAAAGAAAGACCTGTTCTGGGGGGCCACGTCTACTTTGTAATGAGTAATAAAAATATGAGGTCTCACCTATGTGGCAGCTGCACAAATAGAGTCCATAGGAAGTCTAGCCTGGAAAGCAGAGGACATAGAGACCGCCCTTGTGGAGTGGCCCTTCACTTTGCCTGGTAATTGTCTGTTATTATTACTGTATGAGACAGAAATGCAGTTTGTAAGCCATTTAGATAAGATTACTTTAGAAACTGGCAATCCTTTCCTTTTGTCTGAAAAGGACACAAAAATCTGGTCAGACTTTCTGAAATCTTTGGTCCTATGCAAGTAAAAGTGTAGCTGTCTGTGTACATCTATTTGATGCAGTCTGTATTCTGCCTTGTCGTTATAGTTAGGAAAGAACACTGCTAATTCAATAGAGTGATTCAGATTGTTTTGTGAACAGACTTTTGGTAAGAAAAAGGGATTAGTTCTTAGCAATACTCTTTCTTTGTGAAAAAATATATAAGGAGGGCATATAGAGAGAGTTTGGAGTTTCGACACTCATCTGGCGGAGGTAATGGCTACTAAGAAAAGAGTTTTCCATGACAGAGACTTTATATCACAAGATGATGCAGGTTAATGGGTGGCAAGACTACGGCAGAATGAACAAAGTTTAGGTCCCAAGTGGCTGGAGGTTCTCTGCTTGTGGGTCTGAGTAAGAAGGTACCTTTCAAAAAGGTCTTACATATCCTTTGGGACATGATAGACAATCCCATCTCACCGGTATGAAAATTAGAGATGGCTGCTAATTGTACCGTGATGGTAGCTGCTGCTGCCCCTTTGTCAAAAAGTTTGGAGAGAAATTCTAGAACTGCCGTGATAGGAGCCGTAAAAGGTTCTATATTGTGCTTAACAGCCCAGCAAGAAAATATTTTCCACTTACTTGAATACAGTTTCCCCATAGACGGTTTGTGGGAAGAAACCAAGATATGTTTAACTACAGGGGAAAAATCGTAACACCTGGCTAACCGTGGAATTGGTGCAGCCATGCTGTCAACTTGAGGGTCTGGCTGGACGGATGGAATGTTCCCAATGAGTGGGTTAAAAGGTCTGAAACTGGGTCCAGAACCCATGGTTCCTCCAGAAGATGGGCCTAGAGAAAGGAGAACCAAATTTATTGAGGCCAGTAAGGTGCAATGAGTATCATAGTGCTTTTCAACGTGCTGGCTTTCTGAAGTACTTTGGGTATTAAAGGGGGGGGGGAGGCAATCTTGAACAAGTGCATCGCTTGGTGACTTCCACGGAGGGGGAGTAAGGGCAAAGTAGCTGCTGCATTTGGCATTCATGGTGGTGGGGAAAATGTCGCAGCAAGGCTGGCCTCATTTCTGGAAGATCTCTTCCGTAATTTCTAGCTTTAAGGACCACTCGTGAGGTAACGGAATTGCTCTGCTGAGTTTGTCCGCTATCATGTTGAATTTGCCTGGGATATGCATTGCTATCAGAAACTGTTGAGAATTGACAGCCCATTGCCACACCCGTTGTGCCTCTCGACATAGGGGATATGATTTGGTTCCTCTCTGCTTGTATCTGTACCACACTACTGACATGTTACCTGTCTGAATTGCAACTGTTCCTATTGGAAGAGAGTCCTGAAATGCCTGCAGTACATACAGCACCACTGTCATCTCTAGGACACTGATGTGCAAGTGGCTCTCGTGTTCTTGCCATAAGCCTTGGACAGTCTTTCCCAGATAATGCCCTCACCACCCTATCTGGGAAGCGTCCATGGTCAGTACTGCTGCTGGTTCTAGAAATACAAATGAGCAGCCTAAGCCACCAGAGAAGATCCTTTTTGCATGGTTCCATAATGATTATCTGGTGTGATAGAGGAAGATTCTGCAGGACCATTGGGCAAAGAGTAACCACTGTAGAACCCTCATGTGCAGCTGTGCTAGAGGAACTAGAAAAATTGCAGCTGCCATGGTGCCCAGAACCTGTAATATATACCTCGCTTGAACCCTTCTTTTTGACATCAAGATCTTGATTTGCCGGTGAAGGGACTGAATTCTCTTGGGGGGTAAGTTTTGCCACCATCTCTGTTGAATCCAGTTCTGTGCCCAAGAAAGTAATATGCTGTGAAGGTGACAAGGCAGACCTTTTGAAAGTTTATTTATTGTAATGCCTAGCCTGGCGCAAAGAAGTATCATTTCATCCCTCGCTTGCAGTAGTAGTTGCTTGGTAGTGGCAGTCAGGAGCCAGTCATCTAGGTATGGAAACACACGGAATCCCCGATGTCTCAAGTGAGCCGTAACCACTGCCATGCATTTGGTGAACACTCTGGGGGCTGTAGTGAGACCAAAGGTCAGGGCTCGAAATTGGTAATGACTGGCTCCCAACTGAAAGTGCAAGTGTGTCCTGGATCACCTGTCCATTTTTATATGATAGTATGCAGTTTAGAGATCTATCGAGCACATCCAATTATCTTTCCTGAGAAAGGGGAATATAGACTGCATTGTCACCATCTGGAACTTTGATTTTTTTTACAGATTTGTTCAATCTGCTGAGATCCAGAATGGGCCTCCAGTCCCCTGTCTTTTTTGGAACTAAAAAGAACCTTGAGTAAGTTCCAGATCCAATTTGGTCTGCAGGGACCTCTTGGATGACTTTTCCCTATCAACTTGTGTATTTCTGCAGTTGCTTCATCTCTCTGACCAAGTGGGGCATCTGGAATGGACTGATTTATGGGAGGAGGAGTAGAGAAGGGAATGTAATAACCTAAGGATATGATTGACTTTATCTATTTGTCTTGAGTGATTTCCAGCCAGGCATTTGGATACAGTGATAAATGTTCCCCGACTGCCTCCAGAGAAGAGCAGGCAGGCCTCCTTTCAAGGAGCATTGGAAGGATCTGCCAGAGAATGTATCTCTGTCACCCTGATTCTGCGGACCCCCTCTGCCAAGAGGTTGGCGTCTTCTATTATTACCTCCCCCTCTGCCCCTGGAGGAAGTGTCACCACATGCATCAGAAAAACCTTTCTGGGACTTGTGGAACCACATTTTACTGCCTTTCTGGCCTTTGGGATAAGGCCTAGATGGGGCGGAAAAATGGACTCCAATGGCAGACAATGTTTTCCCCTCCTGCTCGCACCTGGTCAAAGTTTCTTTCACCTTTGGTCCAAAAAGGGAAGAACCATCAAAGGGGGCATTGGTGAAGGAAGACCTTGAAGGGTTCAGCAAAGTTGCAAAAACGCATCCAGGAATGCCTCCTTAGGGAAATTCCTGTCGCTGCTGCTCTGCTCGTTCCATCAGCTGCATATGAAGTCAGTCTCATGGAGGAGTTGACAATTGAGTTGAGGGTGGAGAGCTGTGAGGAAACTTTCTCCGTGATCCCCAAAGCTATAATACCCTGAAGGGTATCTCCTAGCTCTTTGAGGAGATCCCTTTGAAGCCTCGTAAAGTGGATCAGGTAATTCAGCGACAGCAGAGTAAAGGCCACTGAAGAAAAAGCACACTTTCCATATCTGGCCATAGTTCGTGATTCTTTATTGAGAGGATGAACAGATGAGGAGGTTTCCGATAACTCTTTCTTAGTGGTCGCCACCACCATCGCATCTACAGGGATGCCCTTGGTTAGGAACTCCTTCTCAGTAGGAGCAGAGATAAATTTATTGGGCCTCTGCGGAACAGGCTGCACTGTATCAGGGGAAGTCTGGACCTTATGAGATGTAACATTAAGCAACTGGTTGTAAGGGGGAGTCACCCTGGAGGTGGAAGGGCGAGACCCAGAAGCCTCCAGGTATACTGATTCGTCCTCTGAAGGGTTGGTGGGCTTCCAGCCACCCCTCCGTTTCAGTATCTCAAGCAAAAGAGACAGCCTTAGAGGAGGACCACGGGGACCCTTCTGCATCATCCAGATCGGTATCAGACGTGACAGACTCAGGGGAGTCTATGTGTTTCCTCTTGCACAGTCTCTTCCAAGAGACTTCCTCAGAGGGATACTCTGATGAAGTTTCAGAAGAGACAATGCCACCCCCGCAGGGGCTTCCTGAGGCTCCGGGTCTCTATGCTTGGGAGGAGGAGTTGACGAGACCAACACTGGCGCCTGGGAGGGAAGAGAAAAGTACAGTTGTGTACACTTACCATAAATGTAGATGTTCGAGTGTATTCACTGTTGCAGTCATCACACTTGGGTTATCTGCCTGCATGTAGCCCTCAGTCAGCCCGAATACCAGAGACTTAGTATTTCTGTGTCACTTGCTGTCGCTCCAGGACTGACGTCAGGTCATCAGGGGTATAAAAACAAGCAGCCGATGCCATTACATAAGTTTTTCTTGCCCCAAATGTCAGGAGCCCCCCAGTATGGAGCTAAGCTATGGTGGGAAAATCACCACCAGTAAAAAGTAAATACCAATACCCCTGTAAGGGGTGAGTAATATACATAGAGAGGAGAGAGAGAAGGGGGCTGGAGGGAGGGAAACCAGGACTGCAACAGTGAATACAGTCGAACATCTACATTTATGGTAAGTGTACACAACTGTACTATTCTCTTTGTGTTTCACTGTTGCAGTCATACTTGGGTTGGTTCCCAAAGCTGAAGAAAGGTTGGAGGTAGTCAAGAAGAGTTTGGGCTGACTAGTATGCCCAGCTGGACTGCTGTTGCAAAACCTGCCCTGGATTTGTAAAATATAGGCAGGTGGTAATAAACTGATAAAAACAACTCAGGTTACCAACTCTAAAAAACAGCTTGAACTCCCCAAAAAACTCGCTTGCAGCTCCCATACACAGTAAATAACCGTGAACGAATGTAAAAGTTGTTGATTTATTAAGCGTTCTTTTCAAAATCCACTTTTCGTCGAGTACACCTTACTCAACTTCATCAGATACAAATCTTATTAAAAAGAAATACAAATTATTACAACTAGGGAGTCTTAACTCTAAACTAGAACACATACTAAACACATTCATTACTATTATTGGTTGAATGTGTGCAGAATCACTGCGTTGTTTAAAAATTTAAAGATACATTGTAGTATTTCTAATTGTTACAAACATATTGTCATTTCCATAAAACCACATAGCTCTTACTGGAAGTGCACCAAATAGTAGAACCATTTAGTTGGGCCCCTAAATGATAACAACCAACAGAAGGACAACCAACAACCTGGAGAATATGGAGTAATACGCCGCAGTGAAAGACTAGCGGCTAATAACTCCAACCAAGCTAACATACAAAGTTCTTCAAATAAAACAAATTTTCGGAATCGGGCCTCAAACTTTGTACCACGGTGTCATTCAAAGGGGATCCAATGCCTGTCAGCTTGGGATGATATGCTCGACAAGCCACGATGCTTCGCTAGGGACGGCTTGCACTAGTCACCCCTGGGCTGTCGGATATTGGCAAAGGCTCCTGCTACCCCCATAGTGCCTTTTTTAGGCAAGGCTCAAAAGACAAACCCACCTCCATAGGTATCACAAGGGATAAGAAACTAAGAGTAATGCTACTCAACGCCAGAAGTCTAAACCTCAAGATGCACGCACTCGAAACTCTCCTTAGCATGGAGAACATCGATATCTGTGCAGTAACAGAAACCTGGTTCAGGGCTCCCGAGAGCACCCCAGCACTACCAGGTTATACCTCATACCATGCTTTTCGGCCCCAAAACTTGGACCGAACCACAAAAGGAGGGGGAGTATCGATATTCATCAAAGATACCCACACCTGCAGGTTGGTGGCAAAGCACGAAGCATCAGAGACTATCCATGTGCAACTAACAGTGGGTAAAACTGCCTTCCAGTTTATAGCCTGCTACAGACCACCCTCCCAAACCCAGGAACCCCACTCGGCCTTCCTGAGAACACTGGAAAATATGAAGGTCTCTCCAAACACCATTATATTGGGCGACTTCAACTACCCAAACATAGACTGGGAGCATTACTCTAGCTCCAACACCCTAGCCCAAAGGTTCCTAGAATTTATAAACTCAAATGCTATGGAACAACTTGTTACCACTCCCACAAGAGGGGAAAACATACTGGACCTGATCATCACCAACATGGGGACTCTATGCTCCAGACCAGAAGTGTATCCCTCACTGGTAAGATCAGACCATAAACTAATCGCACTGGATATTCACATCCAGACCCCACCCCCTGCCCAGAAAGCCACAGTGAAAAACTTCTAAAGCAAATTTCACACTCCTCAAAACTGAGGTGGAATCCTTCAAAGCCCCCGGGCCTGTGGAAAATACAGCCCAGACCGCAGAATCCTTTATAAACGCATTCTATGAACACCTTCAGGAATGCATGGATCATGCGATCCCAAATAAAACCAAGACCCAATCCTCCAAAGGCAGACGTCCTGTCTGGTGGACCCCAGCCATAAACAAACTATACAATAGAAGGAGGAAGCTACTAAATGATAGAGCAAAATCCCAAAAAGGGAAGGCATCACTGATCAGTATTAGCAAAAAACTACAGGCACACATAAAATTGTCTAAGGCCAGCTTCGAGAGAAAAATTGCACAGGACACTAAGGATAATCACAAGGCTTTCTTTAGTTATGTTAGGAACCTGGGTGTTAATTCCCAGATATGCTCAGAATTAGTCCAAAATGACAAAAAATACACCGAACCCACACACATTGCCAACATCCTAGCTGACAGGCTCAGCGCAAACTTCTCCCCCCCCTCCCCACCAAAAGGGCAAATATCTATCCCAGCAGAGTGCTGCCCCCCTGACATCTCAGATGCTCAGGTAAGAGCCGCCCTCTCCAAAGCAAAAAACACAGCATCAATGGGACCAGATGGTGTCCCAGGCTTTGTCCTACATGAACTCCAGGAAGAGCTAAACCCAAACATAAAACTACTGTTCAATCTCAGCCTTACTACAGGATATGTGCCCAAAGAGTGGCGTACAGCAACAGTGATCCCTCTCCATAAAGGTGGTGCCTCAACGGATCCTGGAAACTATCGCCCCATAAGCCTGACTAGCTTGGTCTGCAAAGCTATGGAAAGGATCATCATGGACCTCATAAATAAAGATACTGGGGACCTACAAACACTGGATCCTACCCAGTTCGGCTTTGTTAAGGGCAGATCCTGCCTCTTAAACCTGGTTGATTTCTTTGAAACAGTCACCAAGGCCATTGACGAGGGGAAGGTGGTCTACACAGCCTACCTGGACCTCGCAAAAGCCTTCGATACAATACCCCACTCGGGCATTATAGATAAGCTGACCAGCTTAAATATAAACCCCTATGTCACTAGATGGATTGCAAACTGGCTCAAGGACAGAACCCACATGGTTAGAATTGCTGGAGCCATGTCACACTCCAAACCAGTTACAAGTGGTGTCCCACAAGGCTCAGTCCTGTGACCTCTCTTGTTCGGTATATATTTCTCAGAGGTACAGGCCAACACAGAAGGACTGTGGCTGACCAAGTCCGCAGATGACTGCAAACTGGGTGCCATATTCGACTCTCCAGCCGACACAAGCATCCTCCAAAAGGGCCTCATAGAAACAGACAACTGGTGCCAGAGCCATGGCCTCAAGCTAAATGCCAAAAAGTGTATAGTCATCCCCTTTGGCAAAAACAAAGTGCCCACAAATTACCACATAGGTGGTAATCCATTAAGTACAGAAGAAGTAATTAGGGACCTGGGGACCCAAGTTGATAGCAATCTCTCATTTGACAACCACGTGGCCAAAGTGGTTAGAAAAACATTTTATATAGCCCACCTAATCATGAAGGGATTCACATCTAGATCAGGGAGGTCATCGTGCCTCTTTACTCATCCCTCATCAGGCCCATAATTGAGTACAATGCCCTTTTGGGATGTACCTTACCAGACATCTGCAGCAACTGGAAAGACCCCAAAAGTACCTCACCAAGAGGATCAAAGGGCTCAAACAGATGCCATATGCTGCCCGGTTAAAGAAACTCCAGCTCTACTCAGTGGCATACCGCCTGTTCAGAGGCGATCTGTGCCTGACGTATAAAGCCATGTCCAACCCGGAATTAATGGACATGCTGCACCTCAGAAAATCCAAATCTCATCGAGCTACGCTCGAGAGACTTGAACCTCAGCACTGAAATAAATAGGACATGCTGGAGGGACAGATTCATAACCCAGAGGCTCCCTTCACTCTGGAATAAACTCCCAGTCCAGGTTAGGCAGAGTCCCTCATTGACTCTCTTCAAGAGGAATCTTGATGAGTGGATGGGAGATCATAGGTTTACCCCGGGTATCACTTCTGTGTCACTGTTAGACAGAGGCACAGTATACTAACCTCGAAAAAGGGCATAGCAAAATAAATTTAAAATGGGTGGCGAAAGCCAAACACATTCTGGCTAGGCTTATAAATGCCCTAGGGCAGATAGCCTAGTATGAACCTATGAACTTATGAACCAAAGGGAGGTCAGTGAAGAACAGGGCGAAAACCAAATGGTAGAGGACAACAGCTCTCTTGGGACTATATTGAGTTTTCCCAAATGTACGATATTGTACAAATTTTAAAATATTTAATTATTCTGACATAAACATAACATCTGATATGATTAATCTATTGGTAAAAGGCCACACCTTTGTGCCAACAACACATTTAAATGTGGCTAAGACCTTGATTGACTTGAAACTCTGTGCTCGTAAACTGAATTTAGTGGCATTAATGGGTGAACAGATGAATAACAAAAGTGACTACTATATGTCCAGTGTATACAATCCACCATTGCACCCTTTAATAGCACTCTTTGAACAAATTTGTGAGCTGGATTTACGTACTGTTAGTTATAGACCTTATGGCCCAAGAGTAGGTAGGATTTACCACCATAACATCAGTAAAGAGGATAGGGACAATTTGAGGTTTTTATGCCAGGCCCCAGTACGTTTTATGAAACCGGACAAAGGGGGTGGCCTGGCTATCATGAATGATACTGATTATTATAATAGGATATCAGACATTCTAGAAGGTCACACTTATATAGAAGTGTCAAGGAATGAACTTAACGGTGCATATAGAAGAGTAAGAACTTTCATAGAAGACCTCTACATAGAGGCAAAAATTGACAAGACACTTTACAATTATTTAGTACAGCCAGCTCCGAGGATTCCAAAACTTTTTGGAATCCCGAAAGTCCATAAGAGTGTTGACTGTCCTCCCATGCGTCCACTGGTGGACGCTAGAGACAGTATTACATACTCATGTGCAAAAGTACTGGACAACATCCTCAAGAAATCCGTCACTCTTGAACCACAAATATCTAAAGATTCATGGTCTTTTTTGAAGACTGTGAATAAGATCACCTTTAGTGAGGACGTTTTGTTCCTCACTATTGACGTGAAAGACCTCTACTCATCCATCCCCCATGGTGAAGGAATACAATGGGTGTCCTATATGATGAGGTGACATAGATCACCTGTAGAGGAGATACACCTGGTAGAAGAACTTCTTGATATAGTGTTGTCCTATAACTGTTATGTTCAATACAAAATTGTACCATCAGGAGGTGGGGGTGGCGATGGGCTCCCCTTGCGGGGCTAGTTTAGCCAATTTAGTTATGGCGTATTGGGAAAAAGAATATGTCTTTAGCCACCCCACACTTCAAATCCAATTCTACACACGGTTTTTAGACGATATATTTATCTTGTTTAAAGGCAATAGAGAGGATTTACGAAATATGCTAGATGTTTTCAACACTAGTACAAACGTCTTGAAATTCACACACTCGGTGAATAAAGACAAAGTAGCATATTTAGATGTAGAATTGAGTACCAAGTAGCAGAGACGGCATGTTTAAATATTATATGTGCAGTTTTTGTAAGTACACAGATGTGGGTAGTAGTTTTGAAATTAGAAATAGAAAATTCAAAACGAAGGGCAAATTTAACTGCCAAAGTAAACAAGTCATTTATTTAGCTAAGTGTGTTCTATGTCCAGCTTTATACATCGGCAAGACCGATAGAAAGTTATGTGAAAGAATTTATGAACACATGTATTAACAAAAATGTACTTGAAAATGCACTGGCTAGACATATTAATGAGAATCCAAGGTGGCATATGTATTATTTATGCTTTTTACATGTACCATTTTTACCTGTTTAGGTAATATATTTATATTTATATATATATATACATTTTGTGTTGATTCCATTAAATGTTTAGTAGTAATGGGTAGAACCCTAGTTTGTATGTAGGTCTAGTAGCTGACATATTCTGTACGTACTGACGTCCGTGTTATTTACTCACCAGTATAATTGTGTGTTTTCATTTTAGTTTATATATATATATATATATATATATATATATATATATAGTTATATATTTTTGTAATTAGTTTCATTGTGATTTTTTCTTTCCTTTCAAGTAATAAGATTTAAGAATGAGTAGTTTAAGTATAATACTTGTTTACTTTTAATTTTTAGGGAGATATAAACACACTTATGAAATGTTTAGTATATATATATAATTATGTATATAACTAAGTATTAATAACCCTTTGTAGCATGTCTATAATACGGAATACTTATAGTTTTTACATTATTTTGTTTTCAAGGATAGGTGAAAATATAAACAAAACTAAAACAAAATGAATATATGCGTAACATAATGTAACATTCGGATGTTTTCAGAGTGATGAGAAGCTACGCTTTTCTTCACTTGTAATCTGAAATATGTTGGTTAATTGTTTGATGCCCCGTAAGTAGGATAAAATTATTTATAGTTTGTAGTGAACAGGAGGTCATTTTTAAAACATGTAAAACGTTTTAATATACATATACTTACACATTTAAGTTTTAAATATACGTACAATTCTTTATATACTTGGTAGTAAACAGTTGTACTATTGTTTGGTGCGCTTCCAGTTATGTGGTTTTATGGAAATGACAGTATGTTTGTAACAAATAGAAATACTACAATGTATCTTTAAATTTTTAAACAACGCAGTGATTCTGCACACATTCAACCAATAATAGTAATGAAGGTGTTTAGCATGTGTTCTAGTTTAGTTAAAAAGAGTCCCTAGTTGTAATAATTTGTATTTCTTTTTATTAAGATTTGTATCTGATGAAGTTGAGTACGGTGTACTCGACGAAAAGTGGATTTTGAAAAGAACGCTTAATAATTCAAAAACTTTTACATTCGTTCACAGTTATTTACTGTGTCTGGGAGCTGCAAGCAAGTTTTTTTTGGAATTCAAGCTGTTTTTTAGAGTAGGCAGGTGGTAATGCTTGGTGAATGTGTGAACTCCAGGTAGCAGCTTCCAGAATGTCCGTGGTAGGGACTCCCCTGAAGAATGCTGTAGAGGTAGATGTTGCCCTAATGGAGTGTGTTCTGACCTACTGAGGGGTTGGTTTCCCATGGCGTTTGTAGCAGAAATGGATAACAGTGTGCTATCCATTTGAAAATGTTCTGTTTTGAAATGGCCTTGCCCTCTGCCCCTGGTGCAAAACTGAGTAGTAACTGGCCAGATTTCCTGAAGGGCTTAGTCCTATCCAGGTAGAATCTGAGTTGTCTGTGCATGTCCAAGGAGTGCAGGATCCTTTCCCCTTTATTTTGAGGATTTGGGAAGAAGGTTGGCAAATGGATAGATTGGTTGAGAGCCACGCTGGACACCATTTTAGGCATAAAGGAAGGATTAGTCCTGAGGGAGACCCTGTCAGCATGAAAAATAATGAAGGGTTCCACAGCTATAAGTGCTCGTAGCTCAGACACTCTTCTGGCTGAAGTGATGGCCAGAAGCAAGGCTGTTTTCCAAGAGAGAGAAAATTTAACTCTGCTGATGTTGCAGGCTCAAAGAGGAGTAGCATGAGCTTTTCCAGTACAAAGTTAAGTTCCCAAGCAGGGGTGGGTGCTCTTCTTGGTGGCCTTAAGTTGTTAGCCCCTCTCAGGAACTGTTTGATGAGAGGGTGAGAGAAGAGAGGTGGCTCAGTGTTGTAATGAGCAGAGATGGCAGAGGCATGGATCTTAATGGAGGAGGAGGATAGGCCCCCGTGGAGTATATCTGCTAAGTAATCCAGGATTAGAGGTAGGGAGGGCAGTGCTGTGTCCACACCTTTAGACTGAGTCCAGGAGCAATACCTTTTCCACTTATCAGCATAGGATTTCTTTGTACTGGGTTTTCTGGCTTCCAGAATGGCGACCAGTACCTGCTTGCTTAGGCTGGTCACTGTGGGAGAATTCAAGGAATAAGCCAGGCTGCAAGATTCTGGGTTTTCAGTTGTGGATGCGAGATCTGTCCCCCCTGCTGAGTGAGGAGGGTCGGGCTCTGGGGTAGGTGCCAGGGTGGCATCGGTGACAGGCTGCGCAGTAGTGGGTACCAGTGCTGGCATGGCCAGTCCGGGGCAATCAGGATTGTCCTTGATCTGTCTTGTCTTATCTTGAGCAGTATTCTTGAGAGAAGGGGAAGAGGGGGAAATGCATAGATTGAGAGGTGTACCCGCTGGAAGGATAGGGCATCCGCTTTCCAGGCCCTGCTGTGAGGTGTCCTGGTGCAGAATTTGCTAAGCTGGTGATTGCAGGGGGAGGCAAAGATGTCCACCTCTGGGATCCCCCATTTCTGAATCAGAAGGCTGAAGGTGCTGGGCTCTAATTACCATTCATGTGGGTCTAGGAGATTTCTGCATAAGTCGTCTGCCAGTGAGTTTTGTTTGCCTGGCAGGAATTGAGCTTGCAGCTGGACCTGCATGTCCAAGGCCGTGTTCCACAGGGCCATGGCTAGCCTGCAGAGTGGGTAAGAGTGGGTTCCCCCCTGCTTGTTGATGTACCACATAACTGTGGTGTTGTCTGTTTTTATTAGCAGGGGTCCTGGTGAGAGTAGGGATCTGAAAGTTGTTAGAGCGTGCTAAACAGCTAGCATCTCTTTTTTGTTGATGTGCAGATGTATTTGACTTGGGCTCCAGTGGCCCTGAATGCACTTGTCGTCCAGGTGTGCCCCCCAGGCATAGTCTGATGCATCTGTGGTTAGGGTCTTGGTTGCGTGGGGTTGAGTAAAAGGAAGTCTCTTGTTGTGGTTGATTCTGCTGCCCACCAAAGAAACTGTCCTTAGACAAGGTATGATAGGAATGACAGTTTCCATGTCCTGAGAATGTTGGCACCAAAGACTTTTGAAGTACCACTGACATTTCCTCATAAGCAGTCTAGCATATGGAATTAGTAAGATGCAAGAGGCCATGAACCCTAGGGACTGCAGGATTTTCCTTGTCGATAGTGGGTTCTGGTGGCCATTTGACTGAAGTAGCCTGTCAGATAGGCTTGTTTTTCTGGTGTAGGGAATGCTGTCTGGGATGCTGTGTCCAAGCTTGCTCCCAGGAATACAGTCTTTTGACTGGGGACTAGTTTTGATTTCTTTTCGTTGATAGTGTACCCCAGGGAGGTTAGAAGGTTCTTTACAAATGTCAGGTGCTGCAGCAGCATTTCCTGACTGTCTGCCTGAATCAGGCAGTCGTCCAAGTACGGGAACTCAGGTACCAGCCGACCGGCACTCGTGCAAACTGCTTCGAGCTCCTCGGCAAGAAAGACTGATGTAATGGCATTGGCTGCCTGTTTTTATACCCCTGACGTCAGTCCTAGAGGAACAGCAACTGGCACAGAAATACTAAGTCTCTGGTATTCGGCCCGACTGAGGGCTATCTGCAGGCAGCAGGCAGATAACCCAAGTGTGATGACTGCAACAGTGAAACATGAAGAACATCTGGGCCCAAGAGTTGACAGCACCCTCTACATCAGTTCAAAAGCCCCCCTCGCTCTGCCCAAAGAGATCCCCTGCTCCAGAGAGACAGAGGACCGTCTCCGAGGCAGAGTGTGTGGCTCCAAAGCTGATGTAGGAGCCGAGCTCAGCCTCGCTGAGGCATCAAGGGGTAGAGTCGGATCGGACAACTGTCCGTGCCAACTCCCCTCTCCAGACCTGATAGGTGAGTGTCTGTTCCCAGACCCTTCGAAATCCAATGGACCCAAAGAAGTCGGAGCAGATGTCGGAACTGACGATCCTGAAGGATTTCCCGGTTTTGACGGTTCCATTACATTGGACCCACAATCTCTGGCTCTGAAACCACAAGCTGGGTCAGAGGAGGAATTAGAGATGGTGCTTTGGCCGGTCCCGATTCCTTTGGGGTTAGTGACGATAACAATTTTTGCCAGTGCGGTGTTCAAAGCAATCTCTTCATCACCCACTCCATATCATCATCATCATCAGATAAACTCCTGGAGGAATGGAAGGATAAGGAAGGAGATCTAGCCCTCTCCAGAATGGGTGATCTCAAAGTTGGAGTGATCGGCTCCAACATAGGAGACTGTGTCGTAATCGACAACTCTATCGGCTCTGTGGACATAGATGGAGCCAAAGAGGTTGACTTTGTTTTATCAGAACCATGAGTCCTCTGTTCCAACGCCATAATTTTTTTTAGGTGGCTCCAAAGCTCGAGTCGTAATAGCAGATCTTTTGGATCCTTTTGAGTGGGAATTAGAGGGAGAAGTAGGTTTGGAGCACTGAGAACCCTCTAATGATTCCCGGAACGGACCTTTTAACAAGCCTGTCACCATTAATTTATTTCTTCGCTCTTGAAGAACCCTGCTGCTGAAACCATGGCAAATAGTATAATGGTCTTGCAAATGGATGGCACCAAGACAATACACACAGCTAGTGTGTGCATCCATAAGAGACATCTTTTGTGTACACTGATCACATTTTTTAAATCCTGATTGTCTCGGATCTTTTGGATCTTTATCTTTTTCTTTCAACATTGTTTGCAATTAGGAGAAAACACCAGCAAAAAACAACAACACTCCTAAGTTTGTAAAAGGTCGAGAAAAAAATTCACACAACGGCTCTAACACACAATGGAGCCTAATAACTACATCACACCACACAAGAAATTTAAACCAACACACTGCAAGACTTTCCAGAAAGGTAGCAAAAATGCCAAAGGTCAGATTTAACTATTTTAAACACACTATCTAAATAAAGAATACTATAAGCTACTTTAACAACAACAACAATCCTACAAGAAACTAAGATAAGTATTGAGGGGAATCCTCTTACTTAAACGGATTCCCCAGGTAAGAAAAAAAAAATACAATGAGGGGAAGGGGAGCGGCCCTCTAAGTTAAATGGGCTGCCGAGAGCCCTCTAACTTAAACGGGTCTCGCAGAAGAACAAGAGGGGAAAATACAGTCTAGAAATGAGGAACGTGGGTTGTAAATCTATCTCGCACTACATAAAAAAGTTTTTATCTGAAACTATTGTAAAATATATAATAATATACTACTTAGGCAACGAGCCAGTCAGAAGAGGACATCCCGGTTGCTTGAGAGGCAAACGAGATCTGGGTATCCGGTTCATCATGGGATAGGGGTTAGCCTCGAGCCAGTGGAAGCTCTCGAGCTTTTGTATTAGGCCGAGTCAGAACCGAACCCAACCAGCAAGAATTAAGGTGAGATTGGACAAGACAACATCTTATTTTTTTTTTCCAAATAAGACAACATCTTATGTTAATCAATCCTTGCCTAGTTCCAGGATTACTTATCTGGATGCCAGCAAGCAAAATACTGACAGCCGTCTCTATCACCCCTTCCCCCAGTGACCCTAGGAGTCCCACAAGGCTCAATTTTAGGCCCTCTGCTCTTCTCATTATTTACAAATAATCTACATAACTCTACCCAACAGGCCTCACTCATAGTTTCATAGTATAGTACTAGGCTACCTGCCCTGGGGCATTTGTAGGCCTAGCCATAGTGATGTGGCTTTTGCCACCCCATGAAATGGTACAAAAATGTACAAAATAAATTTGGAATACTGTGCCTCTGTCTAGTAGTGACACAATGAAGGTCCCCTTATATAATAGAATTAGTTTACTGTGCCCCTGTCTAGCAGTGACACAGATGTGACCCCTGGGGTAAACTTACGATCTCCCATCCACTCATCAAGATTTCTCTTGAAGAGAGTCAGTGAGGGGCTCTGCCTAATACGAACTGGGATCTTGTTCCAAAGCATGGGAAGCCTCTGGGTTATGAATCTATCCCTCCAGCATGTCCTATTTATACTTGTGCCGAGGTTTAAGTCTTTAGCTCTCGTGGTCCTGATGGATTTGGATTTTTTGAGGTGGAGCATGTCCATCAGATCCTGATTGGACGTGGCCTTGTACGTCAGGCAGAGATCACCTCTGAGCAGGCGGTATGCTACTGAATAGAGCTGAAGTTTCTTTAGTCTGGCAGAATAAGACATATGTTGGAGACCCTTGGTCCTCTTGGTGAGGTACTTTTGTGGTCTCTCCAGCTGTTGCAAATGCCGGGTGAGGTACATACCAAATGGGGCATTGTACTCAATCATGGGTCTGATGAGGGAGGAGTACAGGGGTACAGTGACATCCCTGGATCTGGATGTGAATCCCTTCATGATGAGGTGTGCAAGGTAGAATGTTTTTCTGACCACTTTGGCAACGTGGGTGTCAAATGAGAGGTCGCTGTCGACTTGGGTCCCTAGGTCTCTGATTACTTTTTCCGTACTCAGTGGGTTGCTGTCTATGTGATAATTTGTGGGTACTTTGTTTTTCCCAAAGGGATGACTATACATTTTTGGCATTTAGTTTAAGGCCGTGACTCGCACCAGTTGTCCGTTTCTGTGAGGCCTTTTTGTAGGATGTATGTGTCCGCTGGTGTATCGACTATGGCGCCTAGTTTGCTGTCATCTGTGAACTTTGTCAGCCACAGCCCTCCCATGTTTGCTTTAACATCTGAGAAATAAATGCCGAACAAGAGGGGTCCCAGGACAGATCCCTGTGGGACACCACTTGTGACTGGCTTTGAGTCTGACATTGCTCCAGCGATTTTAACTTTATGGGTTCTGTCCTTTAGCCAGTTTGCAACCCATCTAGTGACATAAGGGTTTACGTTTAAGCTGTTGAGCTTATCTATGATGCCTGAGTGGGGTATTGTGTCGAAGGCCTTAGCCAAGTCCAGGTAGGCTGTATGGACTGCTTTGCCCTCATAAATGGCTCTAGTGACTGTTTCGAAAAAGTTAACCAGGTTCAAAAGGCAGGATCTGCCCTTTACAAAGCCGAACTGGGTGGGTCAAGTGTCTGTAGGTCCCCTATGTCTCTGTTTATGAGTTCCATAATGATTCTTCCCATAGCTTTGCAGACCAGGCTGGTTAAGCTTATGGGGTAGTAGTTTCCAGGGTCTGTAGAGGCACCCCCTTTGTGGAGTGGGACCACTGTTGCTGTACGCCAGTGTTCAGGTACATATCCCGAAGTAAGGCTAAGGTTAAATAGCATTTTTATATGTGGGTTTAGCTCCTCTTGGAGTTCACGTAACACGCAACCCGGGATACTGTCAGGTCCCATTGATGCTGTGTTTTTAGCTTTGTTTAGGGCAGTTCTCACTTGGACATCTGAGATGACAGGGAGATTACATTCAGCTGGGATAAGTATTTCTTCTTTTGGGGTGAGGGAGGGGAGAAATTTGCACTGAACCTGTCAGCCAGAATGTTGGCAATATCTGTGGGTTCAGTGTATTTTTTGTTGTTGTGAACCAACTCTGAGCATATCTGAGGGTTTCCGCCCAGGTTTCTAACATAGCTGAAGAAGGCTTTGTGGTTATCTTTAGTGTCCTTAGCGATTTTTCTCTCAAAGTTGGCCTTGGATGTTTTATGAGAGAACGTAGTTTTCTGCTAATGTTGATCAGAGATGTCTTCCCTTCATGGGATTTTGCTCTGGCGTGCAGTAGCTTCCTTCTTTTGTTATACAATTTGTTAATGGCTGAGGTCCACCAGACAGGACGCTTGCCTTTGGTGGAGAAGGACTTGGATTTATTTGGGATTGCATGATCCATGCATTCTTGGAGATGTCCATAGAAAGCATTTGTGAAGGATTCGGCATTGTGGGATGTGGTATCCACTGGCACAGTAGGCTTAAAGGATACCATCTCAGTCTTAAGAAGAGTGAAGTCTGCTTTTGAGAAGTTTTTCACCGTGGTCTTTTGTGCTGGGGGTGGAGGTGGGATATGTATATCCAGGGTGATTGTTTGTGGTCAGATCTCACTAGTGAGGGGTATACTTCCGGTGTGGAGCATTTTGTCCCCATGTTTGTGATGATCAGGTCTAGTATATTATCTACCCTAGTGGGAGAGGTGACTAGTTGTTCCAGTGCATTTGAATTTATGAATTCCAGGAACCTTTGGGCTAGGGTATTAGGGCTAGAATAATGTACCCAATCTATGTTTGGGTAGTTGAAGTCTCCCAGTATGATGGTATTTTGTGATACATTCATATCCTCCAATGTCTTCAGGAAGGCTGAGTGGTGTTCTTGAGATTGGGAGGGTGGTCTGTAACATGCTACCAGTTGTATAGCAGTTTTGCCTATGGTTAGTTGCACCTGTATGGTCTCTGATGCTTCATGTGTTGCAACTAACCTGGAGGTGTGGGTGTCCTTGATGAATATGGACACTCCCCCTCCTTTTGTGGTTCGGCCCGGGTTTTGGTGCCAAAAAGCATGATACGAGGTATAGCCTGGTAGCGCTGGGGTGCTCTCAGGAGCCTTGAACCAGGTTTCAGTTACTGCACAGACGTCGATGTTCTCCATGCTGAGGAGTGCATCAAGTTCCTGCATCTTGAGATTTAGACTTCTGGCGTTGAGCAGCATTACCCTTAGTTTTTTTCCATTTTTGTTTTCTAAGGAGGTGGGTTTGTCTTTTGAGTCTTGTCTAAAAAAGGCACTATGGGGGTGGCAAGAGCCTTAGCCAATATCCGGAAGCCCAGTGGTGACAGGTGTAAGCCATCCCTTGCGAAGCAGCGTGGCTTGTCCAACATGTCATCCCAGGCAGACAGACATTGGATCCCCTTAGAATGACACCAGTACTTGAGCCAATTATTAAAGCTGATCATCTTGTCTTTGTATTGTGGTATCATTCTTGGTGAGGGCAAGATGCTGCTCAGGGTCAGGGTCATACCAGCCTGGGCTACATAATCGGAGAGCTCCTCTATGTCTCTTTTCATGTAGTCCAGGGAGGTACGTCTCAGGTCATTCACACCAGCATGGACAATAACGGAGTCATATTTGTACTTGCTTTGGAGTGACTTAAGTGCGTGTGTTATGTGGCAGATCCTAGCTCCCGATAGACAGCTCACAGTCACCCTCTCCTTGTTCAGCCTGGTCAGCAGGACATCATACAATATGCAGACGATTCGACAGTGATGTGCTGCTACTAACATGTATGAACCTCAAACACTAACTCAGAAATCCTTCCTATCAGTAGAGAAGTGGCTAGCAAACTCCCAATTAATTCTAAATCCCAAAAAATGAAACTCTTGCTTTTCCAACCTACAAAATCAATAGTACCCACTACCACATTTAACATTGTGTCATTTAACAACGCCATCATCACCTCATCACCACATACCAAATTACTAGGAGTCTGAATAGATTCCAACATGGGATTTGACATCCACATATCCGAAACAGTAAAAAAAAGTACACAAACAACTTAGAATGCTATTTAGGAACAAACACTACCTCACAAAAAAACACTAAAACCTCTACTGCCCAATCTCCCCTGATCTCTACTCTGCTCTATGCATCTCCCATATTCACAAATCTAAGAAAAACTGAGTTAGCAAAACTGGAATCCTGTTACAACAAGGTTGCCAGATATACTACAAACTCGCCATCTAGATCCCACCACTGTATAGTACTCAGACAACTCAACTGGCTTGAACTCCCCCAACTCCTTCTCTTTAACCAGTTAATTACAACACACAAAATATTCTACCAACCTGAGAAAACACCTGCTCTTCAAACATTACTACAACCATATTCTCTGCCAGAACTCTACACTGCACCAACAAACCCCTCATTGAAATCAGTACAACCAATAACCTAGCTGGAGAGTCCCTTTTCTCAAATTATATTGGCAAAATTGGAATAAGCTACCACATGGCATTACTTCTACTACAGCCCTGTCGCAATATAAAACTATACTAAAATCTTGCTTGTCAAGCAAGTGGCTGTGCCCTTGCTCTGCTCCTGACTAAACCATCCCTCTCAGACAATACTAATACCTCTCCTACTTTGATACTAACACACTTACTCTTATGACAAACAGGAACAGTTATCCTCCAATAACCATGTCTATCTACACAAAAAATTGTACAGGGTTGTAAATGTCTTTCTTTTCTGTACTTTGTGCCGTATTTTATTCACTGTAGTCCCTTATAATGTATAAGTTCTCATTTTGTGTTAGCTGTACTTTATTACACTAAATTATTGTATAATTAACATGAAAGTTAGTTAAAAGATGGGCTATTGCTTGTTTTTAACACTGTTATCCACTACTTGTGTTACTCTGTGTAGTGAACTATATTCTTATATTGTTATGCTGTATTGTCTATGTGGAGCTTTTCTCCCCAGGCCTCCGCTGTAAAAAGGACATGTTCAGTCAGACTTTCCCAGTAAACAAATGTAAAATAAAATAAAATAAAATAATAATAAATAAATAAATATTTTTTCCTCACAACAAGAAACTGCAGATAAAACATTCCTCATACTTTCACAATTAGAACAAACTTTAACATATGAGCCTGACAGTTCAAAATTCTGAAAATCAAAGTTGCAGAAATATACACCTTTTTACTCTACTTATCAATAATTTTCCCATCTTTATCAGGAGTAGGTTTGGAATTAACTGTTTATCAGTGAAATTAACTAAAGCTATAGCTGCTTGATCAAGTTTGGTAATAGCATATAAAAATTTAAAAGACTGAGGACCTATATACATCCTATCTGCCTTTTTAGGTACAGCTGGTTGGCTGTCAGGAAAATTGCAGGTAGCAACACACATCCTATAAAGCAAGACAGAACAGGAAGAATGGCTGTAGGTTTTGGAATTTGTTTTGTAACAACTCATGGTATTTTCTTAGAGACTGAAGAACCTCAGGGTTCTCTCACTGCAAATAATGGCACATTCTAGCAATAGTTTCAGAGAAAGAGAACCCCCCCCAGAAGAAAATTTGAAACTGAGCTCTCCTCTTGAGTATACATCAGAAATCTGTTCAGAATTTTGAATCTCTTCAGGAAAAGTGGCATCCCTTTTTCTTTTACCAGAAGCTACCTTACAAAAAAGGATCTTACAGCCTGAATTAAACCCTGAGTCAAACCTAGTAAACTACTCTCATCTGAGGAAATTTGAGGAGGAGTAGACACGTGCTTACAGGAAAAATGGGGCCCACCTTATTACTAACAGTGACAGCAGCTTCCACAGAGATGTGTGTGTGTGTGTGTGTGTGTGTGTGTGTGTGTGTGTGTGTGTGTGTGTGTGTGTGTGTGTGTGTGTACTTTTCCTTTATCGGGACAACAGTTCTAACGTGCTAGCAGGCACATGCAATGATCGCACAGCTGTTTCGATAATGGAAAAGTAGTTTGGGTTAATGGTGTATTTGAATGTATAACTTCATATAGATGTTTAAGCCATCTAATGTGTTCATCATGCCTCTACCTGCCTCTGTGACTTGTACTTTACCCAGTCTTCAACGTTATTTTTTCAGGGGATTTGCATGAGAGTGCAGAAACGCACTTTACTGATGGATGTAAAGTTTATCCAAACAAAACCCTCCTGGCATTAGCAAAACAAAAGATGTGGTTTTCCTTCGTTGCCCAGCAGAGGGGGCCTAACAACATGCTCTGGCTGTTGGCTTCACTTAAAAGGCGATTTACATGTCCCGACAGTCGTGCTATCACTCAGTTACATATTTGCAACCACGACAAGCCTTCTCACTCAGTTCCACCAGCAGTGCAGTGAAACAGGGAAATGAATAAAAGCCAGAAGTCGACCAGTTCCTTGTCTCGTAATGGCCCTGCAATGTGCAAAGTTCATTTGTTTTATTGGCAAGCTAGAATGGCTTATACCCGTGCTTGAAACATTTGTATGTATGTATGTATCTGTTAAGTGCAGACTTGCTAGTTTAGTGACACGAGGAAGCTGAGCACAACAAACAGAAACACAAAATCAGAAATCAAAGTGGGTATACTTAGATTTCAGGGCGATAACTTGACAGTTTCAACAGGATCGTTCAGCTGTAATCAAGTAGCTTAACACGTCTGTTAACCAGATGTGTGTAAAATTTAAAAATAACCTCTATTTTTTTAACTGTATTATTAAAACAAATATTTTTTTACAGGTATGTGGTTAGCAGACATGTTAAGGAACTAGATTACAGCTGAACAATCACATTGAAAGTGTTGCCCCAATAATGGAAAAGTATACATATATATATATATATATATATATATATATATATATATATATATACACTTTTAATAACAAACTGAGAAATGTATATAGAAATGGGAAAAGACGATAGTGGTGCAAGGGGAAGGTATACAATATAAAGATGACTTAGTGTTTTGGAAGCAAGCTATTAAGGAAAATTGTAGCATCCATAGAGAATATTACATCTCTAAAGTAGCAGAAATTTGTAATAAAGACTTAAAACAGTGTACAACTGCAGCAAGTAGGTATATACCTACTGTAAGGGTAGACAAATTAAGCAGGGAGGTGGTGGCTAATAGTAACTGGACAAAATTAGTTAAGTACTAAGCTACTAACAACAAATAGAGCGAGAGGAAAATGTAAAAGGACCTGAGGAAGTCAAGCAAGTATTTGACTTGCAGGTTATGTGCACTGTGCAGTTGCAGAGACTTGACAGCAGTGTACAGACAGAGAGAGAAATAGCAGTTGAAAGTCCAGCCCTGGTGGAGTTTTTAGTGGAGCCAGGAGTAGATGTTGTAATCAAAAAAGGGCATATACGATTTTGCATAACTATAAGAATCAGAAGAGTTTAGAAAAGATAACAGACAAATTATGAAGGAACAATGTATAGAGATTTGTAGATCACCCGAGGATGCAAGAGAGTATAGACAGCTTAGGATATTTGCATGAAAATATTTGCACAGGTATTTTTATACACTGAGTAGACTTCTAAGGATATTATCCCATTTAGGGAAGAAAATATTGCAGGTGTAAAGATAAAGGGAAAGGAACTAGGAATGTGCATTTTTTGAACATATGGAATCGATTTTATTTGAGACCACCCCCGTACAGAATGCTTTGATACAGATGTTGAGGCAGCTAATGGTATTAATGAATACGATCATTTTTGAGTTGGTATTTAGATCAGAAGTGCCAAGACATAATTAGGCCTTGTTAAATTTAATGTTGTTGGCAGCCAAAAAAAAAAAAAAACTCAAAAGTCATGGACAAGAAGATGAGTGATGTGGGAGGGTTGGTGGGTATTGAAAATTGAAAAGGAAGGCATGATATACAGAATAATTATGAACTTATGAGGAAAATGTATATTGAGTGCATCAGGATGACAAATTGAAAGTATTCTTCAGATTTTTATTAATATATGCAAATTCATTTTGCAACCTAATAAGAAGAATAAATAAATTTGTTAAATTCCTTCTCCATGTTTTAATGCTACCAAATGGCTCCGCAGTAAGTTTACTTGCCTTTATGCCATAACTATCAGAAAGGTATGAGTTCTGCCTCCACACAAGACACTGAGATACATGTTCAAATACTGACACTGTAATATAGCACAGGGGATGCTGCCCTTCAAGTAAGATATTAAACAGTGGTCACAAGTACCTGAATTGGCTGTATGTTATTGATTCTGTGACAATTAATCAGAAGAATTGTGGAGTTTCTCTGGTCAGTATAAAGACCACCTCAGGTCATTCTGGAATATACTCAGATTCACATCTTCACCATAAGTAAAGATTAAAAATATAAGTAACCAAATGAACAGCCACTTTCTCTCATGTTCACATATAGTGCTGCTGGGGGATAAAAGGACCAGCATCTGCAGTAATACAATTAACCTGGGTACTTTCTTTACTAGTGACTGTTTAGTGAAGACAACTGACTGCATGAAAAGGAAGCTGAATATTATAGTTTGTGTAGTTCTGCAGTTATAGAATGTTACTAGTATCCCACTTTTACTTTTGTGTGTGTGTGTATACATGCGTATTTGCAGGGGGAACTTGTAGTAACAAACACAATCTAATCAGATACAGTACTTCTCTCTTTTTGAGTAATTTGTTTTTTCTTCTGTTACAAGGAGGGGAGGATGTAAATTGCACATCCTTTTCATTTATTTGTTTTGCTTGTAGGAAGTCCATTTTAAAAGTTGGCTAAGACATATTAAGGTGTGGTTTATTGTCTATTATACCATGACCCCCCCCAAAACGAGCACGCTGATTGGCCAGCGTGCCCGTTGTAAATCGAGTTATACTAATGGAAAAAGGTCCGGTCGCCCGGACTTTTTTCCATTAGTATAACTCGTTTTTTTAAAACACTGTCTCACTATGTTAAATGGGTTTAACATAGCGAGACAGCTTTAAAATAAGCAACGGAGATCTCCGTTGCTTATTTTAAAGCTGTCTCGCAATGTTAAACCCATTTAACATAGCGAGACAGTGTTTTAAAAGGAGAAAGCAAGATCTCCGTTGCTTTTTATGTCTCGCTATGTTAAATGAGTTTAACATAGCGAGACAGTTTAAAAATAAGCAACGGAGATGTCTGTTGCTTATTTTAAACTGTCTCGCTATGTTAAACTCATTTAACATAGCGAGACATAAAAAGCAACGGAGATCTTGCTTTCTCCGTTGTTTTGCTCACAGCTCTGATGTACTGCGCAGGCGCGCAGTACATCAGAACTGCCGGATGCCAGACATCTGCGGAAGGGCAGTAAACAGGCATTATACTATGCCATTATTTAAGAAAAGTAATAGTTTCTTTTCTTAAATAATGTCATGTATAATAGCAATAACCACTTCTGGTGTGGGTAATGCTAAATTCACGGTTGGCTTTGTTTGGTCCCTCGGGCTTCACCCTCGGGACCAAACCACGCCAACCGTGGGTAAATTTAGCATTACCCACACCCAGGCGTGGGTTATTGCTATAATAAATGTACGCCTTGATACTGAAAGCATTTGTAGTATGCTCCTTGTACCTTACTGTGCACTAGGAAGATGCTGCAATAAACACACCTCTTTATGTCTTATTCCTTAGATGTATAAGCAGATAATTAAGATACAAATTAAAAACCCTTCTTCCACTCTGGCTTTAATGAAAAGTGGAGTAGTAATTAAGTGGTTGGCACATGCATTACTCATTTTCTTTGTTTAAATCTAACTAGTATTTAGGTGATGTGAATAGGATACTGCTGGCCTTTTTCACAACTGTACAGTTCAGCTATGCAGATGCATACTTGTGTTTGATTGACTGTATTATATTACATTCTATTACGAAAAAATGTAATTTACACACTTTTTTACTTTTTCAGGACTGGAAGTGTGATGGAGCGACGTGCAGTCACTCCTCCTGTAGGATCCCCAATTGGGAGGCCCTTGTACCTACCTCCAGAAAGGGCTGTGCTGTCCTTGGACAAGATTGCTAAGCGTGAATGCAAAGTATTAGTGGTGGATCCTATCACATGACATTCTAGATCCAATAATTTACTGGCAAGCCAGGACAGCAGTCAATAACTCCATTGCCTCTGCCCAGGCAAATTGAAAGGGGTTCACAAGACTCTTATGCACATTTGTATCATGCAGTATGTTATTTGTAAAGTTTACAGAATTTTCCATTAGGTGGTACTTGCTTTTGATGGCACAGTAGTCTTTTTTTTTTTTTTTTTTTTTTTGTAAACATTACACTGAATTAACAGGTAGTCAGTGACACTGGATTTTCTAAAACAGGTAATTAATATTTATGTTTTTTTGTTTGTTTTGCAGTTGAAAACTTGAATTTTTGACAGTAGTGAGACGATCAGAATGCAGGATTGTGAAACTAGTCCAGTAATGCTGCAGCTAGATGGGCTATGTTGAAGTCATTTGGCATATGTTCTTGGGGTTTTTTTTTCCTATTTTTACCATCTTGTCAGTGGCACTGAATTTGCTTGTTCATTAGTATGGGGTGGGCTTCTCATTTCACATAACTGATTTTTAACCCTCCATGTCTATGTAGTCTGAAACAATATGGGACTTTCCATTTAATTTTAAGGCATCAGTCAAAAACAGTATTTCAAGAATGATTCTGTATTTTTGAAAGTTAGCAGCTGGTAAGCCTTGTCAGATGAAGGTCTGGCCCTGGTTTGTGAGCATTGTGCAGACGAGAAGTGCTATTTATTGCATTGAAATGTCTTGACCAGTTTTGCTAACTTCAGAAGTAATTGTTTCTGTATCTGGAAGTCCCAGAGTTTCTTTTCAGCTTGATAGCAGGGTTTCTACTGGGGGAAGTAAAGTATGGTGTGTAATCTCATATCTGTGGCTTGCAAAATGAATTACAGTGTTTTTGACTGTACTTTATCCAAGCTGGCAAATAGAGCCAGTAAGTAGAGTGTTTAAAGCACACAGCCAGGTTGTCCCGTTCCCCCTGTATCATGCATTAATGCAGTGTGGCAGCATATTTGATTACAGAAACAGTAACAAACTTCTCAGCAGGTTGACATTACCACCGTAAAAGATTTTGGAAACATCTGTGATGGTGTGTGAGTACTGAAGTTACTGTGAGGTTTCAAATATAGAATTGATGGTGAATATGAAGGTTGCAACATATCCTGGTATTTGAAAGGAAACTTCAGTCATGCTGTTTTTCATCTTGCTTCATGCAGTTTTAGATGTTTGCTCAGAGTACACCAGGATTAGCCTGTTAGTGAACTAACAAGCCACTGCTGCAGACTATAGATTAAGAAAGTCATATTCAGTATGCAGAGCAGGCAAAGCACCTTTAGGTGCATTTGGGGTTGTTATATGTTGACTCTTGTTCTTTATGCAGCTCACCTGCTCTTCAGTGTTAAAATGTTTAGTAGCTGCAAAGCTTAAGACTGTCTGGGTACTTCCTGACAGTTTGTTTTTAAAGTTGCTATTCTTCATTCGGTAATTTGTCTTTCCTGAGTAACCTACAGTATTCTGTTGACGAAGACTCATTTGTGGACTTTTAAACTCTGATAGGATAAATCTTCTTTATGGGAGTAACTGCAAAAACGAATACATTTTTCTATCAAGGTGTGTGTGCCATTAACAGTTCTGCAACATGTAGCTGAACTCTAATTTAGCCATATAAAGGTGATAGAAAAATGTGTCAGATTTCTAAGTCATAGGTGCCTGGCTTTCCTCAAAAAAATTGATGCTTTTTTTATTTGGTGTTTTCAGTACTAGGATGCGTAACTCCTGTATACAGATTAGTGGCATATGTTTAGACCACAGTTGTCTCCTTAAAAGACACATTTGTCATAGTGTTAGTTTTTCTTGTGGCACTTTTCTCTTTCTCATTTACTGCATTTATGCAAACAAAGCTTTTTGCTAAAAAAAATAATTTTCAGGGACAACCCCATGGGGTGGTACTCTGAAACACTTGTCATCCACTAATCAGTTATGACCTTCAACCATGCTAGCACTGGCTTCCCTGGAGCTAAGTTTTGCTGTACAGGCCCTGTAAGACAGAATAAGCCACTGCAGATCGGGTGGGAATTTTGATAGAAAAAGGCACATTTTTAAGAGAGGTATGAGGAATACTGAGAAATTGTTCCTGTGACCTCTCCTGTAGGGCTTTGCCTCTGGTGGTTGTTTGTTAAAATGGGATTAAGTTGAGCTGCAGGTTGTGTCTGTCAGTCTCTGATAAATAAAAATTATAGCTCAATTTCAGAATAGATGGTGTTCTGATAAAGCTCAGATAGTGGTAATGAATCGTTCTGGTTAGTTTACATATTGAATATACCCTTGTGCAGGTGCAGTTTTATAAAGAAAATCAGTAACTCTTGAGAGGAACAAGAAATATAAGGGCCAGAATTACAGCACTTTGCTTAAGTCACAGCATTTGCTTGCCTTTGCAAAGGGCATAAAGGGATAAAGCCTTGGCTGTGACCCAGGAGACCCACATTTGATTAATATCTCAGGCATCAGCTGGTATTGATGCAAAAGAAAAAGGAATGATAGGATATTTGCCTGCTCAGATGTGTTGGGGACATGGCTGTTTCAGGTGTCCTGGTGGTGCAGCTGGTGGACACAGTGGTATTTCCCTCTTGGCACTGTTGTGCTTCCACTCTTGATATCAGCATCACACTTCAGTGATAGACAAGGCCAACAAGGAAAAGGCAATTGAGAACAGCAGTGTGACAGCTCCTTGCATGGCCAATCCTCCTCGGCAATGATTGACTGTCTCTCACCCCAAAATACCTACTTAGGAAAAAGTGAAGGACCTCCATGCATAAGGAAACCCTTCAGGTGCAGGCCATTGCATGTGAAGAACTGCTGACAATGGCAGCATGTGGAACTGGGCTGGAAGAACCCAAAGTTAGCTGTAGTAGTGTAGAGAAGTAAATAATTAAGTAAATCATGGCATTTTTGAAGGAAGCTGTGGATGAGCAGATCCTTTAAGAGTGAATGGTCCAACATCATTTAAGTCAAGACTCTTCAGAATGGGAAGTTTGTTTTCTTATTGCCAAGCTGAAACTGACACAGGTGAAGCTGTTGCTGAGACTGATTTCCAGAGCCAAGAAGGCATTTTGTAAACGTACTTTAGACTTTCATATTTTAGTTAACCTCTGCTGATTTGCTATACTTCCTTTGCAGTCATTCATTATTTTCTAGGTACTTAAGTTCCACAAGGACCCAAGAGAAAATGTAAAAGGTGTTTTAAATCCTTGAGCAGGAAACTTTCCAGGGATGTTTTTAAGAAATGTGTGCAAGTACTGCAACTACAGGTGCTGTCTGCTCACTGCCACTGATGCTGAATAAGCAGTTCCACATGGCTAACATCAGGACAAGTGGATTAGGTGGGGTCACATGGCTAGCATCAAGGTCGATAGAGGTCTGAGCACTACCACTGATGCTGAGTAACTGGTGTTACATGGCTAGCATCAGGGTCAGAGGTCTGGTCAGTGGTACTGAATAAGTGGGGTTACATGACCAATGGTGAGATCCTTCATGGTGTTCACCAGAAGTATTTTATTGCTGTGATGAAAGTGAAATTCTTTGTGGATGAGATCAGTTGTGTGCCATCTAAAAAAATGCATTCAGGCAGTCATTATATAAGAAAATATGTTACTGTAGGAAATGGAGTAGAGTGCTTCTCCACTTTGCTGGTCCTAAAGTGGGTTGAAAGAAAACAAATGGAAGGTTTTCATCAGGTGCCATGGATTTTAAAAGAAAAGGGATATGTCACAAAAGATAACTGTACCGTTGAAAGAGCTAGAGTGAGTGAGCAAGGTCCCAGGGCAACAAGAGACCAGACTGAATAGTGGGGCAAATTTTGAGGGGACATATTCAAAGCAGCAGCTGAAAAATCTTTAGACGTGTTTTTTTCTGAATCTTTGGACATGTATGCTAAAAGCAGGAAATTACCAAACATTAGCATTTAACTGTTTGTAAAGGATTGTTGCAACAAATAGGCACAAAGTTAAAAACACTGAAAAAGTCAATTTATTCAGTTGCATTGATCATTAAGGACAGTTTATATTCTGAGCAAGTTTAAGGTGTTACAGGCAGTGTCAAAAGTTCCAACATCCAGTGATAAATTTTAAAAGAATAACCATACATGCTGCACAAATGTTAATAGTCCCTTACATCATGCCAAGGGCTTCTAGTTCAAACTTTCTATTTCATTTTTCTCCTTGAGCAATGGTATAGTACACTTAGATGATGGGGCACAGTTAGTGGAGACAAATTAATCTTCTGAACTCTCTCAGCTTTCCTACAAGCAGGTTTTTACCAGCTTTAATACTCAGAAACTGTACGCACTGCTTTACAGCATTTGTTCATGAAAAGCAACGCTCTGGACTTGAATGACATTTCCAGGTTCTTCTGTCCTTTCTTATGCGATTTTTCTTTCTGCAGAGCTCTCTTATTGACTGATGCCTTTGCTATCAGTCTGATTAGGCTGAGTAAATTCAGGAACATGGGAGCTGAAGAGGAATAATTGGCACAAATTTGTAGTCCTGTGTAACATGGGGAGAACAGATGTTTTAAATTCATCAACAGATGCCCTAGCTAGTTTTTAGAGTACTTATAAACTTAATTTTGGGGAACATTCTTGAATGTGTTCATACCAGCAAATGTTAGCTGTGACCTTGAATATGTAAGTCTTTCATCTCCCATTATTACAACCATATTACACGAACTTTCAACAAGTAAGCTTATTGTCCACAGGACAAACTATTCCTGAGAAACTACAGTTAGTATTTTCTGCAAAAAAATAGCTTCAACCCAAAATGGTTCATTAATCTATGTTACTATCCATACAACTGTAGTTTATCTCCTTTCAAACCTGTTGTCTGACCTTTACAATGAGATTTGGAGTCACTACACCTAATACTTCTATGAGAAAGAGAGCACGAACCACTTAAGTGGAACAGTCACTTTTTTATGCATGTTTGTATGCATTTATTTATTTACTTGTACCTTTATTTTGTTAATTTATTTAAAAGTTTAACTGTGGTGCAGGCAGCAGTTTTATGGAATACTATATATGCCATTATTTTGATATTTTCTGCTTCCATTAGCCTCTACATGAACATATTCTTTGCATCACATGCAGCCTGTCATGTGCCCTTGAAAAAATGTAGTAGAATGGTGATTCAGTGTAATAAAAAGAATCAACTCATATTGATAAATGTAACATTTGAACAGGTGTGTTTAAATGAAAATTAAATGGGAAGGATCCCCTTCCCAAGATGTGCTAATTATAATAATAAAAAAAAAAAAAAAAGGTGTGAAGGCGTGCAAGTCCATAATGATGCAACTTTCTAGAAATGTGTCTGTGGGAACAGACAGGACTGACGTCTCATGCATTAGAACTGCTTGGCACACAGAACTGAAATGACAGTCCAGTCTATTCCTGCAGCCACATTTCTAGAAAGTCTTTGATATCATTCAAGTTAATTCTAAACTCACCCAGTTATTCAGCAGTGACAGCTTCCCTGATCAAATGCTCTGATAGTTTCCTCTTGCAACACCAAAACTATTTAATTTCTTTGACAAACATGTTTTGTCTGTGGGCTTTTAAAGACACCATAGAAAGGCACAGTAAAGTCCTTCAAATTCCTTTTATCATCACAAAAATTACACAGACTGTGTCGTTTTGTCTCATTTTGCAGGTCTCCTCAATAAAAAAGTTTCTGAAACCTCACACAGGTAGTATAAGAAATCGAGAAAACAGAAATAAGAATCAGAGGCTAGCACTCTCTTCAGCTAAAAACTTTGAAGAATAACAAAAGGTAATGGACTAGGAAACCATAATGATAAAGAGTGGCGCAGCAGGTAGTGTTGTCGCCTGACAGTAAGAGGCTTCTGAGTTCAATTGTCAACTGGGGTGCTTTCTGTGTGGAGTCTGCATGTCATCCCTGTGTTTGCGTGGGTTTCCTCCCACATTCCAAAGACATGCATTAGGTGGAATGAACACTATAAATTGGCCATAGGTGTGTGTTCATGTGAGTGTTCGGTGTGACAGGGCTAGCCACCCGGTTGTGTAAACACTGGCTCTAGATGACTGTCACTGTTAAAATGACATCCTGATCCCATGTGCAAAAATGGAGATAAAGGGGTTGTGGATGGATGGAACTCCCTGACCAAGTTACATAGGTTCCACATGGTAATCCTCTGTTTGTTTTTCCCCTGTCTGTGGCTTTCAACTATGCTAACCCCTCAGACCTCACTGGTACCCATATGGTCCTCTACTTCTTGTATCTGGTACGCCCAGCCATCTGGATATACTTGTTGGCAGGCTCCAAAGAACCCGAGGACCAGTTTTTAGCAATCATCCTACCCTAATGACCATACTAAGCATCTTTTCATAGGCAGTGATGTCAGCTGGATCTAGTTCATCGGACATTAGTGCATTTCTGTCTGACAGACTGCCTGAGGTCAGGTTTGCCTAATGTAGGTCCTGCTAGTTTCAGATAGGCAGATGCAGCCACCCATTATCCTCCCATATACATAATTTTCTGTGTGACAGGTGGTGTCTGGTTCATTTTGCAAGGAGACAGAATTCCACAGACAGGTTCTGCTGTGTGCAAACTGTGTTTTTCTGGACAGCAGTGGCCACCATCCTAGAAAATTCTAGCTCCCTTTCCTCAGACAGTATTGTCCCCATTCCCATTGAGATTCTTGATGCCACAGTTGGTGCTTCATCCTCTTCCTCTTAATGACTAATTTTGCCAAATAAACATGGCATGAGTCCTCTTCCACAGGAAACGCCAGAGCTCAACACCAGAGAATTTTTTATTTAAACTCACACACAGTCATATGTGAGTTTGAATAAACATTTCTCTGGTGTTGAGCTCCGGCGATTTCTTCTTTTTACTTGGATTATTTTGGTAATTTTTTGAGTTCATTTACACAGACTTTGGACCTTTTTGTTGTTCCTCTTCCACAGAGTCACTAGTAGCCTAGGTAAAAAGCCACCACAAAGCAGCATTGAAAAGCTGTAAGCAAGTGTCTGATAATGTAGATGATAAACAAAAAGCCCTTCCCATCTTTCACCACACAGTGACTTAGGATTTTGTGAGGTTCTAAAATGTATGCATTAATAGCCAGTCAGCTTAGTCTTATCATTGTAATACTCCAGAAGCCTTGAAAAGAGCACAGTGGTCTTGCGTGGTCCCATCCTTGATTACTTTTCGTGGACATTGTTAATTTGTGGGAACACCCTAACACTATGGCTGCTGTTTCCAGGAGAAAAGAGTCTACATTCTGTTCCCTTAAATGCTTAATGTGGGCAAACACTCATAAGCCTGCCCATGTTTTCTCCCTTTGTCCTCCAGATCTTTTGGCACTGAGGCTGAAAACACAGAATCCCTCCTGTCAGAAAGTGGCAAGGATAATAAATGTACTTTCTCCACTAAATCTCCTCTTGAGTGGACCATCTTTTGGAGGGCATTCTGGATTGTTTATACAACCCTTGATCTGTTCTTCTGTATAGGAACGAAGAAGACCATGCTTGCATCCATACTGATGCAAGGCTTACTTAAGGTAAAAATCAAAAATGCAGTATCTCCACTGGCTGCTTGAACACAGACATTTTACTGTAAAGTGAAGGCACAACTGGTTATTGGCATTTCAGGCGGTATCATATCACATAGAAAGCTAGTTTTAAGATGAGGGCAGGCAGTTACTGTTTTTTTAAAGACAGATACTATGCAGGAGTGACACACAAGCTAAGCCAGCCACTATTTTTATTAAGAAGTCTGAAAGGCAGAATGTATTTGAAGATGAGGAAACTGTTATTTAACTAAAGAAGTATATAGGTAAAGATAAATCTGTGGTACCTGTTCTGTGGTTTTCCTGAAACTTGTAACAAATTAGATTTTGCTGTGTCCTGTTATTTCAGGTAGAGACTCTTGTAATGCTTAGCTTCTTTCTTTAAAACTTTTCTTTTTTTTTTTAATCTAAGGTTGTGTTGGAACTGAAATGTGTTGTTAGAAGCATGTTTCCAGTAAAATGGAGGCATTCTGTGACAGACTGGCTTTTCTGGATCACTGATGTTAAGTTGTTTAGCTTTTATCATCACATGGCATGGTAGTAGTGCATTTGAGTGCTTCTTGACTAAGTGTGCATTGGGTAGGAAATGCTAGAGGACTTTTTGTTGAGGGTACTGAAATTTGTTGTAGAAATCAGTTACTTCCCATTTGAAAGTGAGCTCTTCATACAGAGAAATGTTATAACAGTGGGTGCTTTCTTGATGCACTTTTCTTTGCTGTAGTTGTCATGCTGGTGGATGAATCTGCATACAGTGGTACCCATTTAATGTCTGGCATAATCTTTTTGGTGTTTTTATGACTGTATTAAGATCTGGGGTGGAATAGTGGAGGAGTGCAACTTGTTTTATCTCTGGCCATGGGGCGATACACTGGTGCAGTCAGTAGTACTTGTTGCCTCACAACAAAAAAGTTCTCAGATTCATTTGTTGGCTGGGTTGCCTTTCGTAGAGGGCCTGCACCCTCCCTGTGTTCTTACAGGTTTTCCCTGCTCTAGCTGGAGGAGTTATCAGCATCGACTGGTGACTTCTAATCATGGTCATGAGAAGACCTGTCTTGAAGCTATTTGGTCCATCCCTAGAAAGAGCTCTGCTCAAACATCAGATATTTACTGTATAATTTTTAGAACAAGGTTTGACTAACCTCCACAGATGTGCCATAGTATTTCCTGTACCTCACAAAAAAGGCAGAGGGTTCTTTTGCCTTTTCATCGTTGTCAAGAGGATGGGAGCCTTCTTGCCCCATCATGCACCTTCAAAGAACACATCCATTGAATTGGGTTCCACAGGCATAGAAACTGTGTCTTTGGTGCAATAAAGTGACTGTGTGGCATCAGTGGACATGACAGGTACTGCTTAGAACAAAACTATTTGGAATGCGCACAAGAGGTTCCTTCATTTCACGTTGGCAGGTGGCTTCACTTTTAGTACAAGATGGTGGTGTTTGGTGTCTTCTCTACATCTGCCAATTTACCAAAGTACTGACCATGGGTGGAGGCCATGCTTGAGAAGGAACTTGAATAGTTGCAGGTCATGGGGCCTCCATAATCTGGAGAGTATTCTGTCTGATCCCATTTGACAAGATTGCCTTCATCCGGGCAAAGTTAGGCACTCTTCAGCGTCTGCCTTTTCTACTTATGAAGACAGACCAGGAAATCATACCTTTGGAAGCCTGGATGAGGATGCATGGGATGGTCAAAACTCAGACCTTGGTTATGGTGTTTCATCCTTATGATGACCAAGACCTTTGTGGTTCACTTTGTGTGCCTTTGGATGCAGATGTTTCAGTAGATTGTGGGGTGGCAATGGCTGCATCACACTCTCATAGGAATTTTGGTGGTGTTAAAACTTTGTGCTGTGGACTGAGTCCCAGCAGTCTAAATGTGCATCTTCCCTTCATGAAGCACCATTAATAACAGTTCCTGATGATGGACACATTGGTAGTCAGCCAGGGAGTTCACTTGGGTTTTGCCCTGCCTCATAGGATGTGGAGCCCCATCAGGAATTAGCACTTCATGTCAGCAGTCTGAATCTCTGGGCAGTATTTCTGTCTACAAAGGCTGTGGAAGGAGGGTAGAGACCTGAGCACATCCTTTTGTGTGCATAGTATCACATTTTATATATCTTGTGCAGAGAGGTATGGACCATAAGCCGGGTCATCACTGTTGCAGCAGTTCAAGCCCCATGGGAAATGAATGCAGTAGTGGACTTCCTCAGCCAGTGCATTAGTAGTCTTGTAGAGCTGCTGATAAAGTAGTACTCTCTGCTTATGATCGTCCAGAAATGGGGCATCCCAGAGATGTACCTCTTCATCTTATGGGAGAAACACAGTCCTCCTCTTGTTTTGCTTCATTCAGGTCATGGAGAGTAGATGGTTGACATATTTTCTGCTCTGAGATAGGGAGGATTTCTTTACATCCTTCCACTTTTCCCTCTGATTCCTGTGTTGAATCATGAAACTCTGAGAAGAAAGACCAACATTTCTCCTCCTTGCCTTATAGTAGTTGAGAAGAATGTGGGTTCAGTCTGTCAGGCCCCTGTCAGGACAGAAGGCTGTCATCACAAGCCAAGAAAGTTCTCATTTGGAGTGACAGTAGGCTGTACCTCTGGGTTGGGTTCCTTATTTAGATGATCTTCCACCAGAGAGCACAGCAGGATTTTCAAAGGTGATTGAAGCTGTTAGGAAGTGTACTTTTCACCAGACATTATTTTAAGTTGAAAATTGTTCTCTAGATGGAGTGATATTCTGTGCTTCCTCAATTAGTTTGCAGGTAGTACTGACTTGCCTTATGGTGCTTTTTCACTTGGGTTGCCTTTATTAGATAGTCATTGTTTCATGCATGCTTCTCCACACATCTTGAACTTGTGGGGGACAGAACTGTAGCCCAGCAACAGCTTGCCAGCCATTTTGACAAAGGATTCTGTACTTTCGCCCACCTTTGCAGAACCTTCCTTCTCACTGTGACTTTAACTTCATGATTGATGGGCATGTCGGTCCTCCTTTTGAACTGGCTGACTTGGTAGCTCTGAAATTTCTCCTTTGGGTGGTGCTTTTCTTCGTAATAAGCATTTCTACTTGCAGGCTGTCTGAACTACAGGCATTTATCAATTAAGGATGCCTTTGTTTGCCTGTCTGAAGGCCCGGATGTTATAAGAATAACGTACACTTTCCAGTGAAGGAATGGTCTTTTATCAAACCATTTATCTCCACTGTCCTTTTTATGTAAAAGAAAAATGTGAGAGAGCCTTATATATGTGCACCACCTGCTAAGGGTTTAAAGAAAGATGTCTGTGTTCAAGGAAAAAAAAAGTTTGCCTTCTTGCTCCTGGTGGAGAGGGTCTTGTTGGACTAACCACTAATAAACCCTTTCCAGGTAGGCTGCTCTTATGGAAAATGCTGCTGTGGGCACTACACTGTGTATGTGTGTGCATCTGTGCCAAAGCAAGTTGTTGATTAGTTCACACCTTCACCAAGCTTTGATATTGAACAGTTATTCCAGGAGTTGGGCCTTTCTTAACATCTTTATGTTGTAAGACCCAGCATTATCTCACACCTAAACTAAGCAATATTGCACAGACTATGGTCACAGAAATTAGACATCCTTTGTGTTACAGGGCTGTGCCTTCGTCACCAGCCAACCTTGAATGTTTAAATATTATATGGATCACCATGATTATGCTTTGAAATCTGGAAGAAGACAACTCTGTTAAGCACCTTTCTGACATTAGAAGGGTGCTTAGTAAACATTAAACACTTTCATGTCTGTTTTGCTCTTTCACTAGAGTATAAACAGCAGCCAGGTCATTTCATAAGCTTTATAAGTTGTAACAGTTTGTGCTGTCACGCATAAAATAAGTGTGGCAGAGTGACACATTTAACAGCTTATTCATCAGAATGATACTTTGCTTCTGCCTGCTGTGTGTGTTCCATCTTTCACAACTATAAAACGCCTCACGCTCCTACCGTTTTTCTCTTACGTTGTAGCAGCTAAAAGTCCATGTACTGAAAAGAATTTTGATTGGGGTCACTGATCGTAATTATTTGTTAATGTTTTCAAGAAATTCACCTGTTGAGGTTCGCTGATATGTAAAAAAAAAAAAAAAAATCCCATTATGTTATAGATGATCCTACGTCAGACTGGTAACTACTATTGAGATTTGAACGTAGAGGTAAAGAGGTGCTGTGAAATTCCCAGTAAATATTGTGAGCCAGGTAAAGTGGGCAGAGATAGATCATTTGCAGGCAGCCCTAGAGTTGTACTAAAGCTGTGAGAGCAGTGCAAGAATCACTACTACAAGGTCACTTTTTGGAGTAAAGCATTTGTCGTAGAGGTGCTCCTCAGATAGATGAAGAAAGCTTGAGCATAATATGCCATCTTCTAGTCCTTATCCAGCTAGGCCTGAAGGTAATCAGATTGTAGACATCATCTTTATATTATTGCCCATGATTTTTAAATTCCCCTAAAAGAAAATTCAAATGCAAATTACTTTGCTGTGTCTTCTGCTTTGAGTAAATCAAACTGACCAGAATGTCTTTCTTTCCTCAGTCTGACAAGAAATCACACATTCTATTCAAGTTTGGTATGAAGACACCCCACTCACTGTTCTGACACTTGGGTCCTTCATGTGTTACATAACCTAGTTTGGAGATTCTCCTTTGTCTCATATTTTATGTACATATTTTTTCATTATTTCTCAGACCACAAAGCTGCACTAAAACATCTCATCACAGTTTTTAGAATGAATATATAGGAGGATAGTCGTAATGTAAATGCTGCATCTGCAGAGATGTTTGCACTTGGAGTGGTGTGGCTCCATATATGTACTTTGCATGAGGAAGTGAATCAGTGCATCTTTGGTGTTCCCCTTAGTAGTGAGGTCTTGTTTGGTAAACATACTCTGGACCTTCTAAAGGGCCTCCAGCAGCTTGATGTTGCACTTCATGTCCAGTATAGAATTTCTGTAAAATGTGATATTGGTTTCTTAAGTTTGTCAGAAATAATGCTATTTCCCAGCTGTTCCTCCAGCAAAATCACCATCTCACACTACAACTTCTGCAGCACTTTTTTTTTTTTTTGCATTGAGGTCTCCCTCATCAGGATGGGAAGCAAAATTTTTTTTTCGGTCTGTAGCAGCATGAGAAGGATCAGTGGCTAGTATATAGCATAAGTTGGAGACATTCTGTAAAATTAGTGTAGCCCTCCCAGATATGATCGTCCACTGTTGGACCACTTTGTGTAAGTTCAGACTTCTGCTCACTGCTGTCTCAGTCTCTTGCAAAATCAAGAGGGCCAGAATTAGTGGCTATTATATAGCATAAGTTGGAGAATTCTGTAAAATTAGTGTAGCCCTCCCAGATTTGATTATCCACTGTTGGACCAGTTTGTGTAAGTTTGGACTTCTGCTCACCGCTGTGTCTCAGTCTTTTGCAAAATCAAGAGGGCCATGATTAAGCCTGAACTCATGTGCCATCAACCATTCTATGATGTCCATAATGATTTGGAAGGTCACACCAAGGCATTCTTCCCCTGAAACCAGTGTTGTATCTGGTCACTGGACACGATAAAGCATTATTGACAGATCCTTTCCTCCAGGAATACAGCAGAATCCTGTGCTGTGCTCTGGGGTCAGAAAATGTCCAGTAATGAATCCTCTGATTTGCCTTTTGGTCAGCCATGTGAGTGTTTGTGGCATACCATGGGGCAATGACTGTAAACCCACAGTGCAGGGAATCTCTGTGTTCTTATATTTGGAGAACTGTTTTTTTTGTATTTGCTTCAGATATTCTTGGGTCCCATTTGACACCATTATTTAGGCATTTCCATCACCTAATAGAAAACTGTCCCTAGTCTCAGTACACACTGTTTTGTTCACAAAGTTGTTCCAAACTCCCAAGAGCTGCAGGTCCTTTCTGTTATGGAACTAGTTGTAGAGTTTGTTTTGTTGGTATAATAGGTGCTTTGCAGCCAAAAGGTTAGGCACATTTCTTTTCTTTACTTGGACTGATCCCAATGTCTGTGTTCACTTCTGCATGCATAAGTGTCACCACTGCTGCTGGTACCTGGCTTGGGGGATTTTGTTTATAATACCTCACCCAGAGCTGAGCTGCTTGTTCCTCTTTCCAAAATTTTCTTGGAGGAATAAACAGTTCATAGCCTAGAAAGCTTAAACAGAGAATGGTAATCAGCTTGGTGGAGTGAAAGAGGATAATTTTTGCCTTTTGTAGTCTTAAAATCCAGCATTATCCAGAGCCACATCTGGTTAGTGCCTGTGTGGATTGAGACTAGGTCTTGCGCTTGTGCAGGATATCATTTCAGATCTATGATTAGATGGTGACCTACAGAGCATGTCTTAATGGTTCATATACTGGGAAGAAAAATGCTTTAATCAAACCCTGCTTTGAGGATTCAAGTACACCTAAACCTCTTGTATGGTTGGCCACCTGCATTGGAATTGTCGCTGAATTTCATCTTCTTCTCTCTCTAACATGGCAAAAGGATCAGAATATGTTGCACTACAGGTATAGTTGCCTGCAATATCTGTTTCAGAAATGTCTCCCATATGTGCTTGGCCACCTGATTGTTGATACACATCTTTATTTATTTTTTACCTGGGCCTGCCATCCACTCCTTCATTCATCCATAATTCCAAGTGTCTATCCCAACATTTGTGTACACTCACAAGGCCAGCCCCTCCGACCCATGCCCCCTACTCCCTAAAATAAAGCAGATATAGCTTAATGGTATGCATATCCTGGCCATCCAGTGCCGGGGTTGCTAGCTGATCCCTGATTGCATGAGTTGCAATCAAGCCTTTATCCTTCTGCACCACAGATCTGGGTATCTGTGTTTGTACACCTTCACTAAGCACTACAGCTTGGATCTGTATCCAGGTAGAAAAGGCCTTTTAGGCAGATTGCACTGGAAGGCATTCTTAGCTTGTCATTTCTTACCTCAGCACATCTGCCTTCTGTCATATGGTATCTTGTACATCATTATTTCTCTTTGAGGTTGGCTATGCTTTTGAAACTTTACACATATGTGAATAATTACGAAAGGCAATTCAGCAAAAGTGCACAGCAAAAGAAATATATGTGTATTTTTTTAAGGGCTCTTAGTTTTAAGTGAAGGCACTTCAGTCTGCATTTCTGAACACATGCATTAACTCTGGTATGTCACTGGGAGATGTAGCACATATGTAGACCTTGATTTTCTGCTGAGTTCAGTGAAAAATGCAAGATGATTCACAATCCTAAGACCTGCTTCTTGAACAAATTTGGATATTTTTTGGGTATACAGGTTTCTCTTTTTTTTTTTTCCACTTTTGACCCAACCACCATTGATGTCATGTTCCTGTGCACCTTATACCTGCCAATTTCCCGTGGTGACACTACAGTTGTAGTGTACCTTAACTATTCCCCTTCATCGGGTAATGGTCTCTCCATTACAAGGCATTGCCAGTAGATTGCAGCTAGTGCAAAAGGGCTGTCATGATGCGGCTTATTCTCTGGTATGCTGGGTACTAAGATGTAAATAGGTGTGCAAAGGCACTATGAGGAAACTGCCCCACCTAGAGAGTGATCTGCTGTATCATTTGTCCCTCCACTACATGTTCTCACTTTGGTTCTTGTTGGCTGTTCCAGTTCAGTTTGTCTCAGTTGTACAATGTGCACATGCTCTAGATTATCCTCTACACACTCCACTTCTAAAAGAGGTGAGCTGGCATATTCACATCTTGCCCCCCCATTTCATAAGGTTCTACAGTATCCAGCACACTATTTAAATATAGATTGTTTGGCTCATATTTAGGGCTTCATTCCCATGCGCAGTGGAACCAAGTTGTCTTTTTTTTTCTGTGACATGCCATTTTAAGTTGGGGTTTCAGGCTAAGCATTAAAACAGTTTGGGGAGCCACAACACACACATTTCAGGAAGTACATTCTATTTTATTTGTGCTTTCTTTATTTGCTTATTTATTAACATATCTTTGTAGGGCGGCCACAGTGGTACAGTGGTTAGCATTGCTGCCTCACAGCAAGAGGTTCTCCGGTTCGATCCTCGGCTGGGGTGCCTTCTGTGCGGAGTCTGCATGTCCTCCCTGTGGTCGCGTGGGTTTCCTCCGGGTGCTCCGGTTTCCTCCCACATCCCAAAGACATGCTGCAGGTGGATTGGACACTCTAAATTGGCCCTAGGTGTGCGTATGAGTGTGCCTTCTGTGGAAGGTTGGGCGCCGGGCTGGCAACTCGACACTGTAAAACTCCACTGCCATTCAATGTGCGGACAAGGTGATCCGCTGTGGCGACCCCTAACCGGGAAAAGCCGGAAGAAGAAGATTAACATATCTTTGTACTTGATTCACACCCACTAATCATGTCTCAGAATTTTTAGAGATTATCTCATTGTTACACTTGAGAGTGACCTTGTTCAAATGATATTTGAACTTCCTTTTCTGAAAAGTTTAAAGTCACACACTGGAAATAGTATACCTTGCTAACCACCTTCTTTTTGTTTGTAGTCTGTATTTATAGGTGTTTAGGTTAAAAAGAAAAATAAGAAGTTATTCTAAAACTGGATATATTTGTGCTGCATGTAGAAAATTGATATTTCCCCCATGTGTTTTCCTTTATAAAATTTTAATGGTCTGTTATCTTCATTCATTCGTGTTAGTGTCTACCATACATTGACTTTTGCTGTATGTTTTTTTTTTTTCATGATGTATTGAGCAGCATAAATGAAGGTGTAAGAGAGGTATTGGAGCTCCTGGTAGACTGTTCATAGCCTAGTACTAATGTATGACCCTAACTGCCCTTTTGCAGAAAGCTTAACCAATTACCCTATGTGAGAATCGAACTCTGCACCTTGTGGCTGTAAAGCAAACACCTTAACCATTATGTTAGCTTCCCACAACCCTGCTTTCATAAAGGTTGGAAAGATTACAATAATTTTCAGATCTTTCTGTTGCATCCTCTAATATATCTTTTGGAAGAATTCATGGGGAACATACCTTAAGTCATTATAAAAGGCCAGTTTCATTGTGTTAGTAGAATAGTGCACTCCTTTTTAAAAATGAAGCTATAACTTAGATGGGTGTTTCATTTTTCATTAAATGCACAAGTTTCTCATCTGGTGAAATAAATATAAAATCCAAGCACCAGCTTATATGTGACTACATCCCTTTATGCTCCCTTATAATTTACAAGGTGAGAAAGCCTGAAGACAGAACAGGCAGACGTGTTTTGGAAGAGAAACTTTACACTCTGTTCGACCTACAGGCAGACCTGGGTTTGGAAGAGGAACGTTACACTATGTTTGACCTTTTCAGTTACCGTTGTATGTCTACATATATGTTGTTACTTTGGGATTGTCATTGTCCCAAGGGATCTAATGTTTCCACCTATGCTGCATTTTTCCAGAAAACTGAATAATCCACAAAACCAGCTGCCAACAACAGAACACCCACAAACGTAAGCTGGAAACTGTAACTCACAGATGCATAGTAAAGGAAAACTGAAGTTGAAATAAAAATACGTTCTTTAATAGACCATAATAGTAACAAACTAGTTGGTATTAAGCACTTTCATCCACACTAGGGTGGACTTCATCAGAATGAGTAACAGTTTGCTCTATCGGTTAATTTAAAAACTTTTTGGCGCCAAAATCCGCCCACTGAGTAACATAGTTGTAATACATTTCAACAATGTTAAAATATGTAGCGATCTGTCAATCACCAAAAGTGAATATATTAAAACTACAATCTAAATATTGTCTCATAATAGACTATAAAACTTGTACAAATCACTATAAAAAATTAAGTATATAAAGATTATTCTAAAACATCCTACATCTACAAAAAAACGACTCAAATTCTAACTGTAACTATTACCGCACATAATTTGTTCATGTAATAAACGTCACCTTAATAGAATTTTAACAATGGAAAAACTTTTACATTATATAGTTATATTTTGTAAGTATTCATATAAAGTCTCCTTAGGTCAATATATTTACATCATTGGTCAACTTTGTACTGATCTTTTAACAATGGTCAGCCAACATGTGTATGGTTATTTAATAGCTATTACATTCACATCAGTATGTACAATTAAGTAGTTTTTTGTAGATGTAGGATGTTTTAGAATAATTTTTACATACTGATAGACATAATTTTTTATAGTGTTTTGTACAGGTTTTATAGTCTATTATAAGACAATATTTAGATTGTAGTTTAATATATTCAGTTTTGGTGATTGACAGATCGCTATATATTTTAACATTGTTGAAATGTATTACAACTATGTTATTTTAAATTTAACAGTGGGCGGATTTTGGCACCAAAAAGTTTTTAAAATTAACCGATAGAGCAAACTGTTAGTCATTCTGATGAAGTCCACCTTAGTGTGGATGAAAGCGCTTAATACCAACTAGTTTGTTACTATTATGGTCTAGTAAAGACTGTATTTTTATTTCAACTTCGGTTTTCATTTATTGTGCATATGTGAGTTACAGTTTCCAGCTTACGTTTCTGGATTTTTCCAGAAAAGAGAACATGATCTGGTAATCCAGAAGTTAAATTACAGAAGTCTGCTATTTTGTCTTCCACAGCAAACACAGTGTGAGAGTTTGTAAAATCAGCACCCCCCAAACATCAGTTTTTGTAAATGTATTCCTTCAGGGTGATGCAGTTGTGACTAGCTAGGAGAAGAAAAAAGAAAGACCTTATATCTCTCACAGTGATAAGACTTGTCCATTTTGTGTCACAAAAAATGGGTGTGGGTAAGGTGGCTCAAGTGGGACAAAAGCTGGAGTATGCCCCCCAAGTATTTATTACTTGCTGTGAAACCCACAATAAGAGAAATGTTTTAGCTTTATTTCCAGAGGTTGTTCTGTCAATGTAACTGCTAGACTTTGTGGAAACTATCAGGGGTAGTTTCATGTACTTGTACCTCAGTGTCTAAATTTCAGCAACAGAAAGCTTCTTTTAGCATTTCTGTACTTTTACCATTCTGGCCTTTTTTGGCTGTCTATGAAATATGCTAAGACTGAAGTTTGTTTTTTGGTCAAAGCTTATTTTCTAACTCCTGAGACAACTTTTTAGGAGCAACAGTACAAGACACTTATGACACCAGACATAACTGGAGTCAGTGTCTGATATTCTCCCAGATTCCTGTAATTATATATATATTTTTATTTCCATCCTCCCTGAAGATGTCTAAATATTTTCACATGCCTTAGGTCTGTAATCGTTTGTTTTTGATGGCAGAAAGGTGAGGTAAAGATTGTGAATCCTATTGTACCAATGGCATTACTGCACAGTTAGACATTACATATTGACATCACAGTGAAGTATCTGCATTTCTCAGACTGCAGAGGGTGTTGTATCTGTTGACTTGTTCTGCATTCTTTGTCACACTTGCCTCATCCCCTTCCCAAAGAAGTTGCATTCTTTGTCACACTTGCCTCACCCCCTTCCCAAAGAAGTTGCATTCTTTGTCACACTTGCCTCATCCCCTTCCCAAAGTTGTTGATTTTATTTTTTTATTTTGTTCTTTACATTTGTTTAATGAATTTTCATGCCACTGAGTATATTTTAACATAGTACTGTATAACTATTTTAGGAATTTAAGTATGTGACAGTGTTTCTAAAGTGTGGATGAAAAAATATCCACATCTTCTGTGTAGCAAACTTAGACCTGTTTCTACTAATGCAAGTTTTTAAACTTTAAGCCTCTTTGGTACTTCTAATGAAGGAACTTGAGCACAGTTGTTAGGGTACAGTATCACTATTCTTTCTGACTTGGCAGCCATGTTTACACTCTGACACGAATTGTAAATTCACTTCAGGATTCAGTCTGGATTACTGCTTGTAGTTGTCTTCATTTGGAACTAAAAATAAGAAATGTACCTTGAGAGTGAAACTGTGGTTGTGTACTGGGATTATTCACTGTGATTGGGGGAATGGACTACAAAATCCCATATATGAAATGACAGTCAACTGTTTATGTCAGTGTTTTGAATATGTTTCAGTCTATAAATTGTACTGCTTGGCACTGGTACGCTTTCTGCCAATTAGGAAACGTCTTTCCCTGCTTTTATTTATTTTTGCACATTTCCATTATAGCTGTACTGGTGGGGTGGGAAGTGCCCATGAAATGGGTATTCATTTTCTTTTTAAAAACAGACACTGTAGATTTACAGGAGATGAGACATCATAGGAACACAAGCCAGGAGCCATGGGTGGTGTCGCACAGTTTCATGCTTTGCCTTTAAGCAAGTTAGTACTTGTGATCTTGGCAGGGAACTCTAGATAAGGTTATGACTAAGCACTGATTTGGTGACCCAGATAATAAAACTGTATATAATTTTTTTTTTTTTTTTGGTGAACATTTCTTGAGTTTTTCAATTATCCATTCAAGGCACTTTATTTTAAATGCAATGTTTTTATGTTCCTCTGCTGTGTAGTAAAAATGCACTGAGCTTATATGTATGTTCACACTGAAAAGTGTATTATTTCAGGGAAGCGGGGTTTCTTTGTTCAGTTGCTGTAATGTATTAAGAGTTGAAATGTTATGCTTCAAGGTTTAATAGACCAACATTGACTGAAGGCTGTGGAGTCTGTCTTTTGTTTCTTCTCGCAAAGTAAAATAATGTCTGTTCCCCAAGCATCTTTCACCTGATAAGGTATGTATTCTTGAGCATGTGGATGATACTAACATTGACTATGTCTAAACTTTATGAAATGTATATTTAAAAAATGGTGTGGTATTCATCAAAACACTAAGTATAGTACTTAGGCTTATTATGATGATGGAATAAAACTGCATGTTCAGGGCAAGTCTTTTCCCATTCCAGTGCATTCTGAGGGATAATTTATGTTACTGTGCCAAGCAGTTATTTTCCAATAAAATGTTTGCTATTTGGTGATGATTAAATGCTGCAGCAGCATTTAAATTTGAAGAGTTGATAAAGTAGCCTGCATTAGTATAGTTATCTGTCCATCACGATGAATCTGAATACAAACTAGAGCTAGTGTAATGGTGACTGATCTTCCTTTAGGGGGGAAAATTATCGTTATTATACTTGGCATAATGCTGAATGTCCTTCCTTAGATCACTGTTGCAGTATTATAATAGTAGTGGGTTATCTTGCTGAAATAACATGGACATTTGCCTAGGGTAACAAAATTTTCCATACAGCTATACATCCGGCACATGATCTACCCCCTTTGGGGCATAAGGGCAGACATACAAGTGTGAGCTCTTCAGACTGTTTCAAAGGCAGGAGACACTTGTGGAAAAGTAAAAGAAAGAGGTCCAACTAAGAGGAGGGACTGTAGAGAATAAGCCCCCTTGGTCCATAAGAAGCCATAGAATAATACATTTAAAAAGGAAAGCAATACTGTAAAAGGGATCTGTAGAACATCTTCAATTCAGGTAGTGGGATGTCCTTCAGAAGCTGAACCCAGGTTCCCCCCTCTCAACCATATCAGTTTACTCAGTCATGTCAGATGCAATAGTTGCCTCCAACTGGGTCATGGTAGTGGGAGTCTGAGAACTGATTGGACATACTGTGGGCTCTTCCGGTACTTGGGGCAGATATTGGATCGGGCCTAAACTATCCCCAGTCCCACACAGAGAATGGTCTCCATTTGCTGCAGTAAACTTTGCACACAGACTCCTTTTCAGGTGCAAATACGATACAAATAATGTAAGACAAGGAAGGGTCATGGATCATCATAGGAACTGGAGAGACCAGGCATTTAACTTCAGGTTGTGTGGGTCCAGGTATTTTTCTTGAAGAACAGCTTTCGCCAGAGAGGTGTCCGGAAGGTATCCAAGAAAAACTAAACTGTCAGAATAGTGGATGACATTTATAGTTTGTGTGAAGCCTCGGTTGAAAAGAAGATTCAAGAAGAACTGTAAAGATGTCAGAATGTTGTGGCTGGTAGATGTGGAGATCAAGCAATCACCCAAGTATGGGAATAGGAGTATTGTTTGAAGCCTGTAATGGAATATCACTGGAGCAAGGCATGTGGTGAAGACTTTAGGCAGACCAAATGGTAAAAAGGTAACCTGAAAATGCAATCCCAAGGCAAGAACTATAAACAGCCTTTTCTTTATGTATGACTAGGGATAGGCATCTTTCAGGTCCAAGGTGACCAGAAATGTATGAGAGAGACTGAGAGAAAACAGATGATGTGTCAATAGTTTGACTATTGGGATGTGAAGAAAACTCTTCATTTAGGAAAGGGCAATTGGAGGCCCATTACAACTTGTTTTCTGGGTCCAGGAAGGGTCTGGAAGGAATTCTCTTCTTCATCAGAAAGAGAGCTGAATTCTTAAGAAAGAGGATTGAATAGATTAACTGGCATAAGTTAATCAGTGGGCAAAATTAAACAAATCCTCGAGTCCCTTTTTGAGAAGGAGTAGGGAAGGATACTTTTGAGTGTTTTTTTTAGCAGTATCCAGACATATGCTCTGTAGAGTTATTAGTGACCTACCATCTTTCCTCACCAGTACCTTAACTAAGTCTCCCTGATCCTTAGAATGTTTCTCCCATCCTGGCAGATTCCATCAGACAAAGGGTCTGTTGGGCAGTGCCAGAATCCATGGCCATAGTGGCCTCTAAAGGCGGTGTACTAGAGAAGCAGATCTGAGAGATGCGTAAGCACTAGAGTGAAGTCATCATTCATACAGTGTACAAGACAGGTAGATATGCAGCACAGTAGCTATGGTTACAGGGGCTATAACCTCCCATCAGTATAACAAATGGCCAGCTTCCAAAGTTTCAGAACATCTTCCGTATGCACAAACCATTAGTCAACTCAAGCTGAGCTGACTAAAAAAGTTTGATTACCAAGCAGTGTCCATAGCTTTCCTGCTTCTGAAGAAACATTTTGCTAATGCTTTCCATTGCTTGGCAAATAAATTCATTTTGGGGGTAAAACCTTCCATATCCACGTTTTACAACAGAAACTGTACTTTTTCTGTGAAAATATTAATTTTAATGTAAGAAAAAGTGTTTTTGACTGGTGCACAATTTTTAAACAGGACCATTCATTTAAACAACTTTTTTTCCACACAAGTAAAAAGTAAGCTAAAACTAATTTTTTCTCTTGTAAGAGTAAAGTTGTTTTACATTTTGGGGCTGAGATAAGTGTTTAAAGTACATTTTACAGTGCTGTTTTTCACGGGGGGTACTTTTTTTTTCTACTTGTCTGTTTTACTGATTAATGCTGCCAGATTTCCCAAGGAATCAAGCATCATTTTTGGTTTAACCAAGGCACAACCTAGTAGTTCCTTGGTCATCCCATCTTCCAGCTATAAAAAGAAGAAAATTACTAAACAGCTTTTGACCCAGAGCAGGCTGCTAATGGGTCTTTGCATATGGGTGACTCTGCTGTGGCCATTTTTGGTCCCTCAGACCATTCATCTATTTCCTTGGCTCCCATGTGTAGTCCCTACAGCCACCATGGACAGGTGGGGTTAGACACTTCCTCTGAGGCTATTGGGAGTACCCTTGGTGGACAAGGAAGAACAACTCTGGCCAGTCTCAAGAAGGTGCAGGAAATACCTCTCTGTCAAGCTAGAATGAAATGCCTATTTCTAGGGAGGATTTGTCCGTCAAGAGAAGGTCTTGATTTTTTTAGAAATTTCTGTCAGAAAGTTAAGATATTTATATTTGCTCATCTTGATTAATGTGCACACAAGTAATTTATTGGGCTTAACTCTTTAAAAGCAAAATAAGCAGACTTAAAAAGCCATAGCAAGGGGGTTTCAAAAATCAAAGGAGTAACCCCCCAGAAAGAAACAAGGACAGTCCAAGTCTGAATGACTCTACACCCTAATCTATAATTTTTCTCAAATATCTGGCTGGCTGTTTCTCTCCTTAGTAACACAATCTCAGACAAATGGATTTTGAGAATGATTCTTTTAGGATACAAATGGTGGCACCCTCCTTTTCAGAGGATTCCTCTTCATTTTTGAGATCAGACTTCTTTTTTTGCCTGCTGTCATCCGGCTATCTCTCCTTCTCAGTACAGAGAAAGGTTTTATTCAAAAATGTTTCTGATAGTAGAAGCCTCACAGAACCTTCTTTCCTTTCTTGGCCAGTATATAAAAGCCCCAGAGTACAAAAGTCCTGTCAAAACTAATTAACTAATTTCATTTTTTTTACTAACCTAAATTTCTATAGCACCAGATTTCAAATGATCTGAAGTAGGAGATTCATTTGTCTGCAACCTGTGGGTTATGGATCCGATATCGGATCCGAACCGGCATGGTTTACCAGCTATGGATCCAAGCTCTCAGCTCCTCCCCTCACCCATAATGCCCTGCTCTACCCTCATGACCCCAGATCTCGTTTGCCGCGCATGGTGACCAGATTGTTTTTTCCAGCTCTCCAGCTAAGTGATATATTCAGTATTTAAATTAGTCAAATTTAATATTTTTTTGGGTTAATTTGTGTGAAAGTGTAGGTTTCCCTCCTGTATTATAACTTTGTTTTTTGAGTTTAATCTTAAAATTATATCCCTCCCCTCGCTGGTAGCGTAGTGTGTGTGTTGGGCCTGTGAGTGATTTTTTTCTTGTTTTTAGTTACTTTACTTTAGTTCTAGTAACTTTTATTGTTAGCTTGGGATGTCTGAGCAGCCCAAGGCTATTTTCTCTAAGCTTTCCCCAGCTGATGGCCACACTCGGTGTGTTAGATGCCTGGGGGTTCAACACCTCACATCTGGATGTTTATTTGTGCAGGGTTCAACCCCAGGGCATTGAAGGAGCGGAGGTCCAAGCTTGTTTTGGCGGGTCTCTAACCGCCGGACTCGGCTCCGACCTCCGCTCCTTCGGGGGTAAACCGTACCTATGATTATTCCCTCTCCGGCTCCCCCTCCTCCTCCTGGGACTCAACCTCCCGTTTCTGGTTCGGAGGAGAGGGATGCTAGGAAGAAGGACCAGAGGGAGAAGCACCATAAGCGGCAGGCCGAGACCTCTGTTTCGGCCCCGCCAGCCAAGCGGGCTTCTCCCCCGGCCTCCTTGTCTGCTGGCTCTCCTCCTTCTCGGCTCCGGTCTCCAGTGTGTTTTTCACCGGGACCTGAGGAGGAGGAGACCCGATCTCAGTCGAGGCTATCGAGGAGGCACTCTAGGCCTACCTCGGTAGCCTCTTCGAGATCAACGTACAGCCTATCGGATGCTGATCTGGACCGGATGATGAGAAGGTTCATCCAGGCCCAGATGCAGATGGGAGTGCTCTTGCCTCCCCTCTGGGGAGCTCGACCCCTTTTCAAGCCAATTGCTCCTTCTCCGACCCGCTACCGGGTTCGGAGCAGTTGGAGCCGAGCAGCCGGGCGGGGTGGGTCGGCGCCGATAGTACTTGGTACCGGATCTGACCCTGCCCTCGAGTGCATCGGATCCGACCTCGAGCCTGGATCCGAGCCGGATCCGGGGATCAGTGCTCCTTCGGCGCCGTCTGTGTCGGAGCGCACTGTCCCGGATCCGAGCGCCGGCCGGCTCCGATCCACTCTTCGGATCCGAGGGGGAGCCGATTGTCGGATCCTTTGGTCGAGGTCGGCTCCCCTTCGGCTTTTGATGTAGTGGAGAGGGCCCTGTTGAGGGTCTCCGGACCCCCAGCACTTGTTTCGGCTCCGTCCCGCGCTCCCTCTGCACTGGGTCAGGCTTCCACCATCCGGCCCTTGGGACAGCCCGCTTCTCTGCCCCAAGCTGTTCCCCTGGAACATGTTACTGCTTGTGAGGAGTCCTCTGACAGCCCCCCAGAGGATGTTCCCCGCAAGCATACGTGCAAAAGGAGGCACATTGACTCCCCCGAGTCTCTCACGGAAGACACGGATTTGGAGGAAGAGGAAGGCTCCCCACGGTCACCCCCCGAGGATGTCTCATTTGGAGACATCATGGAAATGCTCCGTATAAGGGGGGGGGTGGTCTGCCCCCAAGTCTTCCTCGGACGAGTCCGTGTTCTTGGAGGCATTTGAAGTGGGCCCGTCTACCTCTTGGGTGTCCCCTCCTGCCGACCCCCTGGTGGACCTCATTACCACCAGGGCGTGGAAGGAACCGGACACCATGGAGCCAATCCCTAAGAGGCCCGACCAGATCCTCAGTCCACCGGCTGACCATGCCCATTGGAGTAAGGGGCCTCCGGTAGATGCCATGTTGACGGCGGCGGCCACCAAGAGTGAACTTGCTCAGGAGAGTCCCTCAGTCCATCCCCCGAGCAAGGAGTCTCGGATGATGGACCGCTTGGAGAAGCGGATGTTTAGTTCAGCGACCTTCTCGGTAAGGGCGCTGAACTACCTGGCACACGTCATTAGGATGCAGCGCGATCTTATTAAAGAATACGCTGCATCTCCCCCAGAGTCCATGTCGGAGGAGGACAAAGTGCTGCACTCCACCCGCATGGCCACTCTTAGATCAGTTACCAATACCTCTATGCGGCTCCTCTCCCATGCTACGGAAGGCGCCGCTAGAGCCGCAGGGGCAGGTCTAGTCACTAGACGTCAGGCCTGGCATCCTTCATTGCGATTTCTCAGAGCCCTTCAAAGCGTCTTTTGCGAACGCCCCCTTTGATGGTTCTGCCCTCTTTGGCAAAACCGTTCACGACACTTTGACCCAGAGCGAGAAGGACGGGAAGACGCTGTCTGCCGTCGGAATCCGCTTCTCTGCACCCCAGAGGCCCTATTCTAGGAACCAAAAGGGTCAGAAGAAGATGTGGTTCCGGAAGTCGCAGCAATCCCAGCCTGCTCCGGACAACCAGTCCTTCCGTGGCAGAGGAGGACAGGGAGGATGCCGCCCTAGAGGCAGAGGGGCTCCCAGGAACTTCGGGTCCAGAGAACCCTTCTCTGAACGGCCCGCGCAGCAACCCTGAAGGGTTGCCCGGCTGCTCCACTCTGGAGGCAGTCGGGGGACGTTTTTCGGAGCACCTAGCGGCATGGGAGTCCATAACGTCGGACCGCTGGGTTCTCCAGATCATATCCAGAGGATATCACATCCCATTTCGTCACCTACCAAATTTGAAGTCCCTCCCAGACGTCCCACCCGGTCAAAGAGAGGCCGCTTTGGCAGAAATTGGCCATCTGCTAAAGAAAAGAGCCATCCAGCCCGTCCCCCCAGACCAGATCAGATCAGGGTTCTACTCCAGGTTCTTCTTAGTGCCAAAAAAGACGGGGGATCTAAGACCAATTTTAGACCTTTCTCTCTTGAACCTGGCAGTTCCCAAGGAGAAGTTCCGAATGGTCACTCTGCAATCTATTCTCCCCCTCCTGGGAGAAAATCACTGGATGTGCTCCATAGACCTCAAGGATGCGTACTACCACATTCTAATGGACAGGCGCTCCAGGAGGTTTCTCCGCTTCCGGCTGGGAGCCAGTCACTACCAATTTCGGGTCCTCCATTTTGGTCTCACCACAGCCCCCAGGGTGTTCACCAAAGTGTTAGCAGTGGTAGCGGCCCACCTGAGGCTTCAGGGGGTGCAGGTCTTTCCCTACCTGGACGACTGGCTCCTCACCGCCCCAACAAGGCATCTACTACTATTGGCGCGAGACTCCTTTCTCCATCTTGCTCCCAGTCTGGGCATCACTATAAATACAAAAAAATCCAACCTAGCACCCTCACAGTTCATAGATTTTATAGGGGCCAGGTTAGACACAAGGTGTTTAAAAGCCTTCCTCACTGCGGACAGAGTTCAAAATCTGCAGCTCCAGGTGCGGGCCATTCTCCACTCAAGTTCAGTTCCGGCGGAGTTGGTCCTGAGGGCTCTAGGGTCCATGGCGTCTGCTATAGCTCTTCTTCCTCTCGCCAGGCTCAATATGCGCATCCTCCAGTGGACTCTCTTAGTACAGTGGTCTTACCTTGCTCTTCCTATGCATCATCCCATTGCGATCAGCAAGGCTTGCAAGCAGTCCCTCTTGTGGTGGCTTCACTCTCCAGATCTCCACAGAGGCCGCTTATTTTGTGCTTCTCCCCCTCTCGCCACGGTGACCACGGACGCCTCCCGCCTCGGGTGGGGGGGGGCATTTTGCAGGCCGGACCGTCCAAGGCACGTGGAGCGATTCAGAGACCTTACTGCATATCAACGTTCTAGAGATGAGAGCGGTGCTCTTAGCGTTGCTAGCACTTCAAGACTTTCTTCCTTTGGGAACAATTGCGATTCAATCGGACAACATGTCGGTTGTCTGGTATATCAACAAGCAAGGAGGAACCAGGTCTTACCCTCTTTGTCGAGAAACCATGAGAGTTTGGGAATGGGCAATCTCCACCAACCGCTTTCTCATAGCAACGCACATTCCGGGTCTGTCCAACATCCTGGCGGACAAGCTCAGTCGCACCATTCTGACCCCTTACGAGTGGTCTCTCAATGCTCAGGTAGCGGAACGCATATTCGCACGGTGGGGAACTCCCTCTTGCGATCTTTTTGCCTCTCCCTCAAACACCAAGTGCGACAGTTTTTTCGCTCTGATACCTCCTCCAGGAGGTTCCCCAAGAGACGCTCTGGTGCATGCTTGGCCACCCGGTCTTCTATATGCTTATCCCCCCTTGCCTCTCATGCTCCAAGTTCTTCAGAAAGCCTCTCGGGTGGGGTGCAGAATGATTCTCATTGCTCCATTTTGGCCTCGACAGATCTGGTTCCCCTTCCTAAGGTCTCACTCGGTGAATCCCCCTTGGATTCTAGATCCCATTCCGGATCTGATATCTCATCCATCCCGCCTATCTCCTCCGAATCTGGACAACCTGAAGCTGACCGCTTGGCTGCTCCAGTTCCACTCTTGATCAGGACTCCCGGTATTTCGTCCCCTGTTAAGGCGATCCTGGTGGCAGCTCATAAACCGTCCACTAGGAAAGTCTACCGTAGCAAGTGGAAACGGTTTTCTTTGTGGGCGGAGCGGCAAGGCCTGAACCCCTTCACAGCTCCTCTTCCTTTAGTGCTTGATTTCTTAACCACTCTTTTTAACGATGGTGCCAGAAGTTCCACGGTCAAAGTACAACTTGCAGCAATTTCACATTATCACATTGGTCATGACTCAAATCCACTCATGTCAGCCAAGTTGTGTAAAATTTTCCTTAAAGGTACTTTCCTTCTCAGGCCCCCTGTAAAACAAGTGGTTCCTCCCTGGGACCTTTCCTTAGTTCTCCAGGCCTTGACCGCCCCCCCCCCCCTTCGAACCGGCGGCTACGGTAGATCTCAAATTCTTGTCGTTCAAGACTGCCTTCTTAGTAGCCATTACTTCGGCCAAGAGAGTTTCAGAGCTCCAAGCATTATCAGCTAAACCTCCTTACTTGGTCTTTCATCCGGACCGTGTTTACCTCAGGACCAACCCGTCCTTTCTTCCTAAAGTAGCTTCTGAAGCAAACATTAATCAATCCATTAACCTCCCTGTTTTCTTCCCTAAATATGAAAACAAAGGTGAATATAAGCTTCACTCCTTAGATGTTCACAGGCAACTTAGATTTTATCTAAACAGGACGGCTGGTCATAGGCAATCCGACCAGTTGTTCATTTCCTTTGCTAAATTTAATTTGGGCAAGCCAATTTCTAAAGTCTCTCTGTCTCGCTGGATTTCACAATGTATCTTATTGGCTTATCAAGCTTCAGGAAGGCCCACACCGGAGAGTGTACACGCTCATTCAACCCGGTCAGTTTCTACCTCGGCAGCCTTTAAGGCTAGGATTCCCCTTGATGATATTTGTGCAGCAGCCATGTGGGCTTCATCTCATACTTTTATTTCCCACTATAAGTTGGATCTTGCATCTAGGGGTAGAGCATCATTTGGCTCCGCGATGCTCCTGAATATCCTTCCATGATGGCCGCCCAAGATTCAGGTAGCTGGGGACTCTGTCCCACAGGTTGCAGACAAATGAATCTCCTACTTCAGATTTAGAAGTTATGTACTCACCATAACGTTCCATCTGAGTAGGTGTATTCATTTGTCTGCAACCATCCCGCCCTCCTGTCCCCCTGGCCTTTCAGTTTCCTGCATATGGTGTGTTACCCTTTTCAGGGTGTTTTTTTGCTGTTGGCAAACTCGATCTGAGGTCATGAGGGTAGAGCAGGGCATTATGGGTGAGGGGAGGAGCTGAGAGCTTGGATCCATAGCTGGTAAACCATGCCGGTTCGGATCCGATATCGGATCCATAACCCACAGGTTGCAGACAAATGAATACACCTACTCAGATGGAACGTTATGGTGAGTACATAACTTCTAATTTCTTACAGCTTTCTATGTCTGGATCACAATTTCATTTCTCTGCAGTTCCCTTTGGGTTATCCACTGCTCCAAGAGTATTCACAGAATCTAGCTCCTGTGCTAGACAACTGTAAGATATTCACATGACTTGCCTATCTTTGCAAAGTGTCAAGAATCTCACATGGGTCACAGACTAGGGTTTCACATGAATACCTAAAAGCCTTGCTTGACTCCTTATACAGTTGTTTTTTTAGGGTGCATCTTGGATACCTCAATTCAAAGAACCTTTCTTCCACCGGGAAAAAAAGATGTATATCTAGATGTATTAATGAAGGTTTTCTACATAAACCAAGATCTCAGTAAGGGAATTTCTCAGAATACTAGCAACCATGATTATCACTTTAGCCAGTCTCCACTTGAGAAAATTGTAATAGTACTTAAAATCTGTATGTTCCCAACATCCATATTCCCCCTGATATTCCAGATTCCTATTTTTGGAATTTTTGAAAATGGGACATCATTGGTGGAAAGGCCAGTTTTTTTTTTTTTTTTTTTTAATTTCCTTCAAAACTCCAGCACAGTCAGTAACCACAGACAAGCTAGGGCAGCAGCATCTGCAGGAGTATGGAACAAAAAAAAAAAAAAACAGACCGAAGCACAAGTATAGAAGAGATGTTGGCAGTGATCTCAAGTCCCTTAAGAGTCTATGAGGTTACAGTAAAAATAAACAAAAAGTATAGCTGTGTAAGTAAACTTACTGTAACAGTAGATATTTGAATGATCAATGCAGCAAAAGCCTAAGCCATATGGGTCATATATTGCATAGGATGTAACAGACTGCCAGCTTCAAGGCACCCAAACCATTGGACAGCTAGAGCTAAGCTGACTAAAAGACAGGTTTGGGTGTGAAGCCCTTCAGAGTTTTTCTCCCAACAGAGAGATGCTAAGCCCCTGAGGGGACATTGCTAGGAAACGCAAGAGCATATATCTACACCAAAAGAAAACACAAGGGGAGTGGAGCAGCTACTGCAGCAGTGTTCATTCAGACATCTACTATTAAGGTAACTACTTATACTAAGTTGTACAGGTCGATAACTATAGCTTAGACCAACTCGAAGGTAGAAAGGTCCAGGAGCCCCTGGATAATGGTCCTTAGCAAAACCTGTCCAAGACATAAAAAAAAAATCTAGTTTGTAGTGATTTGTAAATATATGCACAGAGAACCAAGCTGCTGCTTCTAGAATATTTCTGAAAAAAGTCCAAGCCCTTCCAAAAAGGCATAGGTGAAGCAAAGGCCCTAGTGGCGTGTGCCTTAACCCTGCCTGCAATAGTTTTGTTGTGGGAATAGCAAAAGGTAATGGTCTGCTTTGACACAGGTTGTCCCTTCTTACCATCTTAAGAGTTGAACAACTGATTGGAAGTCCTGAAAGGTTTTGTTGTGTCAATATATTAGCCACATTGCTTGTGGCCATTAAAGAGATGAGGAATCCTTTCTCCCTCAATCTTGTGTTCAGGAAAGTACACAGGGAGATGGATAGTATGTCAAAGTAAACTTGACTACCACTTTAGGCACAAAAGAAGGATAAATGCTTGAAGAAACTCTCTCTGTGAAAAATAAGGTTGACCTACCACAAGGGCTTTGCAGCTCATACTTCTTGCCAAAGTCAGAACAATCAGCAAAAGTATTTTCCATGTTAAGAACTCAAGTCAACCAGATGGGCTGGTTTAAATGGGACAAGTGTTAGCTTCTGTAACACAAATTTAAGATACACAGAGGAGCCACTGGCTTTCCTGGAAGCTTCATATGTAGCGCACCCCCTTTCAAAAACATTTGCTCATGTAAATGTATTAAAACAGAGATTTATAGGTAGACATGCAGAAATGGCCAACAAATGAAACTTGATAGAGCAGTAAAATAGACCATAAAATAGTAACTTACACAATTACTTTAAATCCATAGAAACATTATCCATGAATGGGTACTGGTTTTGTTGACAATACCTGAAAACCTTTTCCATTTGATAATATATGAATTTCTAGTAGTAGACATTGCCTGCGTTAGTACCTGCTACACATCTTCAGAAAAGAGGTGCCTGTAATCCAAGCAGGCAGCCGTAGTTGTTTTGGGTCAGGATGTATTAAACACTCCTACTGTGTGAATAAATCCTGTTTGAGAGGAAGCATGTGGTAATTGCCCCTGACCAATTCTAAAAGAAGGGACAACCACTGCTGACATGGCCATCAGGGATTCACCACAGTGATCTTTGGGAATTCCTTCTGAATCTTCAGAAGTACTCTGTCCTAGAAAAATAATGCCCCAACTTCCAGGCCTTCTTGCATGGAGTCCTGGAACAAAATTTTGACAGTTGATTGGTCAGATGAGGCAAAAAGGTGTATCTGAGAAACTCCCTTAAGATGGATCTGGTCCCCTGATCTAGTTCCCATTTGTGAGGGTCTGACACAGTTTTGCTTTAACAAAATGTAATATATACAGTGACATTTTGCAAGACCTGCTAGAGAGACAGGTTCTTGTTATATCCTTGGGGTGTGCATGGTGTGCATGTGTACGACAAACAAGAGATGGGGGGGGACTGGTAGTGGTGCATCCTGGGATATAGTAAGCTCAGCCAGTAAGTAGCTTTTTGGCTCTTGGCGTGCCGAAGTCGAGCCGAGGGGATCGGCTCGGACCCATCAGTCAGAGAATGTGGGCTAATGGATCCCAAACATCTGAAGTTATGGTGAGTACATAACTAAAAGTTTGTCTCCCTGAGGCTGCCCAGTCTCGGGAATAGACTTCCCATACATGTCAGAGTACGTCGTGGACCCTCTTCAAGCACACCCTTGATGAGTGAATGGGAAGCCACAAATTTGTCCCAGGCATTCCACCTTTGTCCCTCATTGACAGGGGCTGACTAAGGTTTGATCTGATGTTAATCTTCTTTCCATTCATCACTGATGGGTTTGGTTCCGAGCCCTCAGAACTGAGTCAGCCTTTTTACCAAGCCTGCACCAGGCAAAAACAACTCTCGAGCTTAGACTCTACCCAAAATGCCCTTCTCCCTGTTACCTCAGATCTTTTTTGCCATGTAGGCATAAAGCCGCATTTCAGCTGAGCTCTCAGCTAAGTGGAACTTTTTTGATATTTGTGTGAAAATTTTGGGATATCTTCAAATTTTATTAAGCGATTAGCAGTTCGTGTCTTTTCTTCTGTTTAACCTTGTTTTCCCTCTCTACCCAATGTTACCGTTGGTAAACTTTCAAGTACCATTGTTGGTACGGCCTTTCCTCCCTTACCCTTGTGGTATTTCTTAATACCATAGTTGGTATTATCGCTCCTGTTTAACTTATTAGCTTTAACTTTTATTCAGGTGTTTTCCTTCTTTTCTCTACATACCAGTGTATTGTTATTGTTGTGACTTTTTTGAAAGGAGGTGACTTTATTCTAGCTAGATTATACAGTTGGCTTGTGGTGTCTTTTCTATCAAGGTGTCGGATAAGAAAGGTACGTCAGGGTTTTACGCATTGTACTTCATTTAAGGGCAAGTTACCCAATAGCCTCATGATGATGGTGTATACTGTTTGTGAGTATCCCACCTTTTGGTGTATCCACTGTGTGACATTTGTCAGAATTTCAGTCAACACACTCTTAATGAGTGCACAAACAAACTCATTCTGAAAGGATTACTCAAGTCTCCCATCTCGGAGGCCATTTCTGCGATGGAGGTTTCAACCCCTCCTATTAAGAACAAAAAGAGATCCCACTCTGTTCCTTCTTCACCATCGGGTGATCAGAGCAAGCCTGGGAAATAAAGGTCCCAAAGTTATCTTCAGAGCATAAATCTGCCTCTACATCTCAGTCTTCCTCAGCTCCAACCATCTTAAAGCCATCGATACCGGTGCCTATTTCGACTTCAGCACCTGTGGCCACTTTGACTCAGGGCATACTTTCGACTGTTCTATTAGCTTCCATTTTGGAACCGACCGTTTTGGCTCAGAGTGCCACTGACACAGTTGTACCGACCTCACTGGATTTGACCCCTTTACTTCTGGTCTCGAAACTAGAGACTTCGGTGCCACAGACCTTGCAGCACGGACCCGATACTCCCCTGCCGTAGATCCATTTCTGGGTCAAGCATATAGCCCCCTTCATTGAATGTCCTGACTCCCCGTCTGGAGTATCCACCAGGAGCCTGTCGGAACACGACTTGGTGCATCTTGTAGACCACCTGTTAGCCAGGGGGAATCCCCTCTCTTTTTAAGACCCATCCACCTGCAGGACTTCAGTTGTCTTATCCACAGACTCCATCTTACACTCCTCCTTTGACCATCTCAGTTCCGAAGCCTTCTGCTCAGGCATCCTTCTTAGAACCCATCACCTCAGCGCCTACGGTGCATCTCACTCTGGCTCAGAGTTTGTCCCTTTGGTTCCTGCTGAACTGGTCCTTCCTCAGTCTGGGGATTGGGGGATGGGCGTGTCGGCCCGGGTTAAGGAGATGCCTTCCTCCTTGGTCCCATCCTCAGCACTGATAGCCACATCCGCACCAATTCTGCTTGAGGCTCCATCCGTGGGGGCGGGTTCATCGGAGTGGGGTGTGACCCTGGTCCCGAGGTGGTCTTTCTCGGTCGGGCAGGCCTGCCTTCCATAGAGTGGAGAGGGCTCTTGCTTCTGGCACTCCTTTGACATCGGTACCCTAGTTTTCACCACCCCTGAAATACAGCTGTCTCAGTCCACCCCCCGGGGGGACAGTGGGCAGAGAAACTGCAGAACACCCCTGTTCAGGGTCCATGCTCTTCCGAGGCTGCCTCAGAAAACCCCACTGAGGAGCCCCCTCGAAAGAAGACATGTAAGAAGATGCACATGGACTCATCCGAGTCCGTAATGGAAGATGCAGATTATGATGATGGTGAAGGGTCCCCATGGTCACTTCCTGATGTCTCCTTTGGAGACATCCTAGAAATGTTGAAACAGGTGCCGGGAAGCCCTCCAACCCTTCAGCTGAGGAGTCCGTGTTCCTGCAGGCTTTTTGCTCCCGGCCTACCTCTTGGGTGACCCCACCCGCCGACGAGCTCATCCAGCTCATGCAGCGAGCTCGGAAGAACCCCAATTCCATTGAGGTGATCCCTCGGAGACCAGACAAAATTCTTTCCCCTCCCAAGGAGAACCTGCATTGGTCCAAAGGGTTACCAGTTGATGCTATGGTGGTGGCGGCAGCCACAAAAAAGAACTTTGCTGAGGAAAGTCCTGCTGTCCACCCACCCAACAGGGAGTCCCGGGCAGTAGACAGACTGGGGAAGTGTGTTTTTGCATCAGGGACCTTTGCTGTAGGGTCCCTGAATTATTTGGCACGTTTGACCTCATAGATCCCTTCAAGTCTTCCTTTCTGAATGCTCCCATCAAAGCTTTGTCCTTCAAGTCTTTCTTTCTGAATGCTCCCATCAAAGCTTTGTCCCTTTTTGGCTACAAAGTGAAGGACACATTTGCCAGGTGCGACCAAGATGGAAAGACCCGGTCTGCCATAGGCCTAGGGGTTTCTATCCCTCAACGTACCTTCTCCAGGAATCAGAGAAGTGGAAAAATGTGGCATAAGAAATCTCAGGGTCCTTTCCATGCCGCACGTGGTGATGATACCCCCCCCAGAGGCAGAGAGGATAATTCCGAAAGACACCCCTATAGAGGCAGAGGTGTCCAAGTAACCAAGGCTCCAGGGACTTTTTCTCTGGACAGCCTTATCAGCACTTCTGAGGAGCAGCCCGATTGCTTACCTCTGGAAGCAGTTGGGGGTCATTTCTCTCTGCACCAAGCTGCCTGGCAATCTATCACCACCGATCATTGGGTGCAGAGTATCATCACCAGAGGTTACACCATTCCCCTTTCTTGTCAGCCAAATTTTCTAAGAAAACTTCCTGATGTTCCACCCAGTCAAAGGGAAGAGGCAGCTTCAGAGATTATAAAGCTGTCTCAAAAAGAGAGTCATCCAGCCATTCCCAGCATACCAGAGCTGATCCGAATTTTACTCGAGATTCTTTTTGGTGCCAAAAAAAGACTGGAGACCCATTTTGGATCTCAGTAGCTTAAACAAGTCGGTTGCCCAGACCAAATTCCTGATGGTCACGGTTCAGTCCATTCTCCCCTTTTTAAGAGAAGGCGAGTGGATGTGCTTGATAGATCTCCGGGATGCGTATTACCACATCAAGATGGCAAATGCTCCAGGAGTCTGCTTCGCTTCCGGCCGGGGGCCAGTCATTATTAATTTTGAGCCCTACTGTTCGGTCTCTCTACAGCCACCAGAGTGAGTGTTCACAGCTCACTTGAGACTATGAGGATTCTGGGTGTTTCCATATTTGGACAACTGGCTCCTCACCACCCCCACCAAGCATCTTCTGGTAACAGCCCTGCTTTATTCTCTCTGGCAAAATTGTTGAGAATACCTATACATTAGGAGAAATCAAACCTCACTCCAACGCAACAAATAGAATTCATTGGAGCAGTGTTCAACACCCAGTCCTCTCTAGTATCACTCCCAAATCACAGACTCCACCGATTGAGGCACCAACTCGGAGTGATACTCTGTCACACAAAAGTTTCAGCAAGAGAAGTCCTTCAAGCCCTAGGCTCAATGGCAGCTTCAGTTCCAATAGTGCCTCTAGCAAAGCTGCATATGTGGATCCTGCAATGGCTCCCAAACTATCATCCACTCTTATCAGATTCAAATGCAAACAGGACCTTCCTTGGTGGATAAGGCCAGACGTAGAACTTTGAAGTCACCATTTCAGTCCCCTCACCCCAGAGCCATTGTAACCACGGATGCTTCCCTGATCAGGTGGGGGGCCATTTCCAGGGAAAGACTGTCCAAGGCACATGGTTCACTTCAGAGGCCCACCTGTGCATCAGTGTTCTGGAATTGAGAGCTGTGCTGTTGGCGTTGCAGGCCTTTCATTCGGCTCTCCCTTACAGGACAATTGCAATTCAGTCTGACAATGTCAGTGGTCTAGTATATCAACAAGCAAGGAGCAACCAAGTCCTACCCCTTGTGTTGAGAAGCCATGAGAATTTGGCAATGGGTGATAGCGTCCAACCACTTTCTGTTAGCAAAGCATATCCCGGTGAGCTCCAATGTTATTACAGACAAACTGAGCAGATGCATCCTCCTGCCTCAAGTGGTTCTTCAATCCCAAGGTGGCGACAGAAATTTTCAGCCACTGGGTCCAACCTTGCTGCGATCTTTTCACCTCCCCATCAAACAAGTGCAGCAGCTATTTCACCCTACTTCACCCAGAGGGGGAGTCCCTGAGGGACACACTAATCCATGATTGGCCCACGAAACTTCTTTACGCTTATCCTCCCATTCCCCTGATTCCACAATTTCTAAAGAAAGCTCTTCAGTTGAGATCCAGGATGATTCTCATAGCTCTGTTCTGGCTTCGACAAGTTTGGTTTCCGTTCCTTCGGCCTCACCTGGTATACCCACCGTGGATTCTGGACCCTTTTCCAGATCTGATTACTCCAAAGGGTGAGCCACACAAATCTGTCCAGTCTCAAGCTGACAGCTTGGTTTCTCCACTTCCATTATCTCCCGGGCAAGCTAATCTCCCCTCACCTCTTAAGAGACATTATTCTGGCGTCTCATAAACCATCCACCAGGAAACTATATCAGGGTAAATGGAAAAGGTTCTCCATCTGGTTCAAGGATAACATGCTAGATCCATATTTGGCTTCAGTAACTGCAGTACTTAAATACTTTTGATAATGGGGCCTCTGCCTGTACTGTACGGGTACACCTGGCAGCAGTTTCTAATTTCCACAATGGTACGGATGGCATCCCCCTTATTTCATTACATCTATGCAAAGCCATTAAGGGGACCTCTCATATCAGGCCTCTTTGTCAGACAACCCGTGAAACCATGGAACCTCACTTTAGTCCTCCAATCTTTGACTCAAACACCTTTTGAACCTGCTGCGAAGTCTGACCTAAAGTTTTTGTCTTAGAAATCTTTGTTCTTGGTAGCCATCACATCTGCCAGAAGAGTCTCGGAGCTGCAGGCGTTGTGTATCAAGAGGTCCTATCTGATCTTCCATAAAGACATAGTATCACTTTGGACGAACCCATCCCTCACTCCCAAAGTTTTCTGAATTTTCCATAAATCAGACCATTGACATACCAGTGTTATTCCAAATGTTGCCAGTAGAGGAGAGTACTAATTTCACTCCTTGGATGTACATAGACAACTGAGATTTTACCTAGACAGGACCAAACCTATCCGTAACTCTGAACAACTTTTCATCTTTTTTTTTTCTTTCTGGGGCCAGAATAGGAGATGCTGTTTCCAAAGTTACATTATCAAAATGGCTAAGGGACTGCATGCGTTTCATCTATTCCCTCAATAACGAACATATGCCAAAAGTTAAAGCTCACTCCACTATATCTATGGCAACATCTGTAGCTTTCCATTCCAGGGCTTCCATGGATGACATCTGCACAGCAGCTACTTGGGCTAAGCCTCATACCTTTATCAATCAATACAAATTGGATCTGGGCTCCAGAGGGAGAGCTGCCTTTAGCTCAATGGTACTCGGGAGTGTTCTACCATAAGGGCTGCTCATGGACCTCAAGGAAGCTTGGGATTCTGTCCCATCAGTGATGAATGGAAAGAAGACTAACAACATCAGATAAAGAAGTTATGTCTTACCACAGCGTTCCATCTGTGTTGTTTATCTTCTTTCATTCATCACTTCCCACCCTCCAAAGGTTCCTGTGGGATGCTTTGGGTCTAAGTGGTGCCTTAGGGTATTTGTGCAGAAGTGGCCTCAGCTTTACTTCCTTTTCTCTAGCAAATTTGATAGGAGGTAACAGGGAGAAGGGCATTCTGGGTAAAGACTTGCCACAAGAGTTTTTGGGCTGGTGCGAGCTTGGTAAAGAGGCCGATTCAGTTCTGAGGGCTTGGAACCGAACCCATAAGTGATGAATGAAATATGAACAATGCAGATGGAATGTTATGGTAAAACAGAACTTTTTTGTGGGGGATAAACTTGTGGCTAGGCTTGTAAGAGGCCATTAGCCTAGTAGCCCTCCTATAAAGCTATATCCCATGCTAACATGGCTTTTCAGCATAGGGATAAGATGTGTAAGATGCCTGTAAAGTGAGATTGTGCTGTACAACTATATCCCATGCTAACATGACTGTTCTGCGTAGGGGTAAGATTTGGTTCCCCCTTGCTTCTTTATGTACCGCATCACTGTAATATTGTCTGTAGCTACTTGTAGTCCTGGGGATCATATATGATTCAGAGAGCTGAGCGCCTTTATAACAGCTAGCATCTCTTATGTTTATGTACTTTGGTCTCTTTCTTTTCCTAGATACCTTGCCTTTTATCCAGTTTGACACTGCAAGCCAAGTCCAAGGCATCTGCTGTGACTGCTTTGGAGCCGGAGGGGAGACGTATACAGGGAAAGATGTCTTTTTGAACTGATTTCTCAAATCTCAGAACTGGAATTTGAAAAGATAATGGATGTTGGTAGTGGGACTAAGGAATATTCAGATACCATGTTATCTTTCTCTTGGGGAGTATGTGTAATTTTTATCTTTCTCATGTTGAGTCTTGCAAGAGGCATCATGAGAATCTTGGATGCCATGACACCAAGAATCCTGAGATATTTCTAAATAGTGACAGAAATCTTAGAGGAAAACCCCTTGAACAGATCTACAATTCCTGTGAAAGAACCACTCTTGTACCGAGGTATCTAGCAGGCACTCCAGAAACACAATCCTGGGTGACAGAAAAAGACTTTTGAATGTCCTCTTGGAATCCCAGCCTGTGTAGGAAATCTTTTACCCATGTGAGAGATTCCTGACACCTTGAAAAAGTCTCTATGGAGATATGCAAGTTGTTTTAAAAATGGAAAATGTGTATACCTACAGCCTGTAATGGGCTACAACTGGAGCTAGACATTTTGGGTTATTACTGCTCTAAGACTGTTCACAAAGGCAAAACAGAGAACTAATACTATGATCCAGATGCACAAAAAAATGTAATACATGCCTGGAATCTAATGGAGTACAAAGGATTAGTCCAGATACAATCACTTTAGCTAGCAGATCTAAAAGACTCTCTTACCTTCCCTGTGGGAGGAATAAAGATGCCTTATTGAAGTTTCAGGTAGTTTATTCAGTTAAGTAGGTAGATGGATGAACAGTTATCCCTTAACCAGTCATTTTTCCTGCCCTTAGTTCTGAGGGGACAGATTTCTTTTTGGCACCTCCCTGCAATTCCTTTTTAAAATGTCTGCTTACCAACATTCTGCTAAGACTGTTTTTGCATCTTGCGAAAAATTGAGGAAGCAGGAAAACTTTTAGAAGCCCCACTAGCACACAATTGAAATGAAGAGCTTTGACCCGAGAAGCAGAAGAAACTAAACCACACAAAGCAGATCTTCTCAGAAAAGGAAACTTCAGTTAAAACAGTCTTTGTACTGTGACATTTACTCAAGCTTTAACAAATGAGCCTGACAATTTAAAATTTTAAAAACAAAGGTGGAGAGGGATCCATTTTCTCAAAACCTATCAATTGATGTTTCATCTTTGTCTAAAGGAGAAGGATTACAATTAACAAAATGTTTAGCTTGCTGCTGGGTCAAGTCTGGAATTAGTGTATAAAAACTTGAAATGCTGAGAGACTGTACATTCTGGTTTTGTGTAAGCAGCAGGTTGGCTGTCAGGGAAACCACATGCTATTAAAAACATACTGCAGTGATGACAGCATGGGAGGGGGTGGAAGGGTCTGAAAATCCCAATTTTAACAATGCGTAATATTCTCTGAGGGACTGAGAAACCTCTGCTCTTCCACTGACAGCTCAGGCACATTCTAGGAATAGCATCAGAGAAAGTGATTCTGATAAAATACTCTCCTCAGAGATCTAAGGAAAAGAACCTGCATATGTCACTTTACATTCCCTACAAATTCAGAGAAATAGGATTACCTTTTTCTTTACCTAGACACCACCTTACAAGAAGGGTCAATAGCCTGTACAAGCCCAATAAAATTACTCTGGCACAGGAGAAGTTAAACGTCTTTGTGATAGGGAAATGGGGGGTAGGTATGGTGTTAAGCAAAGGAATGCAGAAGGTCAAATGGTAGTGGATTTTTGCGAAAAGGATGGACATGGCTGTGATGAATACATATTTTAACAAGAGGGAGGAGCATAGGGTGACATACAAGAGTGGAGGAAGATGCACACAGGTGGATTATATCTTATGTAGAAGGGCCAGTCTGAAGGAGATTGGAGACTGTAAAGTGGTGGCAGGGGAAAGTGTAATAGGCAGCATAGGATGGTTGTTTGTAGGATGACATTGGTGATCAAGAAGAGAAGGATGAGTGTGAGGGCAGCACCAAGGATCAAATGGTGGAAATTGAAAAAGGGTAAGTGTGAGGTGATGTTCAGGGAAGAGTTAAGAAAGGCAGTGAAGAGTTACCAAATAGCTGGGTAACTACAGCAGAGCTATTAAGAGAGATGGCTAGAAAGGTGCTTGGTGTGACATCTGGAAAGAGGAAGGAGGACAAGGAGACCTGGTGGTGGAATGAAGAAGTACAGGAGAGTATACAGAGAAAGAGGTTGGCGAAGAAGAAGTGGGATTTGTCAGAGAGATGAAGAAAGTAGACAAGAGTATAAGGAAATGAGGTGCATGGCAAAGAGAGAGGTGGCAACGGATAAGGCGTATGAAGAGTTGTATAAAAGGTTGGACACTAAGGAGGGAGAAAAGGACCTGTACTGATTTGCTAGACAGAGGGACCGAGCTAGTAAATATGTGCAGCAGGTAAGGGTGGTAAAGGATAATGAGGGAAACATACTCACAAGCGAGGAGATTGTGTTGAGCAGATGGAAAGAGTACTTTGAGGGGCTGATGAATAAAGAGAATGAGAGGGAGAGGAGGTTGGATGATGTGCAGACAGTGAATCATGAAGTGCAGTGGATTAGCAAGGAGGAAGTAAGGATAGCTATGAAGAGGATGAAGAACGGAAGGGCTGTTGGTCCAGATGACATAGCTGTGGAAGCATGGAGGTATTTAGGTGAAATGGCAGTGGAGTTTTTAACTAGACTGTTTAATGAAATCTTGGAAAGTGAGAGGATGTCTGAGGAATGGAGAAGTGTTTTGGTACCAATTTTTAAGAATAAGGGTGATGTGCAGAGCTGTAGTAACTACAGAGGGATTAAAGTGATCAGTCACAGCATGAAGTTATGGGAAAGAGTAGTGGAAGCTAGGTTAAGAAGGGAGGTGATTAGTGATCAGCAAAATGGTTTCATGCCAGGAAAGAGCACTACAGATGTGATGTTTGCTCTGAGAGTGTTGATGGAGAAGGTCAGGAGGAGTTGCATTGTCTTTGTGGATTTAGAGAAAGCATACGACAGGGTGCCTAGAGAGGAGTTGTGGTATTGTATGAGGAAGTCAGGAGTGAGAAGTATGTAAGAGTGGTACAGGATATGTATGAGGGTAGTGTGACAGCAGTGAGGTCTGCAGTGGGAGTGACGGATGCTTTTAAAGAGGAGGTGGGATTACATCAAGGATCAGCTCTGAGCCCTTTCTTATTTTCAGTGGTTATGGATAGGTTGACAGATGAGATCAGACAGGAGTCCCCTTAGACTATGATGTTTGCAGAGGACATTGTGATCTGTAGTGAGAGTAGGGAACAGGTGGAGATATGCTCTAGAGAGAAGAGGAATGAAGGTCAGCAGGACTAAGACAGAATATGTGTGTGTGAATGAGAGGGAGGATAGAGGAATGGTGAGGCTGCAGAGAGTGGAGGTGGCAAAGGTAGATGAGTTTAAATACTTAGGATCAACAGTTCAGAGTAATGGTGAGTGTGGAGGAGAGGTGAAGAAGAGAGTACAGGCAGGATGGAGAAGAGTGTCAGGAGTTATTTGTGACAGACAAGTACCAGTAAGAGTGAAAGGGAAGGTCTACAAGAGGGTAGTGAGACCAGCTATGTTATATGGTTGGAGAAAGTGGCACTGACTAAAAGGCAGGAGTCACAGCTTGACGTGGCAGAGTTGAATATGTTAAGATTTGCACTGGGTGTGACAAGGATGGACAGGATTAGGAATAAGTATATTAGAGGGTCAGCCCAGGTTGGAAGGTTTGGAGACAAAGCCAGAGAGGCAAGATTACATTGGTTTGGACATGTGCTGAGGAGGGATGCAGAGTATATTGGGAAAAAGATGCTAAGGATGAAGCTGCCGGGTAACAGGAAAAGAGGAAGGCCTAAGATAAAGTTTATGGATGTAGTGAGAGAGGACATGCAGGTGGTTGGTGTGACAGAGCAAGATGCAGAGGACAGCAAGAAATGGAAACAGTTTATCTGCTGTGGCGACCCCTAACATGAACAGCCGAAAGAAGAAGCTTCCCTAGGGATGGTACAATGTTCTGGTTAAGCAAAAGAATATTCATTGCTCCTTCTCCTAGAACTGAAGAAAGTCTGTCTCCCTTGCCCAGTGTGAGCACCCCAACAGCCACAGCGGATATGGCTAACTCCCAGTCCAATGGTGGCTTTATGGACAACACTAGAGGGATACAAGGAAAAAAGAGTGGTCTGAAGAACAAGCTTTGGCTAGAGCAGAGTCACCCACCCATAGCTATGGCAAATTCTAGCCTGCTGTGATGGCAAAGGCTGTTTAGTGTTTTGTTTTTCTTTTTGTAGTTGAAAGGTCCAATTGAGGGCAAAGTTTGTTCCATGTTCAAACTGGTGCTTGTTTTCCAGGGAAGCTTAGCAGTAATAGTTTGGTAAAATAGGAAAGTTGCAAAAAAAAGTCATTTTTCCCCAACACAAAACACAGTAAAAAGCACCTTAAACACTTTCTCCAACCCTACGTAAGTAAAATAAGCACAGCATCCTATTTGTTCAGTCCATCTGATATGACATGTCCTTGGTGCCACTTATCAGATCCATCTGGCAACTTCAGTCCTCCAGCCTGAGCCTGTTAGAAGTTCTCCCTCCCATAATGCATCTGCCCCCCCCTAACTACCAGACATATTCAAGAGTGCCGCTAACTGCTCCACCTTTTCGATATCCAAACTTTGTAGATATTTTTTTGGTTGGATTAGTGTTTGTGTAACTAGTTAATGTATAAAAGCCTTTTTGGCCATTTTTTTGAGAGTTTTACATTCTTAGAGACCCTCTTCTCTCTTCAGGGAATTCTTTCTTGTGCGCGTTATTGATTAGAGTTTACACAGTGAACATTACTTGTAGGTGCAAGAGTTTAAACTGTGTCATGGGCTCAGAATTTAGAAAAATTCCTTCATATTTTTCTTTCTTGAAGGAATTTTTCTGTTGTAAATTTTATATTTATAGCTTTAGAATATTTATAATTGAGAGTTTTTGAGATAGTCTGTTGTATGTCACAGTTTAGTGTGGTGTGCTATTTTATGACCAAAGATAACAAGAGCTTCAGGACATGCTTTGTTGAGGTGGGCACAAGCACTGCATGGTCTGCCTAAGCATTCCCCATTTGGATGTAATCTTCAAAATTTGTAAACAGTTTGGCCCCAGTGCTCAGGCCAACTGAAGGAATAAATTGATCCTCAAGGGATTACTTCCTCTGGATCCAGAGGTTTCAAAAGCCATTGAGGAAAAAAAACCCACCAAAGGTTAAGGAAGGATCCAAAGAAGAGACCACTGGATCCAACATCTACCTCAACTCCAAAATGAGCACAGTGCAGTGGAATGTTTGGCCTGTACCCTGACTTGCAATCCCAAGAACTGACTGGGGAAAGGACTAAATAGCACCCTACGTCTAAGCACTCCTCAGTTCTGTCAGGCAAATACTCCAGGTCCTGCAAAAGTACTTCAGAAGCAGACTTGGCCCACTTGATGCAGAAGTTCCCCAGACTGATTGCATCAGCTTTTCAGGTTTAGGGGAAGATGATTAGTTCTCCAACTGGAACCTTATTACAGGACCCCCCAGGTGCAGTTCCACCTCAAGGCTTGCTGCCTGTTGTAGTTCATCTCTAACCAGCTGGCACCTGATGAGTCCACTAGCTTAATGGCAGACTAGGTCCTCTGAGGAGAGTCAGACAGCTCATCATTTATTTGTTTACCAGGAAAGTCCACTGGGCCTAAAAGAGCCCATCTTCAGTGGAGGCCCGAGGAGAAAAGCTCCAACAAGAACATAGATGCAGAAAAAATATAAACATTAATTGGTGCAGATAGTGTTACAGATAGTAAATACAGTAACATAAACAGAATATATACATAAAAGCAGGAATCTAGTTTGATTACAGTAATATATACAGAAAATATACATTAAAGCAGATTTCAATTCAATCAGAGAGGTATAAATAGAGATATATTAATCAGTATTATTGTACCAGTATCAACAAGAGAGGCTAACGAAGTGTTGGTGCCTGTACATCATACCAAGCTTTTGGTGTGTTTTTTTAGGTTATTGTTTACATGTAGGTCAAAGTTAAGTTTTTCATCTATAATAATGCCTAGTAATTTAGTGTGTGGGACAACTTCTGTTAGTATTGTCTTGGGGTTGTATAGTGAAGAGTTTTTTTTTTTTTTTTTATCAAACAGAGTGCTTTTCCTAGGGGTAAAAATTACTATAGTTTTTTTTTTTTTTGGATTTAGGGCAAGATGATTGTTAAGCATCCAAGATTCAGTAGAGATGAGGGCATTCCGGGTAATTTGCAGGAGTTCAGCGATGGTATTTGCAGTGCATACTATTGTAGAATCATCAGCATACTGGATTACTGAGTATTGTGGAAGAGTGAAGTGAAAGTTATTAATAAAGATGCTAGATAAGAGAGGACCAAGTATGGAGCTTTGGGGTACCCCTGTGTTAGTACTGAGGAAGGGAGAGTAAGACTGTTGCCATTTGATAGATTGATGGCTATTGGAGAAGACTGTTGCCATTTGATGGATTGATGGCTATTGGAGAGACAGCTGTTGAACCATTGTAGGGTAGGGGGAGAACTGTGGAGATAGGATAGTGTGGGAAATGGCATCAAAAGCTTTAGAGGTCAAGGAAAAGTGAGGCAATTGTTTTACCAGAATCCTGTGCCCGGTTAACTGCATCAAGGAAGGATAGGAGGGCAGTAGTGGTGCTGTGTTCTGGTCTGAAACCATGCTGAGTGGGTGATAAAATGTGTTTTTCAAGCAGATGGTTGAGGAGCTGGGCATGGATGTATTTTAGAGAGGGGTGGGAGAATTGCTATGGTTCAAAAAAATGTGGTGTCTGTGTTGGTGCCACCTTTGTGTATGGGGAGAATGAATGCTTTTTTCCAGATGTCTGAGACAATGGATTCTTTAATTGATCTGTTAATGTATGTTGATGGGATAAGCTGTAGAGTTTTGCTGCTAGCTGAAGGAAGTGTGGGGGTAGATTGTTGGGGGCCAGAGTATAGGGTTTTAGCTTAAGTAAAAGTTTTTTTATTGTGCTGGTGGGTATGGGGGAGAATTTTAGGTTAGGGTTAAGGGTAGGCTTGTTTACAGAGATGATTTCGTCATCAGCTGTCTTGGTGGTGGTAACTGTATGAAAGGTGGTGGTTCGGTTAGCTATGGTGTGTCAATAAAGGAGGAATTGAAGAGGGTAGCAAGTAAAGTAGGGGTTATTTTGTGGGTCAGGAGATTGGTTGCTTTGAGAGCCTAGGATTAATAGCTGGCTGATGGAGGAGCAGATCATATGACATCCCAAAAAAGAGGGGATGCAAGAAGCACATAGTATTACCTTTGAAATTCCCTACCTAAGATTCTGACTTTGAGGATCGTGGGTTACTCCACAATCCCCTCCGGAGGATGTCTATATTGGTGACATCCTAGAATAAATGTACCAGAGGGGAGCTGGTCCCATCAACTCCCCCAGATGAGTCTGTTCTGTTTGAGGGTTATAGCTTGGTACCATCTACATGCTGGGTGGTACCTCCAGCTAACAAGCTTATTGACCTTCTAGTCAGGAGATGATGGCAAGAACTGGACAACTGTGAAAGAGTCTCTAGGAAACCAGGCAGAATTCTTCATCTGCCAAAGAATAAGCTGTACTTGGTCCAAATCCCCTGCTGTTGACTCTGTCATTGTGGTGGCAGCTGTAAAACAAGATCTTTCAGAAGAGTCTGCTTCCATTCAACCACCTAACAGAGAATCAATGGTGATGGATAGATTGGGAAAGTGGGTGCATGTTACAGGCACATTCTCAATATAGGCCTTTAACTACACCATTCATAAGAAACAAGTTCCAGAGAGATTTGGCTCAGCAAACCCTCTCTTAAGATCCATTCAATGGACTGTAATAAGCATCTAATAAGAAATTATCTCTCCATGCATCTTCTGCACAGTGTGGGATACAGCTGCTAAGACAGTCAGGTGGGGCATTCCCATGAGATGTCATGGATGGCTGTGCAATTTCAAGGCATCCTTAATTAATGCTCCATTTGATACAAAAAACAGTGTGGGATACAGCTGCTAAGACAGCCAGGTGGGGCGTTCCCATGAGATGTCATGGATGGCTGTGCAATTTCAAGGCATCCTTTACTAATGCTCCATTTGATACAAAAAAATGTAGACACAAGAGTTGGTCCAAACTTTTAATCAATTTTTGTTGTGGTAATGCCCAATTTGACTGCTCACCCTTTTTTGTCATTCAGTGAAAGAGAATGCTGAAGTCTGAACAAGACAGTAAGACCCAGTCTGCCATTGGAGTCCAGTTTGAGGCACCATAAAGATCATATTCAAGGAACCAAAAAGGGCTCTGTTCTCTGGTTGAGGAAGTCTGTCACCAGTTTAGATCACCTTCTGACTTTGGTGGCCATGGCACAGGAGACCCCTTGAAAGAACACCAGCCCATAAGCAGACTGGGTCTGCAGATCTATAATTACTATATCCTCCTTTTGGACTGCAGTGTCTCAGGTTTGCCTGATTGTTGTACTCTGGAATGCAGTAGGGACATGTCTGTCTTTCCACATGGCAGATCATCATGCAGGACACAGGGATAATATCCAAAGACTACTACATTCTCCTTTTTTTCCTAATCCCACTCCAAACAACCAGGCTGTTTCTGGATGCTCCACCCAAATCAGACAGAAGTGGCAGGAAAAGTGGTAAAAACTCTTCTAGAAAAAAAATCCAGGAAGTCTTGCCGGACCAGACCAGATTGAGTCAGGCTTCTATTCAAACTTCTTTTTGATTCATAAGAAAACAAAGAATTCAGGCATTCTTGGACCCAATCCTCAACAACATATGTTTGCCAAGACCTGCATCAAGATGGCAATTGTGCAGTCTATTCTACCAAGTCTTAGGGTAGACAATTGGATGTTCTGCAAAGATCTCCAAGACTCCTACCCTCACATACAATTTTTGGAAGTATCTGTGCTTCTGTATAGAAGGCCAATCACTAGATGGTCAGGGTCCTGCTGTTTGGACTCTCGCAACTCCCCAGGGTGTTCATCAAATGCATGGCTGTCACTCCAGCCCATTTTCCTTACCTGTAGGATTGGCTCCTAGCTGCCCCCTCGATGGATTCATTCCTTGAAGGCAGGAACTATCTGCTCTTCACTGGGCATTACAGCCAGTCTTCAAAAGTCCTACCTGACACCCCTACAGCTGCTCACCTTCATAGGGTGCAGACTAGCTATTGCCCATTCCATAATTTCATTAGATGGGGAAACAATTCATACCCAAAGAGAGGCTAGTCAATTGCTTTGGCAGCCTTGCTTTTGAGATTAATGAACCTCACAGCTTCACCGGCAATGGTTCAGTATGCATGTTTTCAGAATATTAGTGCCTCCTCAGGCTTAGAGGTCTCAGAGCCTGCATCCCCTGTACAAAACTATCAGTCATGAATTCGTACAAATTTCATCTCCGATAATAGCTAAATTCCCCTTCTGGTATCAGTGGGTAGACCTTTTATGATCCCAAAACTGGTAGGAACTGTGACCATGGATGCCTTCTCTCTGAAATAAAGGATAGTCCAAGGTTAGTGGTTAGACCCAGAAGCAAATTCAAATGACTTGGAGAGGAGGTTGGTCCTCTTATTGTAGCTGGAACTTCAGGACCATTTTCCACAAAGTGTGACTGCTGTACTCTCTATTCATCTATCCTTTATTAACTGGGTTAGTCCCACTAGGCTAGTTGTCTCTTTTCAAGGGAGATCTAAGGTGGTATTTTTACTACTAGGAAAATTTTGCCAGGTCATCGGGGAGCTTCCTCTACTCTCCAATAGGTGCTATGGGATCTTTTACATCCACCTGTGCTACCACCAACTCAAGCAAATGTGACCTCGGTTTAATGTCCTGTGCTACCACCAACTCAAGCAAATGTGACCTCGGTTTAATGTCTCATCAGAACAATGAGTAGACAGTATGCCTGTAGTTTGGTACAGCAACAAGGAAGAACCAGATCATACCTTATGTGTCTGGAAACAATGTCTGGCAATGGGTGATTTCACACCACTTTCTTGTGGCAACATGCACTCATGGAGATTCCAGTTGCTTGGCATATAAGCTTAGTAAAATGCTCTTCACTTCTGATGTGTGGCCCTCAAGCCAACAATAGCCAGTCAGATTTTTCATAGTTGAGGCATACCTTACGGTGACCTATTTGCACCTCTGCAGAATACCAGCAGGTTCTGTGCCTTGATTTCTCCCCTCCAGGGCAGTCACAGAGGGATACTCTGTCTCAGTCATAGCCTCCAGGGCTACTTTATGGCTAACCCACCTCTGCTGTTCCCTAAATTTCTCCAGAAAGCAGAAGTGCAAGGCAACAGTCCTCCTCATGCCCCCCTCCCCCTTACACACTCTGAGACTGCATTTACAGAATCCCCATTGGCTTCTGGATTTACTCAGTCATGCCTCTGGGAAATCTCACCCAGACAACCCAAATCTAAAACTGATAAGTTTCTCCATTTCCAGTAATGGCTATGGATGGCTCTCATGGCAGAGGTAGTTAGAATATACAGCAGTACATGGAAACATGTCACTATTTGGACAGATCAACATATTGACCCTTCCTTTGTGCATATTTCTTATGTACTCCATTTCCTGGAATCCATCTTCCAATCTGGCTATAGTTTTTTTTTTCTTCCCTCTTTTCCAATCAGGGTCCAGCTCGTGGTGATTTCCAGTTTGTGTGTACATTCTGGAGACTATTGTCTGGCTTCTCGAGATCTGCAAAGCTTTTATGAAAATAATCTTTTTTTCTTAAACCACTCAGATGCTATTCCCGCTTAGGATCCAAATTTAGTACCAGAAGTCATCACTAACACTCTCTTGAACCAGCTTTCAGAGTTCAGTGAAAGTTCCTGTCTTGGAAAGCATTTTTTCTAATAGCTATCACATCATGCAGGAGTCTCTGAACTTCTGGCTTGATCATCTTTCCCACATGGATATGGTGCGTCTCAGAATTAGCCCCTCTCAGTCACAAGGCAGCTGTAGAAGCCATCTTATCTCAACCTTTGCATTTGCCCCCATTTTTACAGAACTATTCAACCAACCAAGCATAAATTCTTTATACGTTGGATGTTCATACCAAGTTGTTTCTATCTACATTGAGCAGCTGTTTCTGTTCCAGCCTAGTAGCAACAAAGGAAGTAAAGTGTTAAAAGTCTCCCTTTGCAGATGGCTATAGGATTGTATCACTTTTGTTTGTCAGCCCGTAGTACATGATCTCACCAAGGTAACCCAAAGTACACTCAACTAGGCCAACTGACACTTCCACAGCTGTCTTCAGGTGTTCCTCCATAAGTAACATTTATGATGCGGCTACTTGGTCACCCATGCACACTTTTCATGCATCATTACAAACTGGACCAGTTCTACAGAGCCCAAGCTTCCTTTGGTGCTAGTATCCCAAGTCTTTTGTTGTCATGAGGCCACCCAGGAGGGTGCATAGCTGGGGAATCCTGACCAGTCTGTTGGAACAGATGGACTGAATGAATAGGATATGAAAGTTATCTACTTACCAAAACTTTAGCTCATTTCATCCATGATCGTCTGAATATGACGAACACCCAACCAGCCCCCTTCCTTCTTTTATAGGACCTGAAGGATTATTTCTTGAATGAAACTCCTTTCAGTATGTCACAGCTATCTACTGACATCAGCAGAGATATGAAGTTGTTAGGGGAACAGACGAATATTATGAGATGGAAGGAAAAGTGGCTTGAGGCTGGGATACCAAAGTTGTCAGTCATATCCAACAAGCACCACAGAGGATGCATGTGTGGTATTGGACAGACAAATGAAAGGATCTAGGATTACAGCAAGTACATAACTGTCATTTCTCCACAGAAAATGTACATCTGATGTCTTTTCCATGTGGCTTCAACCTGTGGGTTATTGGATCCAACACTAGCCATATCCTTCAGATTGCCGACATGCCAGGTTCCACTTCCCTTCCTTACCCAAAATCTCAGATCTAGTTTGCCTCTATTCCTGTCAGCAGCTCAGTCTGGCACTGCATCAGTGTATTGTTTGATAAGTAGGTTTTTCGGTCTTTTAATACTGTTCACTTAGCCTAGTTAGTGTACATAGTTTTACTGTAGGTGGATAGGCATTTAGGGTAGGTAGTGTACTCTTATATGGGTCTGTTCCACCCTTTTGTATATGGCTTCACCTTTTAGTGTTTAATCAGAGTAATGCACGTGTTACTACTAATATTTTCTTCAGTTTGTAGTGAGATTAGTTACAGTAGAGTGCTTCAGTATGGATAAAGACTTTAAGAAATGTGTCACCTGCAGCCACAAGTTACCCTCTCATGACATGCATAGGGTGGATGTTGTTTGGGGATTGGCCTTGTGAACACCTTTCTATTTCTCAGGGGTTTGGGTCCAGGTCAGTCAATGAGCACTGGGCAAAGTTGGTCCTTAAGGGCCTTCCTCCTGGTCCAACTGACATCATCCACCTAGGGACTCCAAGTCCTTTAAGGGGGATCAGTAGAGGTTGCCTTCAGTTTCGGTTCCTGGTTCTCCTGTGTTCACCAGATACAAAGGTCCCATGCCTTTCAGGTGCTCTGTCTGCCTTGGCACTGGTATCTGTTCTGACCACTAGGAGTAGATCACCCAGAGTACCAACAAAAAGCAAGGCTTTGTCTACAGTTCCAAGTTTTCCTGGCCCCATCTTTTTCAAAGGGACTCATTCAGGTTGAGTAGCTTCTCCCTATCCACTCTGCTGCAGTGGTTACCATAGTCCTTGCCTTCCCTGCCCCGGTTCCAGGTCTCCCCAAGTCTTGATCCAGGAGACTAGTTCCAAGTCATCTGTGACTCTCCAAGCCCACATTAGTGGCTTCATCTCACCAGTCATAGAGATTGGTGGGCAGTTTCAAAGCTTTTGACTTGGTGTAGCTAATTAGGTCTTATCTTTTTGGGTCCAGGACCTGTTTCCAGAACCACAGCTCCATTGCTCTGGTTTTGTCCTTCAGCCCCTTTGGATCAGAGGTAATCAGGCCCAGCTACATCCCCCCTGTTTTGGATCCTACAGCTTGTATGTCCTTTTCTCTGGTTCCCTCCTTGATCTCTTCGACTCGGACTACTTCAGGGCTAACCAGACATTGGAGCCATGATATCAAGGCTGTTTCTGGATCGAGGAAGATGACCCCACTTTTGGGTTCATCTTTTCCACTCTGAGATTTGGCATTAGACAGCTCTGCTCCAATCTTGAAGTTGGAGCCAAGGCGTAGCTCCCCTATTATCAAGTGTATCATGAGTATCTTCGGGTACTGGTACCATCAGTTCCAGGAGACTAGTGTCCGTTTATTCTTTCAGCATTGTGCAGAGGATGTTCTCCTCTAAGGAGATGGGTCAGGTATCCACAGAGAGTGTTCCATCCCCTTTCTTGTCTGCTCCTGCACAGCTTGTGCCAGTTAGTCTCCCATCCAGTCCCATGGTGGAGCTTCCTGCCTAATCCCCTTCTCCTGTGGTGTTGCTGGCGTAGGTCGTCACAGGTTAAAAGACTGTAGAAGACGAAGCACCTTAACATCCCTTAGGATTCTCTAAGGATACTGACATTGAGGAAAGAGAGGGTTCCCCTAAGTCTCCATGGAATGATGCCTGTTTTGGTGATCTCTTGGAGCTTCTTCACCAGTGCAGGAGCTGGACAACTAAAGCCTCCCTCTAAGGAGGAGTCAGTATTTTTGGAGGCCTCCAGCATAGGTCTGTTCACTCCTTTGGTAGTGCTCCCTCCAGACTGGCTAACAGACATTGTCTGAGTACATGGCAGGCACCCAACATGGTGCAGTCTATTCCTAGAAGCATAAAATTCTTGCTCTTTCCAAGGATCGACCACATTTGAGTAAGGGTCTGGCTGGGGATGCGATTGTGATGGCAAAGGCCATCAAAAAGAAAACTGAGTCGAGTTCCTTAGTCCATCCCAAAGAAGAGGATCTTGTTTTTTTGGACAATTTAAGGAAGTGATCGTATGCTTCAGCCACATTATCACACTTGACTAGACTTCAACACAATCCGAGTGTCGAGGAATGTTAAGATGCATCAGTCTCCTGACATTCAAAAGATACTGGAGACTGTTGTATACTCTGCTGTCAACTGCCAACATTTCCATGAAGCTTATTTCCAATACAACTGATGCAGCTGGCTCTGGCATTGCCATGTGTTGCTATGCTTGGATGCGACTAACCATGGGTTGTTTCAAGGCCAAGGTGCCCTTTATTAATCTGTTTGATGGCTCTTCCTTGTTTAGGTCGAAAATTAAGGATACTCAGGAGAGAACAAGAAGGGAAGATGCTGACTGCCATAGGAGTGTGTTTAGCTACCTCTCAGTGAACCTTTTCAAATAATTGGAAGGGGCAGATGTCCCTATTTTATAATGTTGCAGCAGTCTTCCCCAGAGTGTTCCTTCACAGAACTCCTCCCAAGGCCAGGGGAAACCATAACGGATGCTGCCTGCAGGGCAGGGGCAGTCCACAAAATAAAGGGTTTCTGCAGAGCTTTCTCTGGTAGGCCTTTTCAGTGACTGAAAGGTTGCCCAACTCTCTCCTGCTCTGCAGACAGTTGGGGGTTACTTGGTTGTTCACCCAGACTCTTGGGAGGCCATCAAATCAGAAGCATGCATGGTAAAACATTGTATTCGGAGGTTATACTGTTCTATTTTCAGAAATTCCAAGGTTCCAGCATAATCATCTACCAGACGTTCCACCTCAGCAGAGATGCTGGCATTGTTAGAGATTCAGAAGCTGCTGGCAAGTAGTCATCCAAGAGGTCCCACCAGACCGAGTATCCAGAGTCTTCTTGGTACCAAAGATGAAGGGCCTATTCTAGATTTAAGCAAATTGAATCCCTTCATAAAAGACCAAATTCCAGATGGATACAGTGCAGCCCATTCTACTTATGTTGAGGAAGGACAATTGGATGAGCTTGATAGACCTCAAGGGCACCTACCATCATGTCAAGATAGAGAGGTGCTCCAGTAGGCTTCTGGCTGGGAGCCAATCACTACCAATTCAGGGCCCTGCTGTTCCATCTCACTACAGCTCCCAGGTGTTTGTCATATGCATGGCAGTGATTGCAGGGTTTACAGATCTTCCCTTACTTCAAAAATTGTCTTATTGCCCCCCCCCCAAAGAGTTCCACTTTTCACAGCCAGGGATCTTTACTCCATTTATGCAACTTCATAAGGATTATGGTCAGTTTCCTAAAGTAGAGTCTACAGCCTAGTCAGATAATAGGTTGCCACTTGAATACTGTCAAATTGCCAGGCTCACGAGCACCAGAGTGATCAGTCTTCAATTTCGGGCAGTGTTAGTTCTTGCACTTTTAAAGCCTCCAGTTCATGCAGTCTTGAAACTCCTAGGCCACATGGCAGCTTCAATAGGGTTTGTCCTTCTAGCTGAGCATCATACGAGGACTGTGTAATGGTCATTGATGGCTCATCCAGTAGACTTCTCAGTAAGACTGAAAACTGTTATGTAATGATCAAACTTGGTGGTTACAGTCTCCCTTAGTGAACAATGGAAGACAGTTTGTCCTCCTCCAGCCATGGATGCCTCTCTTCTTCAGGTGGGGGGTGGGAATGGTTCAAGAATCCTGATCTTCGCTGGAGGCTGGAATCCACATCAGTATTCTGGAGAGGAGGCTGTCCTTGCATTGCAAGCCTTTTAGGATGCCCTTCCCAGCTGTGTGATTTCAATACATATGGATAGTATGTCGACTGGTATCTCAAGCAGGGAGAACACATTCTTATTCTCTTTGTCAAGAGACCATGGCATTGGAAAATTACATCCCAGAGAAGTCCAACAGCCTAAGCAGGAATATTCTCCTTCCTCATGAGTGGTCTCTAGACTACTGGAAAAAAAAACACTACTTAACTTGGGGGACTGTAGCTTGGAAGGATCTAGAACTACTGCTTGAGAAATGGGAGGCATCCATGGTGACCATGGCTGCAGGAAGGAGGACAACTGATCTCTCATTGTTCACTAGGGGAGACGGAAACCGCCATCAAACCTGATAGTGATGATCTGGCACGGGGGCAGCCTGTTCTGACCTCTTTGCCTCTCCATCCATTACCAAGGGCAGCAGCTAGTATACTTTAGTTCTTCAAAGGCAGTCACCCAGAGATGCTCTGCTATATACTTGCCCCCCCAGTTCCTCAAGAAGATAGCCTACTGCAGAGTGACAGTGATCCTCTTAGCACTTTTAGGCCTTATCAGTAGTAGTTCCCCTTCCTACAGCCTCTTTCTATGGTACCTCCATTGGGTTCTAGATCTCATTTCTCAACCAGTGGTTCTGGATCCTTCCAATCTACAGTCCCTCAAGTTAATAGTGTGGTTTCTCCAGTTCTTGATAGCCAGGAATTCCAAGCTTTCTGATAGTATATTACACATTTTGTCTTCATGTCAGAACTGTTTGACTAGAAGGCATTCCAGTACATGGAGAGGTTAGAATCTCAAGAGTGCGATCCCTTTTCTTCTCCTTTAGAGTCTGTCTAGATTTTCTTGCAGAGTTGTTTCATTCGGGTTTCAGTTGTGCTATGATTAAGGTGCAGTTGGGAGGGATAATGTTCTTCTGCCAGCTCAAAATTTTCAAGGCTTTCCTCAACCATGATCCAGTCACTCCCTGAGATTATTTTTTGTTGCAAGTCTTTGCAAGCCCCCCTTTGAACCTTGTGCAACTTCAGACTAAGTTTTCTTGGAAGACCTTTGTTGTGGTGGCTGTTATTTCAGCAAGGAGGGTTTCACAGTTGCAAGCTCCTCTCCTCCTTATTTGGGTTTCTCTCCTTGTAAATCATTTTTTTAAGCTCCATTTACCTTCCTGTATTTTTCCCCTAATTTTTTCAACAAGGGGTGAATACTTTCTGCATTGCGTGGGTGCTTATAGGAAACTGAAATTTTATTTGGACAGGACTAAAGCCTTTAGAAAATCTAGTAAATTTACTTTGAGATCTAGGTTGGGCAGACCTGTGTCAAAAGTAACTATCCCAGTGGGTATACCTGTACCTCTTTTGCGGATGGCTTGAGACAAGACCCTGCTTGGCAAACAAAGACCATTCTACCAGAGCTATGCCTACTTCCATGGCCTTCTTTTCCAGAATATCCTTGGATGAAGTTTGTGCTGTAGCTACTTTGGTGGACCACCATGCCCTTTGTTTCTCATTACAAGCTGGATATTCAATTAAGAGCCATGGCTTTCTTTAGCACCACTCTGTTGTAGAATTCTTCCTTAGTTTCTCCCAAGGATTTTTATGTGGCTGGGAGCCCCATACTACAAGTTGGAGCCAGGCTGAGAAGATAACATTGGATACAAAAGCTATGTTATTTACAACAATTAAAGATCTGTGTCATCTGTCTCCATCTGGTTCAACATCCCCTGCCCCATCGTTGCTGGTTTTGGCAAACTTCATCTGAGATGAGTAAGCAATACAGGTAGTCTCCTTGTTCTTACAGTCACTCTTCTGCCTCCTTTTGGGTGCATTGTAGCTTAGAGCTGGTTTTAGATGGGGCCAGTCATGAAGTGGAGGATTGTGGTAAGGGAAGCAGAGCTGTTTGCCTGGTGTCAGATCCAGTAACCCACAGGTTGAACCAGATGGAAACAGACAACATGGATCTATCATTTGTTTTTCCACAACTTTTTACCATAAATGTAGTGAGATAGTCCATAAAAATACTTCTCAATGTCCAGTGTGGCATCATGTTAGAAACAGCTTACCTGCCATGTTCCACTGCCACAACTTGAATTTTTATGGTTTAAGATGGTCTCTAATTAGAATGAAAAAAAACTGAGGCTAGCTGGAGAGAAATAAAAGTAGTAAAACAAACTCGCCAAGACAGTGACTCAAAAAGTTGGTAGAAGAGCTGATTGAGCATGACAAGCTGATGCAGGAGCTTCTAGCAGGATATCAATAACTTAAGACATGAGTCAACGGTGCTAAAGCTTGGCTGGAGTGCCTTGAAGCTCAGGCAATGGATTTAGAGGGTAAGGCCAGATGGAAAAAATATGGGTATACCAGAAGGGTATGAGGGAAAAGACCATAAGAAGGCAATAAGTGGTTTCCTGGCTTAATGGGCTGAAATAGGAGAGCAAGAGATTACTATTAAAAAAAAAAGTTCATTGCACAGGGTGGCAGCCAGGGGGAGAAGCAAGATGTGTCCCAAAACCCATTGTTGTCAAACTGCAGTCATTCACATCAAAGGAAAGGTTAACAAAAGGCCTTGTGGCAAGCAAGTGAAGGTCATGGACATTTTTTTTGTGGAGCATGATTATGCATAGGAGACTCAAATGCAAAGGAATACTACGTGACTGGTGAGGAGCATGTCTGGGTCACGGTCTGAAATGAAAACTGATCTACCCAGTGACATTGAGGATATATGCACAAGGGACTGCAAGATCATTCACAAGTTGAGGAAACCAAACTGAGAGAGTGAAGATTTTGGTAAGCAATCAACAGCAGATCAGTCTTTGGGCAAGAATGGCCCAGGGAAGTGTTTGGCAGGAAGAGAATCTGGATATATTATGCTTAGAAGAAAGCAGAAGCTTACGGAGAAAGCTCAATTAAGAAGGCAAGAGAGAGACTTTATATGCAGCAAAAAAAAAGAGCAATTTATAACCTTACCAGAACAAGAGGAAACAGTCAGTGGGCGAGTGGTTACTTTAGACACTTGTTGTAGCTCCCCTGTTAATGTTACCTCTCACTCCCGTGTAGTCAAGCTGCTTTTTTGACGTGTAAAGTGCAGTTCATGTAGCATGAAATGTTATTTTGGACAGTTCTCCCCAATGTATCATGCTGTTTTGAAAGTTAAGCATGCTGTCACCCAACAACTTTAACACTAACAAGGGTTTGTTACCAAATTATGTGGTATAGGAGATTAAAAATTATGTTGAATCATATCTCTAAGGGAATATGGGTCATTATGGATTTTTAGTTTTTAAGTTGTTGGTGGGTCAATTAGTGTGTGGGTGGGGGGGACTGAATAGGGCATACTTAATGCCTCCTTACAAATGGCAGCTGATTTGGAGGGAGTGCAGCTGTGATTTATGAAGGTAGCTCCAAAACAGAGATAGTTACTGTTTTTAAATGATAGGTGTCTAAGTAATGCCATTATACTCAGAGTAAGTATCAGTACAGAAACTAGAGTATGCTGGTTAGTTCCAAGTTCATTAGTTGGTTAAGGCAGAAAAGATAAGTAAGGTACAGTAGAGAATGAGGTATGAAAGGGAGGTGAGTGGGGTTGTGGAGTCTCAGGGCTCCTAGTGCATGTGTTAGCATAGTACTGGCAAAGGGAGGAAATGTCTGTTGCTACACTTGGCAGCGCTTGAAGAAGGCGACAGCAAATATACAGAGTTTGTAAATGATCAGGTAGAAAAAGGGGAGTGGATAATGCTTCCAGTTGCAAGATATTTTGACATTAAATTGGGCAAACTATACAAATGGACTGGAAGGCAAGTTAGATTAAGCAGAGGAAGTGGACTGAAGATGGAAGGGACGGATTGAAATAAGTATAGGTGGACATTTTCTTGGAATGTGAATAGGCTCCAAAATAGAGCAAGAAAAGCTAAACTGTCTCAACAGACTGAATTTTTATTTAGTTGGTTTACAAGAGACATTCTACTACAGCAGATCTGGATAAGTTTAGAATGTAAGGTTATGAAAGTAGTGGCCAATGCAGTATAGGGGTAAAGAAGATGGCAGGTGTAATTCTTCTGAAAGGGAAAGGCTGGTCCTTAAGAGGTAGTAGGTTCACTGAAGTTAAGATGAAGCTCCTTGTGGTGTATATTCCATCAGGGATTAAGACCCCAGTTCTTGGGAGATGTAATGGCCCAGTTAGATAGAATACATACAAGGGTTGTGTATTTTGTATTGGAGGTGTAGTATACAGATTGTCCTGGGAAGCACGACACCTGAGCAACGCTGAATAAGGGATGTATATCTAAGGAATACTCTTACCAAGTGGAGAGATTTATGGTAGAACCACTTAACAGATTATCCCTTGATAAGTGTGCAGGTAGATTACCCAAGGACTACAACTTACTCAGACACTGTAGGACCCCAGATTAGGACTAAGGAAGAGAAAGTGAAGTGGCTCAAAACTTGTCAACATCAGAAGAGAAAGCTGATGGGAGAATTTGGGATAGAGTTAAAGAAATTAAAAGGAAGGAAATGAGTGGAAGAGTACAACAGCAGATGAAGAGGGCATTCATGAAGGAATTAGCCCAGATACAGAGAAGGAAGATGAGAGGGTGTGAAAGCAGGAGAGAGATTAAGCAAAAGTTACATGAATGGGAGGAAGAAAAAAAATATGGGAGTAGAAAATAGCAGCATTGAAAATTTCAGATAACTGTGCCAAGGCTACCGAGGCAATGTGACATTAAGACAAGGAAGGTAGAGACATTAAGATGCAACAAGGAGGAACAGTAAAAAGTTTAGATGGGATATTGGAGAGTTATCAAGAATTATATAGGAACAAACAGTTGAAGGGGTCAATTAATGAACAAGTGTGGCAGAGATGGCCTGTTTCAGAGTTAAAATTGTGGGAATAGGATCATGAAAGAAGAGTTGGATGGGGTGTTAAAGAATATTCTGAAAGGGGAAAATGCCAGAAAGTGATGGGATCCCCATAGGACTGTGGTTGTTAAACAAAAGGTTAGCACCAGATGGTTACACTGGTTAATTCATATTGTTGAGGAGGGATGGCTGCCAGTCTCTTGGAAAGAAGCAATAATATACAAGAGGAAAGATCCTATAAGGCCATCATATAACCCCATAGTTGTGATGACAAATGTTTTATGCACAGAGTTGAAGATTTTTGAAGAGAATAATTAAGGATGACCAAACAGGCTTTGTAACTGGACATGAAACTGTAAATATAATTAAAACTTTAATACTGTAAGATGCCCCAGGAAGCAGAGGGAGCCTAATGATATTCCTTGGATGTGGAAAAAGGCTTCCAATGGGGGGGGGTATTCAAGATAACACAGAGGAGAGATTTCCCAAAGGAATGGATCAACTTGTTGCAAGCTTTGTAATCAGGAGGGAAGGCAAAAGTAAAGACAAGGGTGAGATTGTAAAGTAATTTTGAAATCCACAGGAGCACAACTCAAGGATGCCCACTTTTGTTTGCCATTTAGAGCCATCAGCAGAAGATACAAATGGGGACTTAGGGATAGGAAAATTATATGGAGGTAGTATTTGGCTGATCCCAAGTGACTTTCAAGCTGATGAGGATAGGCTGTGGCAGCTTTTAGGTAAAATCTGGACAGCTATAAGGTTTACAGAGATAAAACAAAGACGATACAGGTCAGTCATGGACTGAGGCAGGACAAGCAAGTGAAGGACGGCTTTTGGTTGGCTCATATTGGATACGGCTGACAGCGTGCAGACTTCCAGGTTAGATGCATGTAAATGGAATTTATAAGGTGAAGATTCTACAGCTTGATATTGACTAAAGAGTGCAAGAACTACAGATGTGTGTGTAATCCCTCGTTATCCATTACAAGGGTTCTGGTCCCTGCCAGATAATACATTTTTTGAAAAGGGGTGCAACAACTCTGGGCCAGAGGGAAGCAGAGAGGGACAAAGTTCATGATGACAATGGTGAAGTTGGATGGCATAGGAGAATCTGATCTGAAGGCAAGTCTCAAGGAGTCAGTGTTAAGATTAATGGAAGACTACTCTTATGTAGACTGGTAAAGGAAAGGCAGTGGGATATATTAGATGTAATGATGGTATTGTCGAGTAACCCGTGTCTGAGTTAAAGTCAAATTGTTTCATGAGAAGTCTCTTTAAGGACAGATGGAATGCAGATGAAATGAAGTTAGTACTGATAGGGGGTGTAGACAGATGCAAGGATTAGAAAGTTTATGGTGAACTAAACAAAAAAGCAACGACTAGAAAGTTTATTTTATTTATTGACATTTGGTAACTGGGAAAGTCCACTGGGTCAGAAACCAATTTTTAGTGGAGGCCCAGGGAGAAAAGCTCCAAGAAAGGTTACAAAACATATGAGCAGTTATATACAGAGTATAAGGAACACCACATGTGGTTACAATTTTACATCAGTTCCAAGTAATCATACATATCCATCAAGTATTTACAGAAGTTTAAGGTAGTTACAGTATGGAAACTATATGCATGTATAAAACATTCACATCTCTCACTTTTTCTTTTTTATTAAACATTTTTGGTCCACAAAGCTGCTGTAAGAGCAGAGTAAAAGTGACATGTAAACATAATTTAAACAAAAAAGTGATTATTGGCCTCATTTGGTAGAGGATCTAACAGTTAAAAGGTGAGATGAGATTCAAAAAAATACAGTTTAAAGGAGTGGCAAGTAGATGGAACAGAATGGCATAAGGAAGTTAAAGGGAGGGGAATGCCAAGGTTTGTCCAAGAACCATAGGCCAGGTGATCCAAAGGGGAAGGTTTTAAGAGAGTTAAGTAGAAAAGGACTGGATAAGGAAAGGGGACAAGCAACATAAGAGAGCAACAAGGGATTCAGTGGGAAAAATTAGGATTACAGCTTGAAGTGGAATGGCAAAAGGTTTTGTTAAGATATTTGAACAAAGCCAGAAGGTTCAAAAAGTTTTGTATGGAAATGTTTACATAAATAATAAGAGTCCCCCTGAGGAAATGGACACATGGATGTGTATTTTTTTTTTTTGGGGGGGGGTGTAGGAAGGTGGGAATAAAAAAACAAGAGCTAAAAATATCTTAAGGAAGCTGCATTGTTGCCTTAACTATGGTTACTGGGTGTTGACAATATGATTAAGAAGTATAAAGGTACAATAGGGAAGCTTAATGACAGTGGGCAAAGAAGCTATTATTAGGAAATAGAAGACAGCAGAGGTGCCAGTGGCAAGAAAGGTGATAGGACTCGTGGAGGAGCAAATAAGATAGAAAGACCTGAGCATGGAGAGAAGCACAAGCAGGCCTGGGGCCTGTGGAGAGAGAAAACAGGGAGTGGGGTAAAGCTATTTTGGCTAGGAGGAGGGAGGGAGGGAGGGATTAACTCAAGCCTGGATGCACACAAAAGGAAAGAGGATTATGATAATAGGCTAGTTTATGGAGTTATTGGGGGGGGTGTAAATAGTTCTAGATGAGCAGGGCTAGTACAGTAAGCTGCAGTAGTATATGCTGTTCAGTAAGGGGGGTGGGAAATTGAAGCATTCATAATATAAAATTAGTTATGTACGAACCATAATGTTCCATCTGTGTTGTCTATTTTGGTTCCGACTGCCACTTTCTACAGCTTGTGGATACTGGAAACTCTCAAGCTCCTCTTTACCCACAATGGTCTAGTCCCCCATCATACAACCGATTTTGTTTGCTGAACTTACTAGCTTCATAGAAAATTATAAAATGAGAAACCAATGCTCAGATATTAACACTGGTTCCCTTATCTTATCTTCTCATTCTTCCAGAAGTCAGAAACCAAAAGGTAGGGGGTTGGAATGAGAGGAGTTGAGGAAGAATGAAACTGGACATCACAGATGAAATGACATAACTTCTGTATCCAATGTCAATTTTCATTCATTCCTCAACAAGTAGAACAGAGGCCCCAGATACCAGAATCTGGAGAGGACTAAGGAAGGATACTCCTGAGCACTGTTGAGCCAAAGACTGCTCCTTTGCACAAGACCAATCTGTAATGAGTAATAAAGGCATAAGGATTAACCCAAGGAGCAGTTGCACAGATATTGTTCATGGAAGAGCTGAATAAAAATAATAGGTTCTAACAGCTACACCTTTACGTACAGCAAAACACTGTAAACACTTTATCCACTTTAAACACCTTCAATGGTTCAAACAGAGGAATGAATAACAGCCAGTCAAAGAACGAAGGCACTAAAAGAAGAAAGGAAGGTAGGGACAGAAAAAGCATGCAACATCAAAAAGATCTTCCTGCGTGAAAAGCAATTGCAGGGCTCCACCAACAAATTCCAAGCAGAAAAAATACTGAGCCAGCAAACAGTGAAACTGGAATCAAATAATATTTAACTTATTTCAGTATTAAAACAAATAACCAAACCGGTTTCGGCTGGTAACCAACACAGCCTTCATCAGTGTGAAATCAAATCCATATTAAATTGTCTTGTATATCTGCTTACAAAGAAATTTCAGATCCCCATTGGTTGCTCTAAAATTGCTCATTTAGTCCAGGTGAGAACCATTCATTTCTTCCCTTTAGAGTCCAGAATGGAATGCCACCCTGTTTTGTTTTGATTTATTCCCTTTGACTGTATCCATTATCATAAACAAACCTGGCAGATGTATGTGTTAGACAATGTATATAATGCGCTTCTAGATTTTTTGTTTCTAATATCACTCACATGCTCAGAGATCCTCAGCCTAAGCAGACGAGATGTTTGGCCAATATAAAAAGAGCCACAGCTACATGTGGCTAAATATATTAGCCATTCACTACTGCAGATCAGTCTCATTCTGATATATTGAGATTTAGGGATATTTTTAGCTATGTGTGGAAGATGAAAGCTTGATGCATGGAGGATGGTATTATATTGGGGATACTTCCAGAACACCTTCGTACTTAAAGTATTATCAGGTAATCTGGTAATGGTGACATCAAGAAACGTGATTCTCTCCACATCATAATTGACCGTGAAGTATAAACCCCATTTGTTCTCATTAAGGTATTTAACTCAGTCAGATATTCCACATCTGTCCTCCATACCATCCAAATATAGTCTCCAACTGTCTATTTTGTCCAGGTACATGTTATGGCCTTTATCATAACTAAGTTGTTCTTTGATGAAGGCCATAAAGAAATCTGCGTATATAGGGGCAAACTATGCCCCCATAGCCGTGCCTTTAATTTGCCAACAACATATATCCTGGTAAAAAAAAATACATGAACATGTCCTAACCAATGAGGAATGTGTTGAACCCTGGCTGGTATAATTCGGATTTGTACAACCAATACTCAATGGCTTCCAGCCCAGCCCCATGAGGGATGTTGGTATATAAATCACTAACATCAAGTGTACACATAAGCCATTCAGGTTCAAGCTGAAATTCCGTAGTATCTTGTAAATGTGAGTGTACCCACCGTAATAAGGGCTTCAGGTGTTTAGTAAGGAATATTGACAGTGATTCTTTAATGTAGCCTCTACCTGACACTATTGGTCTTCCAGGTGGATGAACAGGATCTTTGTGTATTTTTGGCAAAAATACATGTACTGACTAGTAGTGTCATGCATCATAAGTTGCTGCATGACTATCAGTGATGATGCCTTCCTCCCTAGCTTGTAAAAGGAATTCATCTATTTGCTTCTTAAATCTGAATGTGGAATTAATCAGCATTTCCAAACAGTAATGCCCATCTTGGAGTCATCTTTTAGCCTCTGTATCATATTGTTGCCAGTTCATCACTACTACAGCCCCTTTATCCACAGATAAGATGACAATATCCTTGTTATTCTAATTCAACTAGTGCATCTCTCGATCTTTGAGAGCTTGTTTGGTTTCAAAGAAATCCCAGAACTATGATAATGTAGATCTTTAAGAACACTGTTCTGGAATTGATGCACTACAGGAGGCATATATCTGGATTTTTGATATGTATCTATCAGCACCATCATTAGTCACCAAATTGCAATTTAAGATTTAATGTTCTGCAAAATGTCATTACATCTTGTGCTAAAATATCTTCAGGGATAAAAAAAGTCAGACCTTTATTCAGAATAGACATTTGTACAGTTGTATATTCAAAACATTTTCATTTGTTTCTGTTACCAGTTTCAGAAGCTCTTCTATATTGTTGATTTTTCCAGCGTTTCCTGCCTGCTCGCTTGTATTTTGGCCTAAAGGGACGGAGATATGTATCCTTTTTGGGGGGGGGGTGTCAGTGAAACTGGTGTATGTCTATATCTGTATAAAAGGAAAGATAATCAGTAGATGATCCTGTCTCAGCTGGATGCTTCTTAATAGACCTAGGTCTTTTGCATTTGGGGGTTCTGGTTTGCCCATGTTCAAATCTGACCTGTTTATTGCTACTAAAAGGGTTACCACCCTGATAATCCATCTGATCTCTTTGAAATTTTTACTTTCCTGGATTTGAGTTGTTCAAGATTTGTTAGGTCATTGGCTACTTTGTTTAAATTTCTTATAAAAAAGGCTTCTCCTTTATATTTCTGTATATCAGTACAGAGTTTAGTGATCACTAATGTCCCAATCACTGCCATGATACTTAGCCATGGCCTCAACAAAACCCATGGCGGCTTGCTCCTGAATGGTTGCCCACTGTTTAACTCATCAGCCTCACTGACCAGTGGCTGTATTCTGATGCACAATCCTCTGGGCGTAATCCCCTTTGTCATATAGGCTTTGAAGTGCCAAACATGTGACCTTAATGATCTCGTGTGTCTGTAATTTATCAAAAGCCAACCCATAGCTATACTCAGGACCCAAGGGTGTCTCATTTTGTCCATTGCCAATTGATATACCCAATCCAAACACACCCAAATCCTCTTATCAGCTGACAAGCCAGATATCAATTCGGTTAATTCCATGATATTAATGATAATATATATAAAACATTTTGTATCCTAACTTGTATGGGTAAATATACCAATATCAATATAGTTTGTTAGAGCCCAAAGTAAAATTGCACTTCCTCACAGCTGATTGCTCAATATAACCAATATCCATATAATCCAAAATATTGGCAACAGTAGCCAGTGCTACCTTCATAAGCAATGCTACGCCAAAGTTTACATTGAGCTGTAGGCAATCAAATATCTGACAATGGAGTAATAATAATCTTTGTCCAAAAACCTGGCAACAGCATAGTAATAGTGCTATGCTCCAACACATAAGAAATCATGTCTTAACTGAAGTTCTTTCGTTCAATTCCTATTTGTAATGTGGTAACAAGTCACCCATCCAACCCAAACTGTAATACTGATTTGTGAGCTGATAGCTGGGATCATACAACCCCCCCCCCCCACAAAGTCCTGTGAGCAGTGGTTGGATATAAAGCTTAACAGTGGCAGTCAATCAGCAGCAAAAACCTAATGGCTATATATTATGCAATAACTGACTTATTAGTCAATACCCTAAAAAGTGCTTCTAATGCATTAATCCTAGAACTCAGCCCTAAATTGGAAAATCAGTTAAAAATGTGACTACTTTTAATAAGGGTGATTATACATATAAATTACCCTACATCAACACCAACAGTTGGAATTACCCAACAATAGCATAAAGACACCTGTTGGATACAAGAAAAAAAATGTATAATTTATTGTACTATCTACTTAAAGGGAAACCACAGTGAAGGTTGAATTAAAGTCTGTTAATTGTTAAGGAAGTCACCCCTATCACCTAATCCAAAGGGTTTATAAAATATTGACAATATAGCTAGTAAAAAATAAACACCCAATTGTATATGTTGAACTCTGGGGCTATTAATCTATGATAACATAACCTACACATACATATCAGTTCCTTGAAATTACACAGAACAGAGTGAGTGTATAAAAATCCAACAGGTCAACATTCAATTGCATTTACATCAGAAACAAGCTGGAACCTATATAACCATTTCCAATTAAAAGACATATACCCACTCCAAGATGCCAAAAACACCAAGGTTCATTAACCCAAAAGCTCAATAAATCCAAATCAATAGGCAGATAATTTTCATTTTTACAGCTGAATATATATTACGTGAAGGACTACAAACACATAAAAAATGTTCAAATATATAGTCCCAAAAAATGGCTAAGAACACCACACCAAAGTCCGTTGCACACAGAAAAATTGTTAATTGCAAACCACATAAGCATCTGTATTTTTTGCAGAAACAATTAAATGCATTTGACCCAGCCAATCTGAAACATATTGGGGTTTTGACAGAGCAATCCATGTCACCATTACCTGATAATACTTTTAAGTACGAAGGTGTTCCGGAAGTATCCCCAACAGAATACCATCCAGCTTTCATCCTCCAGACATAGCTAAAAATATCCCCAAATCATATCAGAATGAGACGGATCTGCTCCCAAGAATCCACTTTTCAGGAACATAGGCAGGATCTTTAAGTCTAGGGGATATCAGATGGGACATGTTCTGCAGGCCAGCAAATGGTCCAACACAATAAAGAGGGATGATCTTTTGGTGTACAAAAAACATGAACAGACTTCAGAACCTATTAGATTTGTTACCACATATGGCAGGAACTCTGATGCACTTATCACCAGCGTACACAAGCATTGGAATATTTTACAGTGCGATCTGAATTTAGCAAACATGTTACCAGATAGGTATAAATATTCTTTTCTTAAAGGCAGAAACCTTGCTTCTTTTTTTAGTCACTATAAACATTCACACGTGAGAACACCCTATCAGGAGAGAAACCACTATTTCAGGTGAAGCACTTACAGGATTGCTTTCCATGTGGCCATTGCATTCATTGCAATAAAATATTTAAATCAAAACAATTTACCAGTAAAAATTGCAGTACAGTTTATGATGAATTTTTTTTACCAGTTGCAGTAGTGAATTGCTAATATATTTAGCCACATGTAACTATGGCTCTTTATATTGGCCAAACATCTCGTCTGCTTAGGCCGAGATCTCTTAGCATAGGAGTGATATTAAAAACAAAAAAATCTAGAAGTGCATTATATAAGCACTAACACATACATCTGCCAGGTTTATGTTTATGATAATTGATACAAAGGGAATAAAAATCAAACAAAACAAGGTGGCATTCCATTCTGGACTCTAAAGAGAAGAAATGGATTGTCAAGTTAGGTGGGTTGTTCCCACTTGGACTAAATGAGCAATTTTAGAGCAACCAATGGGGATCTGAAATTTCTTCGTAAGCAGATATACAAGACAATTTGATTTCACACTGATGAAGGCTGTGTTGATTACCAGCCAAAACCGGTTTATTTGTTTTAATACTGAAATAAGTTATTTGATTCCAGTCTCACTGTTTGCTGGCATGGTATTTTATCTGTACAGAAAAAACATACCATATCACCAGTTATTTTCTAACAAAGCGAGGGAGGAGGAAGAGACTAAAAACCTATAACAGAGATAGATGACCACAAAAATCTGAAAAATGCATAACAGATTTAAAGGGAAAAAAATCACTCACTGACCCAGTTGTTGAAAAGGACATCCGATCTAAAAGATTCATAAACTGATGTTGGATTCGGACACCATCTTAGGAAGGACCGGTTGTTTTTGTAATGCTACCCCATCTTTTTACAAAATTAAATAAGTAGGCTTGGAAAATACAGCTTGAAGTTCAGACTCTTCAAGCAGAGATTACAGCTACTGAAGAGTTTTCCAGGTTAAAAATTTTAGTTCCCACTTTGCTTATAGTTCAGATGAAGATAAGCTTGTAATACTAAATTCAAATCCCATGGCAGAGTTGGATCTTTAAAAGGGGATCTAAAGGCCTTACAAAGTTTTGAAGCAGCTAGAGGGGAATCATTCAGTCTTATGTGGAAATTAGAAATGGCAGCTAGTTGAACTTTAGCAGTCGAGGAGCTTGCCCCTTAAATTACCAAAAACCCAAGAAGTTTGGGTACTGGTGCTGAAAAATGGTCAGTGTCAGCCCAAACAAATCTTTTCCCCTCTTTTGTATGGTGATACCAGAAATCGATTGGATAAGATCACCCACTGCCACATGGAGAGTTTCTCAACACAAGGGGTAAGATCTGGTTCCTCTGTTGATGTACCATATCACAATAACATAGTGCCCCCCACCCACCCACCCAATTAGGGAAATGTCCGTTGTCACTATGGCTTTCGGGTGAGGAAGAATGAAGGGATGGCCTTGTTCATAGGTTGGTACTAGGCTAGTGGCTCTAGGGTCTATACAAGCCTAGCCATAGCAATTCCCTGGCCATTTCTTCCCACAGTATTTACTTCCCTGGACCCCTGTCTAGCAGGGCAACTTTTAATATCTGATCTGAGTGAATCCATCACAAGAGGTATTTTGCATGCCCGAGTTATTCTGACATAAGTTGGTGCAGAGAGTAGACCACAGAGTTGCTACTGTCTACTGAAGAATTCTCATAAGAGTTCTGCTTTCATTAGCAAGGTACATCAGAGGAAATTGACCAAAGACTTGAATCAAATTAAGCTGATGGTGAAATCTTTATCTTTTTGACTTGAAAGAGTAATCTCTATCCTTATGAAGTGAGGCAGTCACAGATACCATACTGAAAAAAGCCCTTATGAACTCCGAGATAGTTCAAGCTGAGATTTGTGATTGATGGCAATTCCTAGAGGAGAGTAAAGCTGGAGTACATAATCTCATGCTTTTATCAGAAGATGCCTGGACAGAGCAGTTATAAGCTAGTCGTCCAAGTATGGAAACATCCAGAATGCATTCTCAAGTGAGCTGCTAGCACTGCCATGCATTTTAACACCTTGGAGGCTGTGGTGAGGCCAAACAGCAGAGCTCTGAATTGGTAATGACTGGCTCTCAGCTGGAAGCACAAGTATCCTCTGGATCATCCATTCATTTGTATAGGATACCCATCCTGAAGATCTATTAAAGCACAGCCAGTCATCCTTGTGCAGGAAAGGCAAAAATGGACTTAACCATAACCATCCACAACTTTGTATACTGAATTGATTTGTTCAGCTTGCAGAGATCCAAAATTGATCTCCAGTCCCCCATTTTCTTTGGCACTAAAATGAATCTCAAGTTTTGGACTCTCTCTGGTCTTGAGGGACCTCTTGAATGATCCTTATAACTCCCCCAACCCCCCCCCCCATTGCTGCTTTCCTCTGCAGGGGTGGAACATTGGGAATTTTGTTTACTAACAGTAAAGTCAAACAGAAGCACAAACCAGTCCAAAAAACAAAAGTAGCTCAAGTGAAGCAGCTGGATTGGACCCACTCACCAAAAATGGATGACTCAGTAGTAAAAAAAAAAAAAATCACAAAACCACTTTCAAATCAGTACGTAAACCCAGGAACAACAAAATGGATAAGCGCTTTCGTCTAGATAATAGACTTCAGACAACAGTTAAAGCATAGATACTTCCTTTTATACAAAGGAAACAGGAAGTGACATAATTAAAAGTCAATTAGGGCAGATAAATGACTATTTAGGATTTCATTTTAATTTTATTCATATCATGAATATTTAATGTAAAGCAAGACTGCAAGACACAAAACCCCCACAACTGTATACATACAAGTTAAATGCATTAAATAAAAAATGAAATTACAAACTTATAAAAAGACTGATGGTATGTAATAAATAGAATAAAAACATTTAAAACCATGTAAAACAATATGTTGTCTGTGTGTACCATGGTACAAACAGTAGTAATTTGGGAGGTCATATTAACCTCCAATTTCAGTAAGGAGTGGATTGAAATATTTTCGTTTAAGCCTGGTCAGTTCCCATTCAGGTGTAGCTGCCAATACAATTCTCTTTTTTTCCAATAGTGACCATGCTACTCCTCTAACAATGTTGATACCGTCTACAATGAAGAATAAAAATCTGTGATTTTTGTTCTCCATTATATGCTTAGTGCATTGGTGTCTTCAGTAATTTTTAATATCATATAAATGTTCGTAGATGCAGTTTTTCAGCTTCCAGTCAGTCTTGCCAACATAAAAACATGCAGTGTATATACCACAATATACTACTTTCTAACAGTTGTATTTCTGCCTGATCTTCATTTCCACATTGTGGACACAAAATATATTACCTTTTACAAATTTACAGTAGTTGCATCTACCACACTTATTCATGGAATCGAGTTTTTGGTGAAAGAGCAAGCTCCTAGTCAAGTCTTTCCCTTTTTATACACAATAGTAGGTTGTGAGCCTATCACAGCTCTGATATTCTTTTCAGGTTTAAGAATGGACCAGTTTTTCAAGAAAATATCCTTTAAAATGAAACTCATCAGTAACCAGTAATAAATGAGGTTTTAAAATCTCTACTTCTTTCCACTATGCTAGTCTCATGAATGTAGGATGAATGTGAGGTAATGGATGTACTATCACCAGAAAATAAGGGGAGGTAAAAAAAACTCTCTCTCTTTTGTTGACAACCTCAATCATAATGTTAAAAAATGTGCGAGGGTAACTTCTTCTTAAACATCTTAGAGTGTTTCATTCAGAAATTCATTCATTAAAGACACCACACTTGCTGCACGCATGAATTGGCCTTTAATAGCCTTTTGTTTCATAGGGTGGGTGCTAGAATAATGTAGTAGAGAGTTTGATAATAATAACCTTTGAAACGAACTTATGATCGTCCTTGAGTAAAAGGATGTCAAGGAAAGAAATATTAAAATCACTAGTGTGTAAACTTTAAGAAATCAGTGGTAGTTCCAATATATGCAATAAAATCAAGTTAGTTAGGTCCAGCCCATAAAATAAACATGTCATCCAAAAACCTGGTGTAAAACTTAATATATTCAAAATACTTTCAGTGGAACAAGAATTTTTTCCCATTGTTTTACCACAATGTTGGTATATAGCTCATCACACACTGACCCCCATGGCCACTCCCTCGTGCTGCAAATATATTTCCTTATTAAAAAAATATAAAATTATTTTTTGAGAACATTTCCATCAAGTGTACATAAACCAGATCAAAGTGTGCTATACCTTTCTCATAACTGTATTCTGTGAACCAGTCTAGCCCTGTATCGTGGGATATTACAGAGTATAAATCCTTGATGTCAATGGTTCTAAACATAGGTATCTTTAAAAAGTGTTTTATCAATTGCTTCTAAACCCCCCCCCCAGTCCTTACAAATGTGTTTCATTGAGCACGAGTCCTTACAAGCGTGTTTCACTGAGTGAATGTTCTTTTAACTTGTCCAAATATTTTGCCAAGGGGTGAGTGATGGAACCTTTAGAATCAACGATGGGGCACATAGGTGGTTGAGAGAGATCCTTGTGCAGTTTTGGTAGTCCAAACATTACAGAGTCTGGGATGGGGAACGGATAGGTAATTAAGCGTATCAATAGTAACTGATCCTTCAATGAATGTAGTTTTAGGACAACTCGTTTAGAGAAGCTTTTGAGTAAGCTTTTCCTTCTAAAAATAAACATCTTCTCATTATAATCATTGTAGTTCATTAGAACTAGCCCTCCCCCTTGTCAGGTTTCATAATTCTCGTTCAATGCGCAAAAAAGTACAGTTTTGTACCTACCATAAATGTAGATGTTCGAGGATCTACATTGCTGCAGTCATAACCTGTGGGTAGTCCGCTGTCCTCGATCGGCCCGAATACCAAAGAGCTGGGCTGGCGTCGGTCATTGTCGCCTAGAGCTGACATCAGTACGTCGTAGTACATAAGCGCATGACCGACGCCATATCCTCAGTCTTTCTTGCCCCAGATGTCAGAAGGCCTAAGAATGAAAGAAGGCCAGAGCCAAAATAGTAAACGCCCCACAACTACCAGTGTGGAAATAAAGATAATCCTAAAATAAAAAACACAGCAACCACAAACTATAGAGGGGAAGGAGGGAGGGATAATTGGACTGCAGCAATGTAGATCCTCGAACATCTACATTTATGGTAGGTACAAAACTGTACTATGTTCTTCGTCTCACATTGCTGCAGTCATAACCTGTGGGTAGAATCCCAAAGCAAAGGAAAAGGGAGGCTGGCAAACTAAATAGCATTAGGAGCTGCTAACATGCCCTGTAAAACTGCAGTGGCAAACCCAGCCCTGGACTTGGAATAAAGAGGGAGATGGTAATGCTTAGTAAAAGTGTGTACTGAACTCCAAGTAGCTGCCTCCAAAATATCCTTAGTAGCTACACCCCGCAAAAAAGCAGTAGATGTGGCAGTAGCCCTAGTAGAATGAGGTCTGATCCCAGCAGGAACATTCTTCCCATGATGAGAATAACAAAAAGCAATACATTGACCAATCCACTTTGAAATAGTCTGCTTTGAAACAGCTTTCCCTTGTGAACCCAAAGCAAAAGAAACAAATAACTGTTGAGTCTGTCTGAACTTCGTAGTTCTGCTCAAATAGTAACGTAACTGCCTGTGGATATCCAAAGAATGCAAGACTTTTTCCCCCTTATTTTGGGGATCAGCATAAAAAGTAGGCAAATGAATAGACTGGTTCAAGGCCACATTAGAAATCACTTTAGGCATAAAAGTAGGGTTAGTTCACAAAGAAACTCTATCCTTATGAAATATCAGAAAGGGTTCAACTGCCATGAGTGCCTGCAATTCAGATACCCTCCTAGCAGAAGTAATGGCCAACAAAAAAGCAGTCTTCCAAGACAAAAACTTCAATTCAGACGTAGCTGCAGGTTCAAAAGGAGGTAAAGTAAGCTTCTCCAACACAAAATTGAGATCCCAGGAAGGAGTAGGAGCTCTACGTGGGGGTCTTATATTCTTTGCCCCCTAAGAAATTGTTTGAACAAAGGGTGAGAAAATAAAGGAGGGTCACAATCATAGTGAGCAGAAATGGCTGCAGCATGAACCTTCACAGAAGAGAATGACAAACCCTTGTCCAGTAATTCAGTAAGATACTGTAGTGCAAAACTCAAATTAGGCACTGAAACATCAAAGCCCTTTGCTGTGCTCCAAAGAAAAATCTCTTCCATTTATCAGCATAAACTTTTCTAGTACTAGGCCGCCTGGCTTCCAAAATGACATCTAAAACCTGTTGAGGAAGCTGAGACCCCACCAGCTCCATCACAGAATACGCCAGGCTGTCAGATGCAGGGACTGCACCCGAACATTGAGAAAATGATTGTTTGACTGGGATAACAAATGAGGAACCTGTGGCAGAAGCCAAGGAGGCTCCTGAATTAAACTCCTCAGCAGAGGATACCAATGCTGACGTGGCCAATCTGGTGCTATTAGAATCATGCAAGGCTTGTCCCGCCTGACTTTCAAGAGTACCTTGGGAAGAAGAGGCAGAGGAGAAAAAGCATAAACGTGAAGGTTGTTCCAACTGAAAGATAGAGCATCCACTTTCCAAGCATTTGGGTGGAACATCTTTGTGCAAAATTTTGGCAGTTGAAAATTCAGTGGAGAAGCGAACAGATCTATGTCTGGAGTTCCCCAAGCCACAGTCAATTGTTTGAATACCTGAGGATCCAGTTTCCACTCATGGGGATCCACAATTTGCCTGCTCAATACATCTGCTAGGGAGTTCTGTGCTCCTGGCAGAAACCGTGCTTGAAGATTGATTTGCAAACTCAGAGCAGTCTCCCACAAAATCATTGCTTGTCTGCAAAGAGGGTAGGAATGGGTTCCCCCCTGCTTGTTGATGTACCACATGACTGTTGTGTTGTCTGTTTGAATCAACACCTGTCCCGGCTGAAGTAGGTCCTTGAAGGCCATCAAAGCAAATTGGACTGATATGCAAATGTAGTAGTTTGGGAGGCCACATGTCTTGTATCCATTTCCCATTGAAGTGTGCTCCCCAAGCCAAGTCCGAGGCATCCGTCGTTAGGATCTGACTCGCCTCTGGTCGGGTCACAGAGAGTCCCTTGTTTAGGTGACATTCCTGAGCCCACCACAAGAATTCCTTCTGGATGCAAGGTATAATCCGAATGAGTGTGTCCAAACCGTGGCAGTGTTGAGTCCACACACTTTTGAGATACCATTGTAGCTTCCTCATATGCAGTTTGGCATTGGGAAGTACTAGAATGCAAGATGCCATGAACCCCAAGGCTTGAAGGACTGTCCTTGCAGTCAGCCTGGACATTACTGATAACTGCTGGAAGTATAGATGAAGAGTTCTTTGTTTGTCCGGGGTCAGAAATGCCATCTGAGAAGCTGTATTCAGTCTCACACCCAGAAAGCACATGTCCTGAGATGGCACTAGACTGGACTTTATTTCGTTCACAGAATACCCTAGGCACCTTAAAACTGCCATTACATACTGGAGATGTTGTAGTAACTTGTCTTTGTTTTGAGCAAGAATCAGGCAATCGTCCAGATAAGGATAAATTTGTATTCCTCTCTGTCTGAAAAAGCAATTACAGGAGCCAGAACTTTTGTGAATACTCTGGGTGCAGTAGATAAACCAAAGGGCAATGCAGAGAACTGATAATGAGAAGTACCAGCCCGAAATCTCAGGAATCTCCTGCAGCTGGGCCTGATAGGGATGTGAAGATAGGCCTCTTTGAGATCCAGGGTTACCATCCAGTGATCTTTGCCCAGCATAGGCAGAAGTTGTTGTAATGTTAACATCTTGAACTTTGGAATGTCTAGGTAGGTATTGAGAATGGACAAATCCAGAATTGGCCTCCAAGTGTTTCCTTTCTTTGGCACTAGGAATAGACGGGAATAAAACCTAGGCCTACTTCTGACGGAGGGACCACCTGAATTGCCCCCATCTGTAAAAGTAAAGAAATTTGCTCCTGAGCCTCCATCCTTTGCTGAGGAGGCACATCCAGCATGCCTTTGAAAGGAGGAAAAGTGTGAAAATAAAACTTGTACCCGTGATTTATTATATCCAACACCCATTTGTCCTGGGTGACCAAATGCCAGTTTTGTTTGAAAAGTCCCAACTTTCCTCCTAGAGGAGCTGCCAGTAGAGAAGGGTCTGGCAGCGGAAGATACAGGTCATTGGGTCTGTTTACGAAAAGGCTGACCCCTGCCCTCACCAGAAGACTGTGCAGGAGAACTCCAAGTCCTAGGTCTGAAAGAACCCTGAGCGTGAGCTCTGCCTCTACCATGCCTAGACCTGCCCTTAGACTGATAATCCAAGAAGGAAAAGACCATCCTCTAGCAGGCCAATTCCTACTAAACTTAGGGGCTGCACCTGCATAAAATCTTTGACCGTCTGCATAGACTTAGCCTTATCTTCCATCTTTTCAAAACCGATTCCACAGAAGGACCAAAATGTACTTCAGATTGAAGAGGAGCATCCAAAATCCGAGCCTTAACATGCTCTGACAAATTTTGATCCTTAAGCCAGGCATGTCTACGAATAACTGAACCTGTAGCAGCCACCCTGGATGCAGCCTGAAGAGCATTGAAACCACACTGCAAAGAATGCTTGCCAACTTGATCTGATGCATGAACCAACTCCTGGAGCTCCTTACACTCTATACCCTCAGATAAAGCATCCACCTTAGATTTCAATTGACCTAACAAAAAATTCTGATACTTCAGCATATGAAATTGGCAATTCAAAGCCCTCATAGCTAACGTAGAGGAGGTGTACACTTTTTTTCCCCCATCTATCTAAAGCTCTAGAATCTTTATCCAAAGGAACTGGATTCTTAGCCACAGAAGCCCAAATACCCTTCGGACCTTGAGTAATAGTTTCTGGATCAGCTCTAGGACTCTTGTACAAATACTTATGTGCTTCAGGAACTCTATAATATCTGTCTGGCTTAACAGGGGCAGGAGGTAAAGAATCAGGATTAAGGGAAGATTCAGAAAAAACATCCTGAACAACTTCTAAGACAGGAGGAATAGCCAAGGGCCTATGCTGTGGCAGAAACTTTTAGTTATGTACTCACCATAACTTCAGATGTTTGGGATCCATCTCGCCTACATTCTGACTGATGGGTTCGGAGCCGATCCCTCTGCTCCGACTCGGCACGCTTATGCCAAAGAGCGTAGTCTCTTATTGGCTGAGCTTACTATATCCCAGGATGCACCACTACCAATCCCCCAGATCTAGTTTGTCCGCATACATGCACACATGCACGCACTGCTTATATAACATTGATAGATGATACAAGATAAAAAACAGTAGCACTCAACTCGTTCAATCTCTTCTGATCTCCAAGGCAGGGGGAAGGAGGGTGGGTATTAGGAATGTAGGCGAGATGGATCCCAAACATCTGAAGTTATGGTGAGTACATAACTAAAAGATGTTATGTGATCCTATCTCGCCTACATTCTGACTGATGGGACAGCGTCCCTAGCACCTGAATCCTGGGTGGCTCACTGGAAAACACTCCTGAGTACCGTGGAACCAAATGATGCTCGCCCTTTAGATGTTACATCCAATTTATAGTGGGAAACGAAAGTGTGCGGGTTGGACCAAGTAGCCGCAGCACAAATCTCAGAAATAGCGAGCTTGGAATGGAATGCAACAGAGGTAGCCATAGCTCTAGTAGAGTGGGCTTTGACGGATGTTGTAAGTTGTTTATTTGAAGTGGAATAAGCCTGAGTAATGCAATCTCTAATCCATTTGGCAATAGTAGCTTTAGTGATGGTTTTGCCCAGCTTGTTATCTGAAAAGGACACAAACAATTGATCTGTTTTCCGAACTTGTTGAGTCCTATCTAGATAGAAACGCAATTGCCTGTGAGCATCCAATGTATGGAATGTGTATTCCGCCTTGTTTGAAAATTTTGGAAAGAAAACTGGTAACTCCAAGGACTGTTGGAGACAGAGATTAGAACAAACTTTTGGAACAAAAGATGGGTTAGGCCTAAGTGATACTCTATCCTTGTGAAAAATCAAGTACGGTGGTTTGATAGATAGGGCTTGAAGTTCTGAAACTCTTCTTGCAGAGGTAATTGCAACTAAGAAGGCAGTTTTCCAGGACAGATATTTCAACTCACATGTAGCAGCCGGTTCAAAGGGGGAAGATGTTAAGGCACGAAGTACCAAATCAAGATCCCACGGAGGCGCAGGATGAAAAACTGGGGGTCTTAAAAGTACAGCACCTTTCATGAAAGTTTTACATAATCTGTTGCTCATCAACGGGGGGTCTATGGATTCGTGAAATTTGGAGATAGCTGCTAGCTGGACTTTAATAGTCGAGACTGAAGATCCTTGATGAAACAAGGATGTTAAAAATTTCAAGACCTCTGGTATCGGGGCAGTAATAGGGTCTAAGCCTTTAAGTTGAGCCCAGATCGCAAACCTCTTCCACTTACTGTGATACAATTTCTTAGTGGAAGGTTTGTGGGCTGAAGATAAAATGTGAATAACTTCCGGGTCCAAGACGTGATTTCTGACTAAAGTCGGAAGTGGAGGAGCCAAGCTGTTAGTTTCAAAGTGTGAAGGGACTGGTGCTGTTGTCCCGACTGATGAATCAGAAGGTCCGGAGTTAGATCCAAAAACCAAGGACCGTCCAGAGCAAATTTCTTTAGGTAGGGGAACCATACCTGACGAGGCCAGTACGGAGCAATTAAAATCATTGTGGACCCCAATTGGGAAGCTTTCTGGATGACTTTGGAGAGGAGCGGAACTGGAGGGAAAGCATAAAGTAGTCCTGCTGGCCAAGGTTGGACTAGAGCATCCGTAACTGCCTCCCCTTGACGCGGGGTCAAGGAAAAGAACCTTTTGCACTTCGTGTTTTGTGGTGTCGCAAATAGGTCGCAGCACGGGGTCCCCCATCTTTTGAAAACCTGAGCTGCTACTGTTTCGTTCAGGGACCACTCGTGAGGAGAGAGAATAGTCCTGCTTAATCTGTCCGCCAATACATTGGATTTTCCTGGAATATGGGTCGCTACCAGGAAGCGGTTGGTAGCTACCGCCCATTCCCACACCCTCATGGCCTCTCTGCAAAGGGGGTAAGATCTGGTCCCTCCTTGTTTGTTTAGATACCAGACCACCGACATGTTGTCTGTTTGGATAGCGATAATGCCTTGAGGGAGAAACTTGTGGAGGGCCTGTAGGGACAGAAGTACAGCCCTCATTTCCAATACATTGATATGGAGAACTGTTTCGTTTGGAAGCCAAGAACCCTGAACTGACCTGCCCAGACAATGCCCCCCCCCGTCTGGGAGGCATCCGTTGTCAAGGTGGCCACCGGAGGGGGTATGACAAAAGGTCTTCCCTGATTCAGATTGGATGGCTGAAGCCACCAGCGGAGGTCCCGTTTGCACGCTTCTGTAATCAGTATGTGATGATTGAGAGGGAGATCCTGAAAAGACCATTGTGTCGATAACAGCCACTGAAGAATCCTCATGTGCAATCTCGCCAGAGGAACTAGAAGAACCGTGGCAGACATTGAACCTAAAAGTTGCAGGACCAACCTGGCTGGGGCTTTGGATCTTAGAAGCAGGGCTCGGACTTGACCTTGTAATGTTTGTATCCTTTCGGTAGGAAGGAAGATTCGCATCAATTTTGAGTCTATCTCTGCTCCTATGAATCTTATGCGCTGAGAGGGCAGCAAGACAGACTTTGACCAGTTGAATGTAATTCCCAGGGAAGCACCCAGGGAGATGGTGGCTTGCAGGTTCTCTAGTAGTAGATGCCTGGTGGTGGCAGTCAGGAGCCAGTCGTCCAGATAGGGAAACACTTGGAATCCGAGACTCCTCAGGTGAGCAGTCACTACTGCCAAACACTTGAACACCCTGGGGGCTGTGGTGAGACCAAAGGGCAGTGCACAAAATTGGAAATGACTGTCTCCCAGGCTGAAGCGCAGATACCTCCTGGACGCCTGATGTATCGGTATGTGATAATAGGCGTCCTTGAGATCTATGGAGCACATCCAAACATCCTTCTCCAACAATGGGAGAATGGATTGTAAAGTGACCATTCGGAATTTGGACTTCATGACGGACTGGTTTAGTTTGCTGAGATCCAAAATGGGTCTCAGGTCCCCTGTCTTTTTTGGCACTAAAAAGAACCTTGAGTAGTTTCCGGATCCGATCTGGTCTGCGGGGACCGGTTGGATGACTCCTTTTTCTAGCAGCTTTGAAGCTTCTGCGGCTGCTATTTCCCTCTGACTGGGTGGTGGGTCCGGGATTTTTTTGGACGGTGGGGGAGAGTGTGTGAAGGGAATGGTGTAACCTCCGGCAATAATCCGAAGCACCCATCTGTCCTGAGTAATAGACTCCCAGGCTTTTAGGTGCTTGGCAAAACGGCACCCGACTGGCTCCGGAGCAGCACAGCCGGGCAATCCCTCATGAAGTGTGGGAGGCTGAAGAGCCACAAAAGGACTCGCGGTCTCCAGTGTTGCGGGGCCCTCTGCCGCCTCTGGGACGGCGTCTCCCAGAAAAATTTCCCCGTCCTCTGCCTCTGGAAGGGGAATCTTCCTGCTGTTGAGGAAAAAACTTCTGTGATTTGCGGAACCACATCTTCCCTCCTCTTTTAGCCTTGGGATAAGGCCGAAAGGGAGTGGAATAACGTGCTCCTACGGCAGATAAAGTTCTTCCCTCTTGCTCACAGCGGGTAAGAGTGTCTTTTACCTTGGGTCCAAACAAAGAGGACCCATCAAAGGGAGCGTCGGCGAAGGAAGACTTGAAGGCCTCCGCGAAATGACACAAACGGAGCCAGGCTTGTCTCCGTAGAGCCACGCCTGTGCCTGCCGCTCTGCCCGCCCCTTCGGCCGCATATGAAATGAGCCTCATGGACGAGTTAGAAATCGAGGTAAGGATAGCCAACTGAGAGCTAACCGACTGGGCTAGCTGCTCAGGTAGGTTACCTGAGAGGGAGTCTGACAGCTCCTTGACCAGATCCCTCTGTAGTCTGGTGAAATGTGCCAAATAATTCAGGGACCTCAGAGTAAAGGCCGCTGAAGTCAGGGTGCGCTTCCGCATGCGGTCCATGCTCCTAGACTCCTTATTAGGAGGATGGACGGACGTGAAGCCTCTGCCACATCCTGCTGTGTAGCAGATGCCACCACCATGGCATCTACAGCCACGCCTTCGTCAAGAACTCCTTCTCGGGTGGGGCAGGTTAAAGGAGCCACAGTCTTGTTCCCGAAAACAAACCGCTCGT